>NC_142649.1:124920294-125224264 GCF_055504915.1 Nelumbo nucifera
TGTCTGGTGTTGACTCGCGCCGCCTCCTCTCGAGCAACCAGAAGCGTAAAGTGAAGAGGTCGCGCCCCGACCGGACCCCCACCACTGGGGGTACCGAGTTCGGGTTTTCTGAGCCAGACTTCACCTCCCCGCCGCCCGAAGTTCTGCCGCCTCCATCTGAAGGAGGTGCTAGCGGGGCCAGCCTCGAGGAGGGCGAGCTCCCGCAGCAAGGGGTGATCCCTCCCGGTCCTTCTCAGTCGTTTCCCTACTCGCGGTTCCCTGTGGGGAACTGGGAGGTTGTGAATGATTTCGTTGTGGCTCGACGGAGGAGCCGAAGGGCGATCTGCAATGAGGAGGTCGCTAAGTGGGGGGCGATGGAGCTTGGGGATCTTGCCGCGCTCGCCGCCTCTCACTGTAAGGTGGTAAGTGGTCCTTCTCTTCTTCTCGTCTTTTGCTTCCTTTTGTTGTCTTTTGACTCCAGTCGCTTGTTGGCAGGTGAACACGCCATGGCCCTCCAGACGCACGCCCACTCCGGCGACGCTCGCAACAAGAACGTCATCGTTCAGAAGCTACAGGGCAAGCTCGACAAGACTCGGGGTGAGCTCCTTCACACTCGCAAGGGGAGCGAGTCCCAGGAGCTGCTCGTTCGAGACCAGAAGGCGCAGATCGCCAGACTTTCTGAAGAGAGCGCGCGCTACAGGGAGGAGTTGTCGAGGGTGGTAGCGGAGAGGGTGCTCCTTCACCAACAGGTTCGGGACTTGGAGTCCACTCTTCTGGACCGAACTCGGAACTTTGACAACATGGTGGAGGCCAAGCGGGAGAGAGTGGTCTGGGACTTCAAGGACTCCCAGGAGTATCACAACTTCCAAGTGGAATATGGCTCAAGCTCGTACCGCACCAGATTCAAGCTCTGTTGCTGGTTGGTCCGAAAGAAATTTTCTGGGCTCAACCTCGACGGCATTACCATGAAGGGCCTGTCTCCCGAGACGACGGAGGAGGAAGAGCCTGACTCCCCGGAGGATGAGGACGAGGTGGAGGAGGTGGACCCCTGAGGCTGGCGGCGTTGGTTTTCTGCTCTGATTTCAGGTGGCTCCCGAGTGCCATAAACCCGATCTTGAAAAGATCTTGTTGGGCGGTTGTGCCCTTTTTACCTTCTGTTAAAGTTTCTTGAGCTGTTTAGCTCGTTTTTTTTTTTTTTTGAAATGGTAATGAAATTCCTTCTTTTTTTCTTCTAAGTATGGTGTGCTCCCTTTATTTTTGCTAAAGCGATCTCGTCACTGGAGCTTTCAGAGCTACATGCCTAAGCTGTCCTTTAACGTTTAAGGCATCTCTATGGTGTACCGCAAAGTGATTACCATGTGTGCCCGAACTATGCGTTTGTTGGTTATTCCTTAGTTCAACCATCGTACTGAGAGGAGTTATGCTTCGTGGGTTTAAACCCGAGCTGCTTACGCCTCTGATATTTCATACTTTGCCTTCACCGCAGAAGTGGCTAAGTCTTTCTTGATGACGAGGTCTCAGTTAGCTCAGTATTTTAGCCCTTAGTCTGAGGGGGTGACTTATAGTCTACCCTTAAAGTTTGCCCATGCCATGGAGGCGACTGGGTCTTATTGCGCCGAGGTCGTGTTAGCTCGGCATTTTGGTCCTTAGGCTCTGGGAGTGACTCAGGGTCTACTTAGTAATTATAGGTAATATTGCCTTAAGTTGACAATATTCCATGCCCGAGGTAATTGTTTCCTTTCAAGGGTTTCGAGCTCGTATATTCCTTCCCCGAGAACTCGTTTCACCCGGTAAGGTCCTTCCCAATTTGGTCCGAGCTTACCAACGCCGGGCTTAGGTACCATAACTTTTCGAAGGACCAGGTCACCAATGCGGAGGTTCCGCTTCTTGACCCTGGCGTTATAGTACTGAGCTACTCTTTGTTGATAAGTTGCGGTCCTGATAAATGCAAGGTCCCTTACTTCATCGAGTAGGTCGAGGTTGGTACGTAGCTCGTCTTCATTTGCCTTGTCGTCGTATGCTTCCAGTCGTAGCGAGGGAACCGCAATCTCGGCTGCAATGACTGTTTCGGTGCTGCAGGTGAGGTTGAAGGGAGTTTCTTCTGTGGCGGTCTTCTCAGTAGTTCGGTATGCCCATAGTCCTTTAGCTCGGTCTAAACGTGCCTTTAGTCCACAGAGTATAGCTCTGTTCGTGACTTCTGCTTGGTCGTTTGCTTGAGGGTCTGTGCCACCGAAGTGAAGTTCTATCGGATCCCATGTCTTGGCACCAGTTCTGGAATTTGATATCCTCGAACTGCTTACCGTTATCAGAAATCAATACCCAAAGTAACCCGAAGCGGCATACTATGTTCTTCTAAAAGAAGTTCTAAACGTTTTGGGCTGTGATTGTTACAAGGGGTTTGGCTTCTACCCACTTGGTGAAATAATCCACTACGACTACTAGAAACTTCCTCTGGTCGGTTGCTGGTGGAAACGGTCCAAGTATATCGATGCCCCATTGTGCGAAAGGCCACAGGCAAGTGAGAAACTTGACATCGGCAGCGGGCTAATGGTGGATGTTGGCATGTCTCTAGCACTTATCACACTTTCTGACGAACTCAGTAGCGTATGCTTTCATTGTTGGCCAGTAGTATCCCTGCCGTAGTACTTTTTGGGCGAGGGCCCTGCCCCCCAAGTGTCCACCGCACAGGCCCTCATGAGTGTCACGGAGTACGAGCTCAGCTTCGGAGGGTCGCAAGCAGCGTAGGTAGGAGAGCGTGTAGGATCTTCGGTACAGTCGTACGTCTATCATGACGTATTTGGCCGCCTGACGCTCTACCCTTCTGGCGGCGTTGCAATCTGCAGGGAGGGTCCCATGTAGTAGGAAGCTTGCGAGCGAGTCAATCCAGCTTGGCTTGAACGACAGGAGCGACCCCCTCTGCCCCCCCCCCCCCCCCCCCGAGAATGCTAGGCTGAGGCAAGTTCTCTATGTACACAGTTCTCATGGTGTTATCACTGGTGTTGGCTAACCGGGACAGGGCGTCGACCTCAACATTCTCGGACCTCGGGACCTGCCTAATGAAATGTGATTGAAAGTTGGGCAGAGCCTCTCTCACTTTTGCCAAGTAAGCAATCATAGTCAATTCGCGAGCTTCGTATTCTCCTGTTACCTGATTGACCACAAGCTGGGAATCGCTGCAGATGATAATGTGCTTGGCCTTCATTTCTTTGGCTAGAGCTAGCCTGGCTATCAACGCTTCGTACTCTGTTTCATTGTTAGATGCGGCGAACTCAAAGCGTAGTGCGTACTCCAGTTTTGTGCCGCTTGGGTCGTTTAGGACTATTCCAACTCTGTTGCCCTGCTGGTTCGAGGAGCCATCTATGTGAAGGATCCAGGGCTCCTCATCCCAATTCGCGCTTGGCCTAACTACGAGAGATGCCACACTAGCTGCAACCTCACAGTGCTCGGACTCAACTGGCCTGGGAGCTTCGGGCTCGCTCGAACTGGGGGCCTCGTGCTCAACCGGCCTGGGGACTTCGGAGCTGAAAGTGCATTCTGCAACGAAATCTGCTAAGACTTGGGCTTTAATAGCAGTCTGCGGCTTATATTGGAGATCGTACTCGCTAAGCTCAACGGACCACTTCGTCAGTCGACTAGAGACCTCGGGCTTGAGTAAGACTTGCCTCAGAGGTTTGTTGGTGAGGACGATAACAGTGTGAGCTTGGAAGTACGGGCAGAGCTTTTGGGTAGCGATAACTAGTGCGTAGGCCAGTTTTTCTATCTCCGGGTATCTTGTCTCCGCTCCCTGCTACACTTTACTAACATAGTAGATAGGTCATTGGACCCGATCTACTTCTTTTATTAGTACTAGCGAGGTACTTTTTGAGCTCGTCAAACGCGAGCTCACAGTCTTGGGTCCATTCGAACCCTTTGCTTTTAATTGCTTTAAAGAAAGGTAGGCAGTGATCTGCCGACTTGGACATGAAGCAGCTCAGGGCGGCTATTCGACCATTCAGCCTCGGAACCTCCTTCATTTTCTGGGGTGGTCGCATGTCTAAGATGGCCTTTATTTTGTCCGGGTTGGCCTCAATGCCGCGCTGGTTCACAATGTACCCCAGGAATTTACCCGAGGTGACTCCAAAGACACACTTATTCGGGTTCAACTTCATATTGAATTTACGCAAAATTTCAAAAACTAAGTTCAAGTCTTGTATCAAGTCGTAAGAAAGTTGGGTTTTTACGACCATCTCGTCTACATAACATTCCACCTTTTGGCCAATCAATGGCTCAAACAGTTTATTTACAAGTCTTTGGAAGGTTGCCCCGGCATTTTTTAATCCGAAGGGCATGACCTTGTAACAGTACAGGCCGAGCTCGGTTATGAAGGCAGTTTTCTCTTCGTCGGCTGGGTCCATCCTGATCTAATTGTAGCCCGAATAGGCGTCTAGAAAGCTCAGCAACTCATGCCCCGAGGTCGAGTCCACTAGGCGGTCACTCCTAGGGAGTGGGAAGCAATCCTTTGGGCAAACTCGGTTCAGGTCGGTGTAGTCAACGCACATGCGTCATTTACCGTTAGCCTTTTTCACCAGAACGGGGTTGGCCACCCAGCTCGGGTAATGGACTTCCCTAATAAAATCGGCTGAAAGGAGCATCCTGACCTCCTCGTCGACTACCCTCCACCGCTCTGGGGCTAGGTTGCGTTTCTTCTGTCTAACGGGCCTAACTACAAGATCAGTATTAAGCTTATGAGTTATGATGTTGGGGTCTAATTTGGACATTTTTGCCGCAGACCAAGCAAAAACATCTAAATGGAAGCACCGATCTGAAGCGTTCGGGCAGGGTCCTCTGTCGAGGCTAGGATAGAGACGATCTCCTCCATAGGCGCAGCTCGCTCCTCGCTCTGCTCCGTAGATCGCTCCAGCTCGAGGTCGTCAACCACCTTGGCTTTTCCCTTAAGGGCGGCAACATAGCATTTGCGAGACTCAAGCTGGTCACCTCGCGCTACCCCGATGCCGAAGTCCGTGGGGAACTTCATGGCCAAATAGTAGGTGAACACCACAGCCCGTAAAGCATGGGTAATCGGCCGACCCACTATGGCGTTGTACGGGGAGGGGGTTGCGACTAGACCTCTTCATGGGCCAGGCCTGGCTAGGCTCGGGCCAGGCTTTCACTTGTCACTAATGAAAATATACTAGGCCCGAGCCCGGCCCTGTTAAAAAGCCCAAAACCCGAGCCCGATCTCAAAGCCCGACCTAATTGAAAAAAAAAAACAATTTTCCCTATTCAAATTAGAATTAAAAATTCAGATAGTATTTTTTTTCTTTTTAAATGAACAATGGGCCTACAAAATGGTATTTTTCCCTTTCTTTTATATTTTATAACACAATTTTACATTCTTAAATCAAAAAAATTATTCAAATGGACATAATCACATAACTAATTTTAAGTTTAATATTAGGTCGAGTCGGGTCGGGCTCGGGCCGGGCTATTTTGATAAAACCCAAGCCCGGCTCGAATTTATTGTGGGTTGGGCTTTTTGGCCCGAATTTAAACCTGTAGGCCTATAAGCATGTTCAAGCCCGTCCGCGAGTCGGGCCGGGTCAGCCCGTCAGGCCACCCAGCCCATGAACAGGTCTAGTTGCGACCACCAAGAAGTCGTGGTTAAGCCTCACAATGTTAGGCCAGGAGCCGACTTCCACATGTACTGTCACCCTTCCTAGGGGCTGAACTTCCTCTCCGCTGAAGCCCACCAGGGGAGTGTTCGCGGGCTTTAGGTCGCTCTCCCGAAACTGGAGTTTGTCGAAGGCCGCTTTGAAGAGGATGTCTTCCGAGCTGCCAGAATCGATGAGGACTCGCTTGACATCAAAGTCATTGATCTTCATCTTTAGGACGAGCGCGTCATCATGGGGGTAGTGGACCCCGCGTGCGTAATCCTCTGTGAGAAGATGGGATCTTCTGTCCTTGGCCATTTCGGAGGGTTATGTCCTTCCCTGTCGGTCTCGCGAGCTGACGTGCGAGCTGCTGCTGATGTGCAGCCCGCCACGATTGAACCTCCGACTATGACATGGATGATCCCCCGAACTGGTCTCTCCTTGGGGTGTTGCTTCTGCGGTTGCTCTACTTGCTTGCTGGACTTGGGGGCATCTCTACCTTGCTCCCCTTGTCGACCTGCTTTATTATTATTACTACTACTTCGTACAAAATTTCGTAAATATCCGCGATGGATGAGTTCTTCTATCTCATCGCGGAGGTGTTTACAACTTTCGGTACTATTAATGGATTCGATTAACCAAAATTACTTGTCATTCCCATAAGCTGAGGTCTTTCCAATTTTATTTAATATTCTCTCTCGAGATATACTAAAACTACGCCCATCAGGCAACCCTTCGATCTCTCGAGTAGAGCTCTTAAGATGAAAGTGCATTAAATCTAAGGAAAACCATTAAATTCAGATGAATCATGTATATATATCTCTATATACCATTCAATTCACACTATGAACTATTCAGTCGATTATGTGAATTCCTCTCTCGATTCACACATAACCCAAATCAATTAAGAGGTGGCCAAGCTCTTAATTGCATTAAGCACAATAATTCATAGACTATATGGAAATCACAATCTTGGATAAATCATAAAGATAAAAATATATTCATTAACCTGGTTAGGCTTTCCACAGCCCTAGCAAGAAACAAATCAGTTCATGATAAAAGAATTAAAGCAAACAAAGGGAAAGAAATAACTCTTGAATTCGCCCATGGTGCCGAGATCTCCTCTTCTTGCCGCCACCTTCTTCTTGAGGTTTCTTGAATTCTTGATCACCTTCCCCAAGTTTCTTGATTTGTTTTCTCCTTTCTTGATTGATTGCTCCTTTGCTTCTTGATTCAATCCAGAGATTGAGTGATGCCTAAAGCTGGTCCCCCCCCCCCCCCCTTTATATAGCTTAAAGGGGAGGGGGTGGTCTTCTACTTCCTCTTGAAGTTTATCTTGCAAGAATAGAAACTCCTAGTCTAATCCTACTCTTATCTCTTTATCTAGTGAACTCAATCCCCTTATCTTTCTAAGATTATATCAAGAATTTTGATCTAGGACTCTTCTCAGTTTCTTGTTCTTGGATTCGTATTAGACCTCCTCTGTGAATTGGGTTGCTGCCTGGCTTTTCTGCAAGTTGGGCTTCAGCTGCGAATTGGGCCTTCCTCCGAATTTTCCCTGACTTCGGGCCCGGATTTGACTTCGATGCAGGCCGAATCTATGAAATCCCAAAACATGAAAGTTGTGGATTTTTCTCTTATCTTTCCATAGGGTCTTGAATCATCCCAATCTGAATTCGGGTACACGAGTTAGGCCCAAATTACTGAACGATGCCGAAACTGTGAAAAATCATCCGATTTGTCTTTCTTTGCTTCTGATGCCTTCTTTCATGCCCTGAACCGAAATACAACAAATATGAGTCCAATTAAGTACTAATTCAGTATGAAAGACAGGATATTTGGGGATAAAAATATGATAAACACTACTCTCATCACGGTTCCCACAAACGGCACCAAATGATGCGGCACGATCCGGGCACTCCTAACTGGCTGTTGACTGGCTCCTTGTTGGCAACGAACAGCACCTGAGAAGATGAAGATGAAGGATTCCCGAGGGATTTGCCCGGTGGGAATACTCCGAATCTTTAGTTAGAACGCTGGGAAGGAAGAAAAGAGTGTAAAAGGCTAAGAGTGTAGGTCGCACTAGATCACTATGTCTCAAGATTAGCTCGTGAGCAAGTAAGAATCCAAGTTCAGATCTAATTCGAGAGAGAGTCCTTTTCTCCACAAAAAGGGCTTTTATAGGGGCGTTCTTATCAAATCAAGCGTAACCGCCACTGGGCTCCTGTCGTAGTCGTTACCTGCCAGGGTTGCATAGGTGATCGTTACAATGTACAACCCACTTGGCTGAGTGACACGTCTTTGAAGGGACAAGCATGCCACCATCTGTCGAGATGGTGGGGCATACTGTCAAACGGGCAAGGACTGCACCGTCAGTCAAGAGACGTGGCCCAGTCTGACGAGTACAGTCTTGTCAGATAGAAGCTTCCTAAGGGCGTAGCATTGCTTAGCCGCGAGCTACCCTATTGCCCAGCGAGCTACTTTGTAGCAAGCTCTTAGGAGTACTTCGAGGTGACCCTTATCAAGGTTGGTCTTCGGGGCAGCTCTTCTGCCCAGGTGCTGGAGCGAGCTGGTTTCCCTAGCTCGCGAGCTGAAATAGCCTTGGAGTATTCCCTTTGTAGCCTGTGGGCAGCTCGGGGGACCTGGAGCTCGCGTTGTAGCAAGCTCCCCCTATAGAGAGCTATGACGTAGCGAGTTGTTCTACAGATTCGTTACTTGGTCGTGGTCAATCCATGGTGCTAAGATGTTGCTCGTGCTGAATCAGGTCCACGTGTCATCATCCCAGCAGGTCGGGTCAAATCATCATTCATCACTTACCTTCCCAACTTCCTACGAATTTGAGAAAAGAGGTAGAGAGGCGAGGGTCCCGATAACATCACCTCAAATCGATTCTGGGCAAATTTGGGAACATTTTTGCCATATTTCAGGGGCTTTGAGCAATCTTGTTAGTTCATGTTTTGCCAAAATCTGAGCCTGAATAACTTTCGTTTTGGGCTGCTAAAGCAACTTGGAAAGAGAGTGCCTAATACCTTCCCTCTCCCAATTCTTAGAACCCGAAATCTCTTGATTGTGTGCCTTTCCCATGGAAAACGAAGTCACTATCAAAGACTTAGTTCAATTTTTCACATTTCAAAATGATGACCCATTTCCTCTAAAAAATGGGTGGCGACTCCAAATCTTTTGGGCCGACCATGAGCTTTTCGGAGCTCATACCAAGGTACCATGCAAGATTCTTCCATTTTAGGATAAGTCCCCTCCCACTAACCTATGACGCCCCTATCATCTCATGAAGTTAATCCCATTGACTGCCTCAGTGAAATGGATAGCCCAATTTTATGGTGCATCTCCACCCACCAATTCAACCTATTTTCATGCTAATGATAGAAGACCTTTAAAAAAATCATCTTATGATATTCTCTATCTCATTACACTTATAATAATCATGAGAGAACTTGTATATCAGTCCCTAGGTCAGATTTAGGTCACACCATAGCGGCTCCTACTACCTTTCATAAAGTCATATTCAAATGGGCCTTTATGGGCAAGCATTCCCGTGAGGTTCCTCTTAGGGAGGAAGCTACTTAGGGGGGCCATTGAAAGAGGAGACACTGCAATGATCTATGCACATCATT
Organism: Nelumbo nucifera; assembly: GCF_055504915.1. Lineage (NCBI taxonomy): Eukaryota > Viridiplantae > Streptophyta > Magnoliopsida > Proteales > Nelumbonaceae > Nelumbo > Nelumbo nucifera. The sequence continues at coordinate 124,929,536 of NC_142649.1, forward strand.
TCCATGATGTGCATTTAGCCATGATGTTCGTAGAGAGCCACATTAGTCAATACATGGGCCAAACACTTATGGCCCATTAACACTTATGGTCCATTGATCAGCCCATCAATGGACCAAATTATCTAATAATTTTATCTTGTTATGTGGTCTAAACTACAAAAAGCAAGTTGGCTCAACTAACTACTCAGCTCAATAATCTTCGATCCAAGTTCAATTATCTAGTGTGCCAAACTTTAGTAGCTCACAAGTTGGTTTCACTAGCTTAGACCCCTACCCAAGCCCATTTGGATGATGATATGAACCCCCAAATCTTAAATGGAGGGGTACAATAATAAATTCCATCATTGCACAAGTTTTCTTAATGAAAAAGTCAAATAGAGGGACAATATAGTAAATCTACAAGAAACCCATCCATCTCCTAATGGAGGATCTCTAACAAGGGTCTCTAGAGGTTTTGAAAAGTCAAGGAAAGTTTAAGAGAAATGGGGGAAAATGATGGCAAATTTTAGATGATAACCCTTAACTTTTCCCAATTTGATTTTTACCTTCACCTACACTCATCTTCAATCCCAATGGCTCTATACCGATATAAGGGTGGTAATGAAGAAAAAAGAAACAGTATTACCCAAACGACAATGACTTCTCATTAACTAGCAAAATGCTCGTGCTATGCAAGGGAATGGATTTAAATATATGAATTTGAAAGAAATGATTTAATAAAAAGATATGAATGCATCGAATACAAGAGATATCATTGCTTCAAATGAATTTTGGATCAATTCCTTTATACTGGTCCACAATGAAGGCGGACACAATGGAGTTAGTTCGGAAGTGCAACAAATCTCAACAGCACGCTGACATACCATATCAACCAGCCGCCGACCTAAGGTACCTTATTAGCCCGTGGCCATTCGCACAATGGAGGATAGATATCCTTGGTCCCTTCCCCCCTGTGACTGGGCAAAGGAGATTTTTAGTGATCACGATCAACTATTTTACCAAATGGGTAAAAGTCGAGTTGTTGGTTTCCATCACAGCTCGCAATGTCCAAAATTTCATTTGGAGGAACATCGTCTGCAGATTTGGACTCCCCAAGGTGTTGATACCGGACAACATGAAGCAGTTCAAAGACATCAAGTTCCAGAATTTGTGTGCCGAGATAGGAATCTAGCATAACTTCACCTCAATGGCCCACCCCCAGGAAAATGGTCAAGCCAAAGTGACAAACCGGACTGAAAGCTTGGCTTTCCCGAGTTAAAGGTTTGTGGGTGGACAAGTTGCCTACTGTTCTCTGGGCCTACTGAACTACTATTAAGACAGCGATCGGCGAAACTCATTTCAACCTAACGAATGGAGCGAATGCTGCCATCCTACCCAATATCAAAGTGTCGACCTTGCAGTTTGAGACATATGACAAGGAGGCTAACGAGAATAAGTTGTAGACTAACCTCGACTTACTGAAAGAGGTCCACCACTTAGCCTACATTCGGACTACAGCATAGGAACAATGGGTAGCTCGGTACTATAATGCTCGAGTTAAGAAACATCAAGTTCGAGTTGGCGACCTGGTACTCAAGAAGGTTATGGTACCTGAGCCCAATGTGGGAAAGCTCTGTTTAAATTGGGAAGGCCCCTACAGAGCACTCAAGGTGATCGATGAAGACGCGTATGAGCTCGAAATGTTGGAGGGGAGGCAAGTACCCCATGCATGGAACATTGATGATAACTTAAGGAAATACTAATTATGAGGAGTGAGGAGTTCAGAAGTTTCAAGCTGTGTATGCAAGAACAAAAGTATAGACCACATGCTATGGTGACCTGGTGAAGCAAACAAGGGAAAGCCAAACCGCATTCAGCTTTAAGGCCCCCTATGCCGACCTGAAAAATGTCTACAACTCGACAAATCGACAACGTTTTGACTTAGCCGAAATCATAAGCCTAGTCACTTTAAAAGTATAGGCATAGGTACACCTTGGCAACCTCAAATCGTGTTTTGACATTTAGCCTATTTTCTAGTGATAGAAAGTAGAAGGCAAGAAAGAGGGGCACAGTATATGCAAAAAAGTTAATTTCATTCAATAATGTAAAGTACACCATACATAGCTCAAAAAAAGAAGAAGAAAAGAAGAAAAAGAAGTAAATCTTTCTGAGATCGCCGAGCTTGAAGGCTTGGCGTGTAACATATATACAAGGGGTCCAAGAAAAGAGGTAAGAAATTCAAATGTCCACGGGCTCCTAAACGCCCACGTCGTTGGCTCCATTGCTGCCAGTACTAGCTCCATCATCTATGCCGGCCTTAATGTCCCCGCTGACCTCGCCTTCATCCTTAGAGTCAGGCTCTTGATCGACCCATGTCATCATCTCGTTAGTGAACACCGAACTCTTCAGCTTGGCCAGGTCAAAGTCGGGGCACACCAAGGCCACTAACATCTGGCATAGCTTGAAGCCCTGGCAGAAGGCGCATGTCCCGAACTCCTCTCTATCCTTCAAAAAGTCAGGCAAAGACTTGAAGTTCTCGATATCTCGGACCACAGCAGCACAGACGTCATCAAGAAGTTTCCCTTGAAGCTCAACAAGCTCAGCCTCCTCTTTTAACTTGAAGCCTTTGGCTTCTAGTTCGTCAGTCAACTTCTCAATGGTGCTCGCCAAGTCAGCATCGTGACTTCGCTCCTGGACAATCTCGGCCTTTAAGTAATGGATGAGACGGCTAGCTTGTTCCATGCGAAACGGTATTGTGTCACCTCCTTCTCAAGAACTTGGGCTCTAGCAGCTCCCCTCCTGGCATGATCCAACAATGCATGGGCCATGGCATTTGCCTAAAAAAATGGTATATCAACAACAAGCTAAACTTTGGCTAGGTATGAAGGAAGAAGTCAAGAAAATACCACCAAGATGTAGTCCATAAGCTTCCCACCTAGTTCACCAGGATGCAACTTACTAAGCTCTGTGACCTCCTCTGGAAAGATGGCCTCTTTGCTCTTTAACAAGGTTGCCCGGAAGTCCATGATGGTGCGCTTTTCTTTAGAAGTGGCCCCTCGGCATTCGAAGTAGTGGTTGCCTCGGCCCCAAGCTGTGGAAGGGGCTCCTCAAAAGTCCAAGCGGCCTCAGGTTCAAGCAAGGTCCCCTCCATTTGTTCCGCCTCGATGAGGTCAACCACTGGCACAACTTCGGTTGCATTCCGTCCAGCGGGCTTGGAAGTTATGACCTGAGGAGCTTCCTAGGGAGTCACCTTCCTCTTCTTCCTCCCCATAGCCTGGAACAACCCGGAAATTGGTATGCCCAACATGTTTCCTACACGATAAGTTCAAAGATAAGTCAAGACAAAAGAGAGAAAGATATATGCTAGATCTCAAAATGACGACCTGCCTGAAGGACTTAGCCTTGCCTAGATCAACTTCTCTTTAGCCAAGAATTCACTCAGCTTCGACCTCCTATCCACTAAAAGTAGCACCTAATCTACATCCGCTCACTCAATGTATCCTCCCCAAGAGTCCCTAGTACCCACTCTCCAGGCCATTAAGAATAGCCACCCACCATTCCGGTCGAGAAAGAAATACCTCCTCTTCCAATTTAGTACCTTGGAAGGAAAGGCCGGTAGGACAAGTAGTAGCTACACATCCCGGGAGTACTGAAAGGATTTTTCTTCATGTGGAATATATTGGCGAAGGTCTTAAGATCTAAGGGGAAGTCGACGTGGTAACAAAAGTACATGATGTCGACCAGGGTCCTAATAGAGTTTGAATGAAGTTGATCGAGGCTAATATTGTAGTAGTTCAGCACCTTGGGAATAAGGGGGGAAGAGGGAATCAAAGTTCCGCTTTCAAGGCCTCCTCGAAGATAGTGACCTCGTCATCGTCATGCTCCCACAGGAATTGACCAAGGGGAATGGATATCCGAATTGGTCTAGAATCCTATACCGGTCTACATGCTCATAAACGTCCTCGGTAGCCAGTTTGGTGGAACCAAACTCGGATTTATTTTTGGGTTGACGACTAGAGGATAAGGCTCCTTTATTGGAACCTCGTCGTTCCTGGGTCGAGGACTCCTCCTTGGCCTGGTAGGACGGACCCCTATCTTCCTCGGTTTTGACACTCGACATGATAAAAGCAAAGAACGGATCAAGGGGGAGATGACTCACCTAGAATGAAAAAACCGACCTCATCGACAACACCGACAACTTCAACAATGTCGAGCTCTGCGACCTCACTATGCACCAAAATTCCAAGGTTAGGGACGAATGAAATGGTCCCCTGAGGGTCCTATTTATAAACAGATGAACCAAACTATGGACAGTTGAGATTACTTGGATCTGACTGTTCGCAAGGACGTGACGGGTCGTATTCCGAAGCAAAATTAGTTTAGCATGTTTTTGACATCCGTGCGACCAAATGGATGTGTGAAGTCTGCATGTCCCCAGTATGTTACCTCATGCCTTAGTTGGATCGAGTGAACCAACCCAATCCTGAGCCATTGGTCGGACCATGATTGAGGATGGAACTCAAACCAAATCACCTCAGGTTAAGACTACTCCCTCATTGGACTGATCACGCTGGACTCGGGAGTGGGGAGCAATTAATGAGGGGTAACTTGGTCCTCCAATGATATCACGACGCATGGCATTGTAGAATAGCAAAAGTGATACCTTGGCCCCATGTAAACAGACCCTAGGAGCACTTCGGGCACTTCACAACTACATCGATGACCTTGACACCACTCCAATAGGCCAAACTACAAACAGCTACGAAAGAACTCAGGTTGGCATAAGAGGCAACCTACTTCCACCATTCTGACCTGACTCTGGTTGGCGACCTACTTGACTTGTTGAGCGATCTCCTCGGGATCACAATGCCATGTCGGTAGAGTCGATTATCACCCTGCCCTCTTTGGCCGGGATTGGATAAGCATTACCCGCTTACACGAGTCCACCTCTAGGCATGAAACCACCTCCGAACCAGATGAACCAGAGATCCTGAACGCGTTTCGTGAGGCTCACGGTAGCTCGCCTATATTAGGGCCTCATCTCCAAGCTCATAAGGTACGTGCGACTAAGCTCTCTAAACACTCTAGCTCTCTTTGATCTCTTGCAATCAAATACCAGCTAACTAACTTAAGTATCAGATTGCCCACCCTGGGTCAAGCAACCCGAACACTCTGATTACTTCTCTCTTGCATCTCGACCAAGCGACCTACTCAGTTCGATGTCCGAACTACCAACCAGCAAGGAGCACCAGATCGCGAATCATCAGAACCGAACAAAAAATAGAATTATTTAGGATCATTCAACTAAGTTGGATCCTCCTCTAAGAGAGTGACTTAATTGCTACAACAAAGTAACTTGTAAAAGGCAATCTGCCCTAACCATGGCATTCGAGATTTCACTTTTGAAGGCATCATTTAACAGTAGATAATAGATATTGATCCTTCAAGGCATTCTACATGGAACTATTTGTCCAACCCGGGGGATCTCCGTTGATGAAAACTAGAACATCCCTAGATTGAAAAGGGCTGCAAACAAATGGGATCAGATATAGGTAGATCCAAATTTGATTCATTTATATTCAAATTCGAATAAGATTTTTGTCCATCAGATTTATACTGGATTTGGATATGATAATTTAGTTAAAAACACAACATTCAAACCAACTTTGCTAAAAATTTTTTATTAACACAACCAATGAGATGCTCTCCTCCCCCACCTAGTCTAGAAATTTTCTCCTTTTTTTAAATTTTCTTATTTTTTATTCCATATCATTTTTAAACAACCAATGAGATGCTCTCCTCCCCCACCAAAAATTTCTCCTAAACTACCTCCCCCACTAACCCTCACTTTCTCTTAAATTATCTCTAATTCATATTTATCTCCTAAATTATCTCTAATTCCTATTTATCCTCTCCCCCACTTTTTATCTATCTATCTATATTATATATTAAAACAAAGCGGTCAAGAAATTTTCTCCTTTTTTTGAATTTTTTACTATTTTAGTCCATGTCATTTTTGAAACAACCAATGAGATGCACTTTCTCAATAATCTAAACAATCTCTTCTCTTAATATTTCTCCTAAACAACCTCCCCCACTATCTCCCACTTTCTCCTAAATTATCTCTAACTCCTATTTATCTTCTACATTATCTCCAATTCTTATTTATCTCCAAAATTATTTCTAATTTAGTAGAGAGTTTCTCTCCTAAATTATCTCTAATTCCTATTGTCCTCTCCCCCATTTTTTATCTATATCTAAATGTTATTCAAATAATAAAAATTTAACATTAAGAAATAAAATATTATTTAAATATTTCAATAAAAAACATCTTAAGTAACAAGATATTATAAATATATAAATAATTATATAACAAAATATTTAGTAATATGTAATAGCTTCAAAAAAAAACTCACATAACAAGAAATTTTAAATATTTTACATATTATTTAAATATTTAACAAAACTAGATTTAAAATAGTTAAAATAACGAAAATACTTAATAAATTTAAAAATTTCGTAAAAGTAGAAAAATAATTATAACATAAAATTGAAATTAATAATAATTTAATATCTTACAAAATTATTAATGAAATTATGTATTAATAGTATAAATTATAATTTTATGGATTATTAAATTCAATAAATAACAAAAAAAATAAATATTTTACATATTATTAAAATATTCAAATAACTAAATATTTAGCATAACTAGATTTTAAATATTTAAAATAACGAAATTATGTAATGAATTTAAAATTTTCTTAAAAGTATAAATATAATTACAACATAATATTCAAATTAATAATAATTTAATATATTACAAAAGTAATAATGAAATTATGTAATAATAGTATAAATTATAATTTTATGGACTATTAAATTCAATAAATAATTAATATTTTAAAAAATAAATATTTTACATATTATTTAATTATTTAAATAACAAAATATTTAACATAACTATATTTTATATTAGTTAAAATATAGAACTTGTGCAATAAATTTAAAAAACTGAAAAGTAGAAAAATAATTATAACATAAAATTGAAATTAATAATTTAGTATTTTACAAAATTAATACTGAAATAACTTTAGTAATAATTTAATATATATATATATATATACATAATATTGTAAAAAACTAATTTCACTCGTATCAATTAATAATTCAATAAAATAAATTTCATAAAACTTAATATTTATTAATAATAATTTTAAACTCTTAATACATATTTATTATATAATTATATATTCTAATATTAATATTTATTGCATTTCAGTAATTATTTATTGTTTTTTGTGATAAATGTATTTTTAATAATTATGTATAAATTTATTTTTGTTTTTGTTATTTAACGGAAAACTTTCAATAACAATTGGGTTTAAACTACTATTATTGAAATTTTTAAGTTTTGTTTATTGTATTTATTGTATTTTTGTTGTAACTTATTGATTAATATTTATTAGAGATTAAACTATTATTTGAGGTTATACTATTTAATGACTAATTTAATATATTTTTAGTAATTATTGTATTTTTTCATTATTAATATACTCTAAATAATTGTGTATTTTTGCTATAAATTTTCAATAATTATTAGATATTAAACTTTTGTTATTTATCAGAGTTGAGACTATTGATTTAGCTAAAATTATGAGTGTTCATGAGTTGGTTTAGTTTGGTTGTAGGCTATTTGGCCAACCAAATTGACCAGGTCAAGTTGGGGTGTTGGTGAGCTGAAACCAACTAACCATTTGTAAAACCGACCCACTCACGTTGTATCGGTTTGGGTTGACTTCTTGGTTTGGTCAATCCGTTCAAAAGATTTAAACTAAAAAATTAAATTTAAATTCTAAAAATTATAGTGCAATCATTAAAAATTAAATTTATGATATAAAACATTTTAGACTAAGAAATATGGGAAATTTCCTACTTTCCATATTAAAAATTATATTTAAAATATAAAATATGAATATATATCAATGGCCAGGTCATCCGGTTTTGGTTGGTTTACAAATGGCCAAAGCGAAATTGATCCAACTTGGTCAAGTTGGGAAATTTTTTAACCAAAGTCGACCTAAAATATTAGAAAACCGACCAACTCAGGTTGAGTTGATCAGGTTGGTCGGTATCATCAATTTGATGAATAAACCTAACTGAAATTAATTGTTGTTATTTTTGTATTATAAAAGATTTATTAAAAGTAGTATATAAAATATGAATAATTATTAATTATTTAAAAAGGGGAAAATATAAAACAATTGTATACTCTTATATGTTTCTATTAGGGTCATTTACTAGAGCACGCCTTATAATTTTACAAATTTACTTAAACCAACCTTATAGTTTTCATTTTAGTAAAATATCCCATATATTTTACAACTTATTTACTTAATCAAACTTTCATTAAGAAGTGTTTGTTTTGCCATTAGGCCCATGATTTTTTATTCCAAAAATACCCTTAACACTTTTTTGTACAGTAAACAAAATTGACCAAATATAGCCAATAGAGTGGTTGTCTGTGTCTTATTATGGGCAAAAATGATATTTTTTTTATTTTCTTTTGGTTAAATTTATTTAAATGAACATTAGGGTTAATACTATCATTTTCCATTGTCATTTAATGGAAGATTGATTAAATCCATTGCAAATTATAAGTGGTGTTTTAGTAAAATACAAACTATAGGATAGATTTTAGTAAATCCATGAAACAATAGGGGGTGTTATAGTAAATGACCCATTCTATTATTTAGCTTTTGCTTAAGAAATCCCATACATCGCACGGGAGCAATTCTAGAGGCGGTGCAAGACTCCCTCTAGAAGCACTAGGAGTCGCCACCTCACATGGCTTATCTCCTTTTTTCCCCTCCTTTTTATTAGGAAACTAACACCAACTTTTTCCTAAATTATTTCTATTTATACCCTATTTCCTATTTATCTCCTTAATTATCTATAACTCCTATTTATCCTCTCCCCCACTTTTCATCTATATCTATCTAAAGAAAATTTCAATTAAAATATTTAATAATTATTTAAATATTATAAAAGAATTATATTAAAAACTTTAAAATATTTATTAAAAACACAAAAAATAATTGTAATGGGTTTAATTATATTCATATTATTAATAATTTTATATTTTTATGAAATTCATAATAAAATTATGTAATAACAATCTCAGTTATAATTTTGGGGATTATTCAATTAATTTAATAACTAAATAATATTATAAAAACATAAATAAAAATTATGTTCATATTATTAATAATTACATTATAATAATTAATCAATATTTTAAAAACAAAAAATAATAATTGAAATAGGTTTAATTATATTCATATTATTAATAATTTTATAATTTTATGAAATTCATAATGAAATGATGTAATAACAATCTAAGTTATAATTTTGTGGATTATTCAATTAATTTAATAACTAAATAATATTTTAAATATATATATTTATATAAATTATTTAAATAACAAAACATTAAAAATAGCTAAATAATTATGTAACAAAATATTTAAAATTGCATAATAACTTTAAAGAAATAAAATTTACATAACAAAAAAGATTAAAATTTTCAAATATTATTTAAATATTTAAATAGTGAAATATTTAACATAATTAAATTTTAAATAGTTAAAATAATGAAATTATGTAATAAATTTTAAAAAATATTAAGAGTAGAATAATAAGTATAATAGATTTCATAACTTTTGAATTAATAATAATTTTATATTTTACAAAATTGTGTAATTATATTATAAATTATCATTTCATGCATTATTAAATTTAATAAATAGTTCATATTTTATCATTTTAAATAATTGTATTATTAAAATATTAATGTTTTAAATAATAATTTCATATTTTACAAAATAATAACGAAATTATGTAATAACAATATAAATTATAATTTTGTGGACTATCCAATTTAATAACTAAATAATATTTTAAAAATATAACTAAAAAATTGTTTAAATAACAAAATATTTAAAATTACATAATAAATTTAAAGAAACAAAATTTAAGTAACAAAAAAGATTAAATATTTTACATATTATTTACATATTTAAATAATGAAATATTAACATAACTAAATTTTAAATAGTTAAAATAACGAAATTATGTAATAAATTTTAGAAAAAGTTCTTAAGAGTAGAATAATAATTATAATAGATTTCATAACTTTTGAATTAATAATAATTTTATATTTTAAAAAATTAATAAATAAATTATGTAATAATAGTATAAATTATTATTTCATGGATTATTAAATTTAATTAATAGTTAATATTTTAACATTTTAAATAATGGTATTATTTAACTAATTAAATAATGTTATAAATAACTAATTTTAAAAACTTTAAATTAATATCAAAATATTAATAATTAAATCATATCTTATATATTATTTCAAAAACAAAAATAGATTAAATAACAAAATTATGTTATAACTTTAAAAAATTATCCAAAGCACAAAGTATTTATAACTAGTAGGGCCCCATGCAATGCATGGGATGTGGCACCCTCCATGTCCTTATCCCCCACCTTGTAGTCAAGACACTCGACCCCATCCCTACCACATCCCCAGTGGGTATTTTATAAATGGAATTGTGGAATCCTAAGATTATAAGAATATGAGGAAAACTTAGAGATATTTTAAAAAGTCGATATTAAACCTATTAATATTTTACAAATTTACCATTGGATTTGGGGAATTATATGAAAACCCCGTCCCTCTCCCATCCCTGATTTAGAGCAAACATATTTTGCCCATCCCCACCCAATCTCTTCCCCATCCCTATTTAAGATTTGAGAAAACTTGCCCCGTTTGGGTTGGGGCTAGGTATTATGTATGTTTTATTTACTATTTTTAAATAAATTTTCAATATAAAAATTTGAATACTAAATCATATTTTAAACATTATTTGAAAAACAAAAGAATAGATTAAATAAAAAAATTCTATAGTAGCTTTAATAAGAATATAAAATATAAATAAATGAAAAAATAAACATTATTGAAATAGTGGAAGTAGATTAGTTAACTTAGAGGTATTAAAGCTTTTTATTAGTTATTTGTTATATTTTTGTTATAAATATTATTTCAGCAATTATGTATTCCGCAATAAATTTTTAATAATTATTAGAGATTAAACTATTGTTATTCGTTAGAGATTAGACTATTAATTTAGCTGAAATTAAGAATGTTCACTAGGAAATTCAGTCTGGTTGGAGATTGTTTGGCTAGCCAAACAAATTTGGTTTGGTAAGGAAATTGGTCACTCAAAACTAACCAATCATTACTAAAAACTAACCATTGGTTAATTAATAAATGTTCAAATTTTTAATATTTAGTGTAATTTATACTAATCTGTGTAATTTAATAAAATTTTATTAAATTTTTACAACAATTATTTTTCATAAAAGATATTACAAATTGGCATAATTTACTAATTTCTATAAAATCAATAATTATAATTAACAATTATCAAATAATTCAAGGAAACTCTTTAACTAAAAATCCATAATTTTTTAAATAATAATAGTTAAAAATTATAAAACCAATTTACGAAAAAAAATATTCTCCAAAACTATTTAAATAATAGGCCATTGTCACTATTCAACTAAATAATTATTAAAAATTTTAGGAAAATTAAATTAGGAAAATAATATACCAGAAATTGTTTCATATTTATTTAAATAACAATCCATTATTATTATTTTAATAAACAATTATAAAATAATTTAGAAAAATATTAAATCTATCCACAGCGGTCTAGACCACTTGGTCGACTTCAACAATACTTGGTTTTACATTAATTAACAATAAATTTTTTACTTTAAATTAAAATTAACATAATTTACCATAATTACATGAATTTACTATAATTACATCATATTGATTAATAGTAAATAATTTAGGCTTAAAAAGTAAATAATTTACATTAATTCACATTAATTCACATTAATTTATTGTTATACTAATTTTCTATACATTTTTGCTAATCAACAACAATTTCATTAATTTTTGAAATTTGTCATAGAATATTGTTAGTTAATTAGTTATATAAAATTATTAGAATCGTATGGATGGCAATTTTCCCTGTAAAACTAGAGCCCTACTCTGTCCCACCCCGAGCGCCAAACGAGGAAAATATTTTTACTCCAAATCAGGGACAGGGAAGGGATGAGGTTTGCATACCTCAAACCCGATGATAAATTAATAAAATATTAGTAGATTTAATATTGATTTTTAAAATATCTCTAAGTTTTTCTCATATTCTTATAACCCTAGGATCCCACAATTCCATTTATAAAATACCCCCAAATTGTCATAATCCAATTCCTAAAATACCCCCCCCCCCAATTCCCATAAATCATATTTATAAAATGTCAACAAATTAGATTATTTTTTAGTGGTTGCCTCAGTTAGGGAAAATTTAGGGATTGGTCTCGCCTTGAACCTGCCCCACCACCAAGGGAGGGGGTGAGGGACAGGGAGGAGGGCCCCGTTCAATGCACAGGTTGGTGTATATATACACCAAATTGGATTATATCAGATCGGATGGTGGTGGATCCATATTTGATAGAATTACAAGCACATTGGATCCGGATCACCCTTAATATTCAAATTCAGACAACCGGACACCATTTGCAGCCCTATGAAAATCCTTTTAAGAACCTTCTTTGAAAACTTTGCATCTTAAAACAGAACTACAGGGAAAAAGGTCTGTAAATTGGGGGGCTCATCATCAAATGCCAACCATGAGAAAGCTCCAATCAAGCATTGTTGCAGAGCTCGTTGGGAAGTTCGATATTGTAAACCTTCTTGTATGAGAGGATAAAGACTTCTTGTGTTTCGGTGTCTCTTACAGAGAGCATAAATCAGGGAGAGTGAGACAGTGGAAGATGAAGGAAATCCATCTATGCTATTGCAGATTTCAAGAAGTAGCAGACAAGGGCAGAATTGAGCAATCCAACACCAAGCCAACCATTTCCATTGACCCACCCAAATAATCCACATTAAGCTCAGTTTGAACCTAAATCTGAAAATCTAAAACGAAATTTTCAACCAGTATTTCAAACCACAATGGTACTCAATCCAAACGTGCAGGTTCAAGATTTTACTGGAAAGAATGCAGATGGGAAACAACCCATTTGCTCCTAACCTTAACTAAAAGGTAACTGCAAGTGATGAACTAAAAAAGTTAAAACAATATATCAGAGTTAATCTACCATTAACAAAGAGAAACACCCCTTTAACATTGATGTGAACTGGGAAATTACTGTCGCAGAAAGGAACTAAACTATAATTCTTTTATTGCCTATCAAGCAATAGAAATTGAACATACCAGTCTGGCAAGAAGGCAATATTAAGAATCAAAAACTGTATTCTGTAACAGAGAGCATGCACACAACCATCTAGTACTTAAGATGTGAAGAAAATAGGAGAAATAGCAACACAACTCAAATGAACAAGCTAAAAAAGCTATAGAGATGGAGTAACCCAAACCGAACGGCCAATAATTCGCAGTGATTCTGTTGGGTAACATGACTGGATGGTTTTCTCTTGTATGTTGAAGATGCCCAAATCATGAACTCCCCATTCTGTATTTATGGAGCAATCTAGTCCATTGTCGTCGGTGAAATAGATGCAGTTCGCACTGCATTCGGGAAATTCACGAGCAGAGATAGAAACAGAATAGTTGTCACCCAAGAACAACACACGGTCACCTATGCTTTTCACCTCCACCCACCTGGGGTTCATAGAGCTCCGCTCCTCTAGCTTGAAAACCTTGAAGCCACCTGTTCTATGTAGCTGGGAAGGACTGTTGGCGTCATCATCGAAGTAATCATGCCTCAGAACCAACAATAAATCGCCTGACGACTCCACTAAGTATCTCTTATGAATAACTCTGCCACCAGTCAACACTGGCGGAACCTGTGCAATTACAGTCCTCTTGGGAGAAGAGGAAGAAACATCCCAAGCGTCTAAACCTCCATGATTACCCAATGTGTAGAATCTCTCCTTGTGGTAAATGATGTCATCGTAAGGACGGAAGCCTCTCCTCAAAATGGTCCATGACTCATCTCCAGCTCTACAGAAGGCCAAATCTCCTTGCTCGCCGTGGGTTATCATGGCTATGTAGTCGTGCGGAGCTAACGTTGGACTTGAGGACAGAACCACTTTATGTATGAAATACCCTCGGAGGTTGGCAGGGGTGTCGGAGAATCCGTCGGAAAATATATATTCGATTACGGCACTGGATTCTGATCGGCGGGCGTTCGAAACATAGGGGAGAGTCGCCACGGGTGGGGTGGGAGTCGGATTCGAGGGACTGTAGGAGAGAAAGGATTTACGAGATGAGCATCACAGTTTTCGTCCTGGAGTGCCAACCAACCATGGAAGGACCCAAAGCAGACAGCGTTACAGAACTGCTTGGGAAATTTGATCTTGTAGAGTTTTTACTCTGAGAGGCTAAAGAATTTGCGAGTTTCAGCGTAGGTTTCCGGGAGCATAAGCCAGGGTGAGTGGGGGGATGGAGGGTCGAGAGGATTCAGCATCCCTTCTGCTGCAAATTTCCAGGAGGGGCAAACGGCGGAGAAGCGAATACAATCAACCAAGTTCAGCCGTTTCCATATGAGAACTAAGAGTTCGTCCGGAAGGTCCGACCAGCCGGCCATGGTAGCGGAGCACAGCTGCGCAGGCTGACGAGGGAGTGTACAACTGTACAAGGAGGGCTGTGGCACCAGCACCGTAGGAAGTAAACATTGACCACCGACATCACACCGCGTCACCGCCCGCCAATTAAGAATTCAGGTGGCGGAGAACGGAAGAAAGCATGGAGGGCCTTTTAGTAATTTTATGAATAAACTTTACGAAAACAACCTTACTGGTTGCTACTAGCGCTAGAGCGCCATGGGCCTATCATCTGGCTCGAGTAAAACGGTTTGGGGCCATATAGGCCCAAAGTTTTATTCTGGTCCGGTAAAGACATTTTCATATTATTTTTAACAAACTCGGGGACAATTGGAGAAAAGTTTTACTTGTACGCAAACTGTTGAAGCATTTCAAAAGTAAGGCATTGACGGAATGGTCGAAAACTAAATCATCTTTACTTAGCATCTATCATTGATTCCAATCCTTTGAACATAAAACGGACAAGAAGACCAAGGAGCCAATGATTCTTTATCCCCATAATACCAGGATTCTTCTCCAGTCACACTGTGCTAAACACAAAGATATGGTGAATGTAATTGCCAATCAAAGATTACCCCCCCTTGTGATCATCTTGCCTGTACCATGAAAATGGATAAGGAGACTTCAGACTTGAAAGTTGAAGCCAGTGTCATTGCCCTTATGAAACTATCTTGCAAAGTTTTTGTGACATTTTTCTCTAGATTCATTATAAGAAATACTTTTCAAAGAATTAAAACCTATTTAGGAATATCATCTAAGTATTGAGATTTGCTCCTTACAGCCTCATTCCACCTTGTGTTGGGAACATCTTCTCATGAATAAAAACAAACATAAAGTAGTGAAGAAGTTCCTGATATACGGCTGAGACAATTGTGGAATTAATGTGAGGAACACTCTGAAGAATAGATACGACTCCACCTAATAGCTTAAGCTTTTAAGTTGAAGGATTATCCCGTCACCTATTATAGTTAACTTGGCTTTAAGACAAGGTATGGATGAAATTATGCTTCTCCATGCTTCAAAGTAAACAGCTTTTACATGAGATGTAATGTGTTTAAAATAAAAACCTATTCAGGACCTCACCTATCAGCTTTAGCGCTTTTAGTTTGAACAGTTCTTTGAAAGCAATTGTCTGCAGAGTACACCTATTGGGTAATGATGCTGTTGTCACATATTTGCCTGCCGGCTAGAAAGAAGGCTGAAACGAGTAAAAGGAGGGAGGAGTTGCATTGTGGCAACGGTCTAGTACAAAATATGCACAGCACCATCGGCTTGATTAGTTTGATGTTTCAGGCGACTTCTTGGGTATCAGCCTATCAGGACCAGATTTTTTGTGATATTTGTTCCTCTCGGAACCACTGTAATAGTTAGTCATAGACTGCTTGATAGAAGAGGGGGCTTCAGACCATCGGGTCCAGGAGCTTTCAGAGCTCCAAGACATGAAAAGAATTCCTTACAAGTTACAATATTGGGTCTTGTGTATTTTCAAACTTCAGACTGTATGGGCTAACCTCATCCATCATCAAAAGCGTTTTGGCTTGAGATGCAACGGAATCATTCCCCGTTTCACTTTTTTACGATAACAGACAGTAATTAGTCCTACAAAGCTTGTACTTCTGTAGTTAAAAGTTGAAACATTTGCCAATGGTGCAGATTGTAAACCAGGGGTTGCAAAACAATATAAAAGTTCATTCTCTAACAAATAATATCTAACACGATTTTTTCATGCCAATTGAAACTTAATGGCAAACAACCATTATCGTAGAACGTCATCCACAAAACTGTTAGACATAATAATTAATAAACTACCGACTAGGAAGATCCATTTATATCAAAACGTTCGCATAAAACAGAAAGAATATGCCTGGTCTACAAACCTTGCCAAAACAAAATGGGATCCAGATTGATGGGGATCTCCCTAAGAAACTATTGTCTGAGACTTGTTGAGGATCACTCCTTCATATTTCACTTGGAACCATTTCATAGCATCCTCCTTTGTGACCCTGTGTTGGATCCCAACACGAGATTTGCACCTACGACGGCGAGCAACGCGATATCCCGGTCGTTCGAGTACGACATAAAAGTCCATACCATAAATACCGGTTGAAGGATCATACCTAAAACAGAAAGTATCAATCAATATATTAACTATGTGCAAATAGAATAGGTATTGAAAACATGCGCACTGGGAAAAGGAAAATGCATTTCAAGCAGGGAAGAATTAGCATGCATATCATTTCAGGCTTGAACCAAAACAAATCTGTACCTGAGCTACTAAATGCTCGTCAACCTTAGAGAAATGAACATATTTAAAGATCTAAGAAAAGGGTCATCTGGGTCTTGGGAGGGGTGGATTGGATACAGACCTAACCTTTGGCATCTTTTTTAACCAAGTAGCCTCTTAGACTCAAACCCATGTTCTGACGCTTGCCAATCCAACCATTACACCAAGCAATGGACCCTAGTTGAAGGTAAAAAAGATCTAATTGGGTACATTAAGTAGCTTCTCTACGTGACCCCCCACCTATCTTTGCAACATGGAGTCATGGAGTAATCATTTGGTGGATAACGACTTTCAACCAGATAAAAGGATGAATTGGCCTGGCCAAATTTTCAATCCCAGTCCATATCAACCTCATATCCAACACTATGGAGATATATTCCATTAATAACAACCATAGGTTTTTGAATTAATATAACAGTTGTCCACAAAACAAGGTACTTTTTGATAGGCAAGGTAAAACTTCCTCGACAACATAGAAGATTCATGGGCTATTAGATAAGCTCATTAAACAACCTGAGAGAACCCTTTAAAATTTACAAAAAAATACTAAAACATAAAAAATCGAAAGTATATAATCTTATTACAAGCCGTGCCACTTCCATCACAAAATTTCCCAAACTTGACACGAGTATTACGGAAAAAATGGAAAGCAAAATTCACATGTAGATAAGCCAATCTCCTAACATGGGAAATAACAACCACAAGTATTTTGAAGTTTTGAACTAAGAAACACGAATTTGCCACAATTATTGATAGTGCAGCAATCAGGATGTATTGGTCAATTTGTCCCGATAGAAGTTCAATTTAATAAAGGAAAAGATAGCAAACCATATCTACAAACATCTCAATGGGAAATGCTCAAAGAAAGAAATATTCCATTGGAAAAATACGAGTATCACTGAAACAGTGAAGTGTGGAGAAAAGATGATGCAACAGAAAATAATTGCTAGACTTCATTATTAGGCACCATTAACCTCAAAGACCAGACATAATAGCAGGCGTCAATGGAGCAAACAGTCATTTGAAAAGGCAAGGAACACCTCTGAAGTTTTTATTATATAAAAATAAAGAAACAGATTGTTCATATATTAAGAAATAAGAATGTGCTTACAAAATGAAAGAAATAAGAATGTCTTCTTTCTACAAAAAGAGACCTAGTGCGAGTGCCTAAAGCCATGAGTTAAAAATTAAGTGCAAAGGAACTTTTTGAGGGAGAAACTAAAATGAATCAATATGCCCTAGAGAATATAATACGAAAGCAACTTCTCTATTGCAATTAATAGAACCAAAAAAATACCCAACAGATAGATCTAAACTGTACCATGCATTCAATTAATTCCAACTCAAAATGAAAGAGTAAAATAAACGGTGGAGCGAAACCAGAAAAATATAAAAAGTTAGCACTTATGGGAACTTTCCCTAATCACGCAAGGTTCGTATAAACTACTTGAGTTCGCTAGTCAGTGATTGAACAGAGTATAAGTTCACCAATATATCAAAGACAAATTCATATAGAAGACAGAACCGTTGCCTACGATCTACAGATCATCAATTAAATCACCACCAATAAAAAATCGACACACAGTCACAAACGATGGGCTTTTAATTCAAGTTCATGTTAATCAGCATTGGAAAAGAACAGCAAAACTTAATGGGAAAGGCACGGAATTTCTGCTTACTTGATACCCAAATCGATATGCTCCTGAATACCGAAACCGAAGCATCCAGTATCACTGAAGTTCCTCCTCAACAGCTCGTATTCCTTGACCTTCAACCCACTCTCCAGAAGTTGCATCGCCTTCTCACCCCTGACTGTGACGTAACATGCAATCTTCTCATTACGTCTTATACCAAAAGACCGAACGGTGTACCTAGCTGTCAAGACATCAACCCATCAGCCCAAACAACAACAAAATCACAGACAAGTAGACAGAGCGTTTGTTATTGGTAATAAACAGAGCATATTCAAGCAAGACTAAATCAAACTTACCCTTTGAGAAAACGGGGGTCTGCCCACTCAGCTGCTCCAACACCTACAATTGGAATTTAAAAGATAGATTTAGACACAAGCGGCTAAAAAATTAGATCTGAGGCATACTAAGAATGTTAGAAACGCATATGGGAAACCTTCGCGGCTCTGGTGAGACGATCTCCACTTTCACCGACGGAGATGTTGAGGACTAATTTTTGAACTTTGATTTCCCGCATTGGGTTCGATAGCTTCTTCTCTGAAGCCTGTTTTGGGTACAGAAAAACTCATTTAGAAAGATCTCAGACCAGTAAGCAGGAATAGAAAGAAGAAAAGAAAACAAGAAATCTTAAACAAGTAGAGAGAAAGGAATGAGAAGATCCACCATTGCTCTCCACAGCCGAGGTTACAGAGGCAACCGAGTGGGTTGATAGTTTACGGAGGGAAGCGGTGAGATAGAAGAAACCCTAGGAGAAATACGATGACTGGACATGCTAGGGCTTTGTATTCCTCGTGGGAACCTCTTAAATGACAATAATACCCCTAAAATGAAGAGATGGTGAGCGCTATTCTGTTAAAACCAAAAAACAGAATTGAAAATTTCGGTTTTGGTTTGTTTGGTTCGGGTTTTTTGGTTTTTAGTTAAATCGGTTCGATAAATTTGATTTTTGATTAATTCGATTTTCAGTTTCAGTTTCTAAAATTAGAAATTCAGTTAACTGAATTATTCTAACTTTCTATTATTATATATAACATATAGTATATAATATATAACATATAATATATAATAATATATTATATGTTTATATATTAATATATAATATAATAAAATTTCATTTCATAATATATATTTTATAATATATAATATATATTTCATGTTATAATATATATAATAAAGTATATATTATTAAAATTTGGCTTTAACTGAAATAACTGAAAATTGAACCAAAAAAATCGGTTTTTCTACTATCCACTTTCAATTTCGGTTTAAATTTTTTTAGTTGAGTTTTTAAAATTTTAATTTATTTGATTGTTCAATTTTTAATCGTATAAACCGCCTAATTTCACCCGTCCCATGGGCCCTACCCAGATTGAAGCGGATTTTATACCATTGATCGGGGTTCAGAATAAACCCGAAACTCTAGGGCGGGGATGGTATTTGCCACTCCACTTGGATTATATTATAAATATAATATATAATTATTAATATGATAATATATGTTATATTATATTATATTACATAATATAAAATAGTTCTAGCCTTTTAGATAAGTTTAAAAAACAAGAAATTAATAAATTAATACATATACAAGAATGACTAGGGCGGGGCGGGGCAAAATCAAGGATAGGGGATAGGGAAGGGGTTAAGATTTTGAGCTCACCATAAAATAGTTCTAGGTAAGTTTAAATAAACAAATAAATAAGTATACAAGTAAGAATGACTGGGGGCGGGGTAAAGTCAGAGATCCCCTTTTTCTGTGGGATGGAAATGGGGTTAAGATTTTTAACCCCGCCATAAAATAGTAATAAGTAATAAAAAATTAATTAATTAATAAGTATACAAGTAAAAATGACTAAGATGGGCAGGACAAAGTCAGGGATCCTCATTTCCTATGAGGATGGGGATGGGAATTTGAATTCATGATCGGGTAAAGGGCATGCAAAATCTGGCCCCGCCCCCGCCCCATTGCCATTCCTACAAAAACGATGAAGCAGAAGCATAAATCTGTATTTTTTTCACTTTATTTACAAACGAAAAGTAAAAAACAATTCAATGTCTTACAAAACTTTTTAAAATTCCTTTGCCAAGATTCGAACCCGGGTCTCTAGGGCGAGAGCCGAGTATCCTAACCAATTAGACTACAACGGAGCTGACAATTGCTGTCCTCTTTATCCTCCATATTCCCCAAAGCGCAATGCATTTTTTGGCAAAATTCAAAATATAATTCCATTGCCGAGACCGAACCCGGGTCTCTCGGGTGAGAACGTATCCTAACCAACTAGACTACAAAGGACTTGTCTATTTATCCTCGTTAAGCTCTATATTTCAAATGTAATTTAAAGCATTTTCTCTAGCAAAATTCAACCCGAGTCTCGGTTAAGAGTCGAGTATCCTAACCATAGAATGCATTTTTGGCAAAATTAAAAATTTAATTCCGTTGCCGGGACTCGAACCCGATTCTCTCGGTTAAGAGCCGAGTATCCTAACCATAGACCACAAAGGAGCTATTTACTTCTTCCTCTTTAGAGAAATTTTAAAATCGTGATTCAATGCATTTTTGGCAAAATTAAAAATTTAATTCAGATGCCGGGACTCGAACCCGGGCCTCTCGGGTGAGAGCCGAGTATCCTAACCAACTAGAGTACAACGGAGTCGTTTACTGCTGTCCTCTTTAACCTTAATGATTTTTTTTCTGCCAAAATTCAAAATATAATTCCGTTGCCGGGACTCGAACCCGGGTCTCTCGGGTGAGAGCCGAGTATCCTAACCAACTAGACTACAACGGAGCTGTTTACGTCTGTCCTCTTTTCCAAAGTAACAATTCAAGCTTTTTTTTTGTGACAAAATTCAAAATATAATTCCGTTGCCGGAACTCGGACCCATGTCTCTCGGGTGAGAGCCGAGTATCCTAACCAACTAGACTACAACGGAGCTGTTTACGTCTGTCCTCTTTTCCAAAGCAGCAATTCAAAGCTTTTTTTTGTGACAAAATTCAAAATATAATTCCGTTGCCGGAACTCGGACCCATGTCTCTCGGGTGAGAGCTGAGTATCCTAACCAACTAGAATACAACGGAGCTGTCTATTGTTTTCAACCACAATTTTCAAGTCTCCAGTACAATAAATAGTCAACATAAGAAAAAGGCATGCTCATTTAAACATATCCAACCGATGAGCAGCCCTATTAACTAATAGTCTAAAGAAGATTTGGAGCACCCAAGATCAAAAATCCATAACTAGCTTTGCATTTGTCTAATATAATCAAAATTTTCTTCTACTTCTCCTGTTTAACTACTTTCAGAGCTTCAAAGACAATAAAAAGTCCAAAACTTTCAGCACTATGGCATTTTCACAAAGACTTCTCCTCCCACTAGCTATATCTATTTGAAAAAAAGACCCCTTGTTAGAAAATTAAGGTGAATAAAATAAAATAATCCATCATATAACATAAGTATGGAATTTAAAAACTTACCCAAGAATAAGCATAAGAATGAATTTAATGATCAAATATCAATCACTATTGTTTGCCCTGATGCACTCTTTGGCAAATCTTAAAGGGAAGAAAAACATGTATCAATAAATCATTTATGAAGGCTAAACAATGATCATTATAAATGACATACAAAACTTAAACAAAGAGTATTATCATTTTCAAATTTGTCAATCTCTTCTAAGTCTTCTTCAACATTAATTGCATGCTACGTTGACCGAGTCAAATCTCAAGTACATATAAGTGCTTCTGCTACCTTAAGTGTCAAAGAACTCCTAAGCACATCAAGCACTCGTCCTCTACTGCTAAAAGTGGACTCAAAAGCAACTATAGAAATGGGAACTGCTAATACATCATGAGCCATCTGTGAAAGTATAAAGAATCTGGGAATATTAACTTTCCACCATCCTAGAATATCAAAGTCGTCATTGCCTTATCCCTCTTCAGTATCTTCATTCAGATATCTATCCAATTTTGATTTAGCATCTCACCCTCCACTTATTGACTTGTACTTCTAAAATCAAGACATCATCATCTTCTTTATTTGTGATTATTGTTCATTGTCTCTCTCACTTGAAATTGAACATTTGACATTCTCAATAGTTTGTCTACTCTGAGGTGCAAACATACTCTTGTATTCATTATACAGCTCATACAAGGCTTCCTTGACTCTTTTTGTAAATTCTTGACCCTTGGCACCTTGATAAGTTTCATTAAGTACAAACTCCACATACTCTAATTTGTGTCGAGGGTCTAACACAATTGCAATATAGATCAATGCATTCATCTTTTCAATGTTTCCCCTAATACTTATCGTACTTCCCTCTCATCCTCTTTGTCATATCCCTTAAAATTTTTATCCTCATTGTTTATCCATTCTTGTAAAACGCATTCAACAACGTTAATTTCATGGAAAAAGTTGTTTGATGTGACATATAAGGAGCTTGAAACCATTGTGTGATATCATAAAAATGTTGTAAAAATAACATTAACTTGCTAACATTCTCCCAATCAAAATAAGTAGGAATCTCATCTTCCATCTCAAGTTCACTCCTAAAATGAGGATCATGATCATCAAACCTCCCAAAGACTTTCAAACTTTTGAGTTGCATCCAACAGTAGGTATGTTAAATTCCACCTAGCAAATTCTTTCAAACTTTCAAATTTCCCCAATTAGAAATTGCAACATTATTTGAACTTACATTGTCAATTATAACAGTAAAGACTTTATTAATCCCCCATTCAAGCAAACATTTTTCCACTGCCTTACCAATGGCATCTCCTTTATGACTAGAAATTGGACAAAAGTTAAAAACCTTTTTATTCAATTTCCAATCATTATCAATAGAGTGGGTCATTAAACACATGTAGTTGATTCTTTGCAAAGAAGACCATGTGTTTGTGGTAAGACAAATCCTTTGGCATGATTTTTTTAGGAAATTATTTTACTTTAATTTCTTATTTAGGTACAATTGGTAACAATCTCTACCAATAATCCATTTAGATAGAATCTAAAACCTAGGACACGAAAGTGTCATAAAGTTTTAAAACCCTCATCATCCACAAACTTGAATGGAAGCTCATCAACAATGAGCATTTGAGATAAGCCCTTTTTAATGGCCTCTTAGTCAAACTTCCAACAACCAAGGGAACTCATATTCTTAATATTTTCACCCTCCCCCTCCTTGGAAGCCAATTGCATATTTAATTGTGATTGTTTTGCCTCTAAGCTATAAGGGTTTTTCTTACATATGTTTATGTGGTTCTTTAATGAGCCTATCCCATTTTTATTAGGGTCACAACAAAATTCTCTATCACAGTAGTTGCACTTACCCTTTACTTCACCATTATCTGAGATGAATTTCGAAAAGTGGCCCCAACAACCAAGGGAAGCTCATCACTTTTTTTTTCTTTTAGCAACTACATTCATCGAATTCATTTGGTTGGAAGCCCGGAGCCTGGGGTGTGAACTTCAAACTTAGTAATATTGGTAGGAGTATTTCCAATTTGTTGTGGCATCTACAATCACAATTCACAAAAGATGTTA
The DNA here is from genome assembly GCF_055504915.1 of Nelumbo nucifera. Lineage (NCBI taxonomy): Eukaryota > Viridiplantae > Streptophyta > Magnoliopsida > Proteales > Nelumbonaceae > Nelumbo > Nelumbo nucifera. The sequence continues at coordinate 124,953,736 of NC_142649.1, forward strand.
AAATTAACAAACAAATGGAATAAAATACTTGAACATCTATAATCATAATTCACTTAAGAAACAAAAAGAGAACTAGGTAAGAGCAAATTTAGAATACACGATAAGGCAAATAATGTCGTTGGTAAAAAAATATAACACACTAAATAAATACTCCAAGAATCTAAGTCCAAATCCCTATCAAGATAAAAACAACAATCTATAGAAATTAAAAAATATAACCATAATTTAATGCAACACAAAGTCATCACCAAACAAAGGGAATATAATTATATAAGTATAAATCATGATAGGTGATTTCTCTGAATTCTCTTTTAAGGAAACACTACTTTAGTATATTTATTTTATAAGGCCAGTGGTTCTTGAATTATAGATTTTTAACTCTTCTTACAATGGTTTTTATTTATTCTTGAAGTTTTTAAGCTATACATTGAGCATGTTACATGTTAGTATTCCAAGTTCAGTTTCAACGTTTGTCAATATTGCAAGTTCAATTAATATTCCATTTTTCAAATATCTGAGTTCATGGGAACTTATTCTTTTTGAAACATTCTAAACACCACCTTAGCATATTAGTTTTTCTCTTAGTGCTAGTTCTCATCATCCACAATTTTAAATGAAGTTGTTCCCTTTTTTATCTATTTCTAATGCTACTCAGATTGGTATCTTGTTCAACATATTAGTTATTTTCTTTTATAAATCTAAATATTTAAAAGATTTTGATATTTGTTCTTAATTTATACTGAATAGTGCAGTGTTGCTTCCTCACCAAGACCAATCTAAATGATGGAGGGTGATTTGGCCCGACCTCATAATAAGGGAACACGTGGACGTGACTCGACACCAAGACCAATCCAGGCACTCCTAGCTGGCAGTTGACTGGCTCCTATTTGGCGACAGATGACACCTGAGGAGAAGACGGTGAAGGATTCCTGGGGGACTTGCCCGGCGGGAATACTCCGATGCTTAAGTTAGAACACTTGAGAAGGCGGTAAGGAATGCAAAAAGAGCTAAGAGTGCAGGTAGCGCTAGATCAATGAGAGTTCGAGATTAACTCAAGATACAAGATGCAAGATACCAGATACCTTCGCCCCTTTGACCCTGGGCCTTTAAATGCAGGTGTTCTTGTCAAAACGGGTGTAACCGCCACTGGCTCTCTGTCGCAGCCGTTATTTGCCAGGGCTGCGCAGGTAACTGTTGTAGGGTACTGCCCAATCGGACGAGAGACACATACCCAGAAAGGACAGACACGCCACCACCTGTCGAGGGACATGGGTGTAGTCTGCTGGGTTGGCAGGGACAGCGCTGTCAGCGAGGAGACGTGATGCAGTCTGATGGGTACCGTCTTGTCAGATAAGAAGCTTCCTGAGAACTCTGCGTCGCTTAACAGCGAGCTATCCCATAGCGAGCGGCCTTGTAGGGAGCTCCTGGATGTGTCCCAAGGTGATTCCGCCTGAGGTTGCCTTTGGGGCAGCCTTCTTGCCTAAGTATTGGAGCGAGATGGTTCTCTCAGCTCGCGAGCTGGGATAGACTTGTCTTAGAGTATTCCCTTTCAGCATACTGGGGTTCTCGAGGTCGCGCTGTAGCGAGCTCATTCTGTGGCAAACTGTAATGTAGCGAGCTGTCTTGCGAGCTCGTTACTCAGTCGCAGCCAAACTGTTATGCTGAGTTGTTGCTTATGCTGAGTCATATCCACGTGTCACCTTCTCAGGAGGTCGGGTCAAATCACCCTCCATCAATTAGGATCAGCTCCTTATTTATTTTAACCCCAAAGGATCAGCTCCTAATCCAATTAGGAGATGCTGATCCAAATCTTATTTGGATAAAAAATTCTCTTTAGGTGATAAGGATTAACCCCTATCTTATCTGCAGATTAGATTATCTTTCCCCTAATCTCATTAGGAGGTTTCTAGATATGAATCACATTCAGATCTGGACTCTCTGAGTGGATAGGGTCAACACCCTATCCTATCTGCTAATCCATCTCAAAATTCGCCCCATATTTAACTAATTAAATAGTCCAATTCGAAATGGGCTTTAGGCCCATTAAGCTTATGTGCTCACTTAACCTTCCTAATTGCTGCCCAGTTGGGCTTCCTTGTATGGCGTGGGACCCAAGCATTGATCTACACATCAGCCACATGGGTTCAGCCCAGCCTTTGTTACAAGGTCTGGCCGAATACACTATTATGGACAGTGCACCCCCTGAAACTCATCAATTGGGCTCTATGGGCCCAACACTTACCCTAAGTGGTCCTTGGGCCAAGCCACCTTGTAACACCCAGGGACTGTGGGCAGATGCAAGATTAGCCCATCAGGTATTATCCTCAATGGTCTTAAACTTAACCTCTCAGCCCATAATGATCATACACTGCCCGACAAGAGAGGACCTCTCCCTCGGCTGCAAAGAACAGTGTTGCACTCTCTACTTATATGGATCCCGGGAATTAAAACCTTTTTGCAAACCTTTTAGAAACCATAATATATATACTTTTATATCTCATATAAAATATACTTTGCAAAACAAATCTCAACGATTGAAATCGGCTACCGACAGTCTTGGTTTCCATCAGTGAGAGTGCATCCCCGATCATTACCTTTGTCCGACAAAGGGGCTGATCCTGTCACTATGATCACTCACTCAGATGAATTCTCAGACTGTCCCAACATACCCAGGTTTTGACCCCCGCTAAGGATCTCACTGATTGGTACATAGGTCTCCCCAGACCGATCCACTGACTGTGAACATTCTAAACTAACACGAGTCTCATTAAGTGTCCAGTTTAAGGGTATTACACATAAACATACCAAGGGAACATGAATCAAATATGTACTTTTATTCATTTACAATAAACTCATAAAGTACATCATTCTGATTGAAGCTGAGGGCATACAAAACTGTCTAACACTCGAGCTCTTCTTCCGTTCACACCGTCTTTCCGGTTCAGCTTTCCCTGGTGAGTCTTATCACTTTGTCAGTATGTCTATGTACCTGTACAATAACTTTCCCCAGGGTGGTGACCAAGATGATGCCCCCTCAAGCTCAAGGGGAGCTTGGGGACAGGCCTCGGAGGCTCGTGAGGCCTCTGGCGAGAAAGCTTCCACCTCCCGGGGTAGGGAGCCGGACAACTTCGGTCCTTCCTCCATGTCGATGGAGAGACTTAGGACCTTGGTTCTTCAGTTTAACCTTCCCAGAGACCTTGTCTATAGTCTCCCTTCCGGTGACTATCCTTGGGAGCACGGTCCCGACGAGATAGTGATCTTCCAGGAATACCTCATCGCTGGCCTCCATCTTCCTCTACATCCTCTGATAGTGGAGGTTTTGAACCACTTCAATGTTACTGTTGACTAGCTTCACCCCAACTCAATCCGAAATTTAGTTGGGACTATCTCTTTATTTTATGAATATTGTCTTCCCCTTAACCTCAACATCTTCTCCACCATCCTCTCCATCAAGAATGCTTCCCCCGGAGCGCCTCCAAAGAGGCATTGCTATTATTTTTCTCCCCGTCCTGGCTTCAAGCTCCTACACGAGCTGCCGAACAGGATCCCGGCCTGGAAGCGGGACTATTTTGTAGTTCGCAACCCCGAAGGGTGGCCCTTCCCAACTCACTGGAGAACCGCCATCTAGGATTCGGGTGTTGACTTGGATCCCAAAGTTTGGGAAATGCTGCAGTCCTGGGTAGCAGTTGGCTTCCACTGGTCAGACTACTTGACCGAGGACAAGCTCGCGCAGGCCGGCCTGAGCCCTGGTAGGTTTCCTTTTAGGTCGCGCAAGGCCTTGTAGAAAAAGTTTATTTTATTTTTTTTGTTTTTTTACTGGGCTAATGCCATGTGATTTTTTGGCAGCCATCATGTCTGGTGTAGACGCACGCCGCCTTCTGTCCAATAACTAGAAACACAGGGCGAAGAGGTCGTGCCCTGACCGAGCTTCCACTTCTAGGGTTACTAAGTTCGAGGCTGCTGATCCAGCCTTCGTTTCTCCACTGCCTGAGTTCCCACCAGTCCCGTTCGAGGGAGTAGCCACGGAAGGTGGCACAGAAGAGCCCGAGCTCCCGGCGCAAGGGCAGTTCCCTCCGCCTGAGCAGTCCCACCCTTTTGCTTTCCCGTGGTTTCCCACCGGGGGGTGGGAAAGCGTCACTAACTTCACCGTGGCTTCGCGTAGGAGCCGAAAGCTGGTCTCCCACGAGGAGGTCGCCAGCTGGGGAGGGATGGACCCCAAGCAGCTCGGCAGGCTAGCCTCCGCTCACTGCATTGTGGTAAGTGACTACTTTTTTCTTCTTTTCCATTCTTCTCCTTTTTTTTTTTGACCTCGGCCTTTTGTTGGCAGGTGAACTCCACCATCCACACCATGACCCTCCAGACCAACATTCACTCTGGCGATGCTCTCACTCAGAGGTCAACCATGCAGAAGCTCCAGGGCGAGCTCGACCGAGCCCGAGGTGAAGTCCTTCAGGCTCAAAAGGGGAGCGAGGCCCAGGAACTGCTCATCCAGGACCAGGAGGCACAGATCGCCCGACTATCTGAGGAGAGCGCTCGCTACCGGGAGGAGACATCGAGGGTGACAGCGGAGAGGGAGCTTCTTCGCCAGTAGGTCCGGGACTTGGGGTCCACGCTTCAGGATCGGACTCGGAACTTCGACGCCATTTTGGAGGCTGAGCGAGCTAAGGCGGTGTGGGACTTCAAGGACTCCCAGGAGTACCACGACCTCCAGGTAGAGTACGACTCGAGCTTCTACCGTTCTGGGTTTGAACTCTGCCATTGGCTGGTCCGAAAGAAGTTCTCCGGGCTTAACCTCGACGGCATAACAATGAAGGGTCCGGATCCAGAGACGGCGGACCTAGCGGAGGAGGAGGAGCCTGACTCTCCGGAGGATGACGAGGATGTGGAGGCGGTGGATCCCTGAGGCCGGTTGCTGCTCTTCTATTTTCTTTTTCTGAATGGATTCTGGTGGTTCCTGGGTGTTAGAACCCGGTTTTAAATATCTCCTTTTTTATGAACTCTCTTGGGCAGTTGGGCCCCACTTCTTATTTGTTTTCTATTGAACTTTCCTAGGCTGTTAAGCCCAGTTTTTTGTTTATAGAAATTAGTAATGAAATGTCTTATCTTTTTCTGCTAAGTATTGTGTGCTCTTTATTTTCTGCCGAAACGATTTTATCACTCGAGCTGTTAGAGCTACATGTACGGAGTAGGATCTTTCGGTAGTTGCTACCCCGAGCTGTTCCTTATCGAGTTCAACTAGTATACTGAGATGATCTACGCTTCATAGGGCTCATGCCCGAGCTGCCTATGCCTTTGGTATTAATACTTAGCGCTTACCGATGAAACAATTAGGTCTTTCACTGTGCCGATGTCTTAGTTAGCTCGGCGTCTTAGCCCTTAGGCCGAGGGAGTGACTCATAGCCCACTCTTGGAGTTCGCCCATGCCATGGAGGCGACTGGGTCCTATTGCGCCGAGGTCTACGTTAGCTCGGGATTTTGGCCCTTTGGCTCTAGGAGTGACTCGTGGTCTACTCATTAGTTCGCCCATGCCATAGAGGCGACTGGGTCTTATCGTGCCGAGGTCTGCGTTAGCTCGGTCTGGCCCTATGGCTCTGAGAGTGACTCATGGTCTACTCAGTAGTTATAGGTAATATTGCCTTAAGTTGACAATATTCCATGCCCGAGGTACTTGTTTCCCTTCTAGGGTTTTGAACTCGTAAGTTCCTTCCCCGAGCGCTCACTTTACTCGGTAGGGCCCTTCTCAATTTGGCCCGAGCTTACCAACACCGGGCTCAGGCACCATAACTTTGCAAAGGACCAAGTCGCCGACACGGAGGTTCCACTTCTTGACCCTGGCGTTATAGTACCGAGCTACTCTCTGCTGGTAGGTCGCGGTCCTGATATATGCGAGGTCCCGTACTTCGTCAAGGAGGTTGAGGTTTGTGCATAGCTCATCCTCATTCGCCTTGTCATCGTGCGCTTCTAGTCCTGTCGAGGGAACCTCGATCTCGGCTGGGATGACCGCTTCAGTGCCGTAGGTGAGGTTGAAAGGGGTTTCGCCTGTGGCAGTCTTCACTGTGGTCCGATAAGCCACAGAACCCGGGGTAGCTCGCCTACCCATAGTCCCTTAGCTCGGTCTAGTCGTGCCTTCAGTCCGCGGTGGATAGCTCTGTTTGTGACTTCCGCTTGACCATTTGCCTGAGGGTGTGCGGCTGAGGTAAAGTTATGCCGAATTCCCATGTCTTGGCACTAGTTCTGGAATTTGATGTCCTCGAACTGCTTATCGTTATCAGAAATCAGTACCCGAGGTAACCCGAAGTGGCACACTATATTTTTCTAGAAGAAGTTCTGTATGTTCCGAGCTGCGATTGTCACGAGAGGTTCAACTTCTACCCACTTGGTGAAATAATCAACTGCGACCACTAAGAACCTCCTCTGGCCCGTCGCTGGTGGAAACGGTCCGAGTATATCGATCCCCCATTGTGCGAAAGGCCCCGGGCTAGTGAGATACTTGAGGTCGGCAACAGGTTGATGGTGGATATTGGTGTGCTTTTGGCACTTGTCACACTTTCTGACGAGCTCGATCGCGTCTTCATTGTTAGCCAATAGTACCCCTGTCATAGCGCTTTTTGGGTGAGGGCCCTGCCCCCAAGTGTCCGCCGCACAAGCCTTCATGAGTGTCGTGGAGCATGAGCTCAGCTTCGGTAGGTCGCAAGCAGCGCCGATAGGGGAGCGTGTAAGATTTTCGGTGCAGCCGCTCGTCTATCATGACATATTTGGCCGCCTAACGCTCTACCCTTCTAGCGGAATTGTGGTCTACCGGGAGGGTCCCGTGTAGTAGGAAGCTCGCGAATGGATCAATCTAGCTCGGCTCTGTTTGAATGACAGGGGCGACCTCCTATGCCCCCCCCCCCCCCCGAGAATGCTAGGCCGAGGCAGGTTCTCTATGTACACGGTTCTCATGGTATTATCACTGGTGTTGGCTAACTGGGATAGGGCGTCAGCCTCAACGTTCTCCGATCTCAGGATTTGCTTGATGAAGTGTGACTGGAAGTTTAGCAGAGTCTCTCTTTGGCTAAGTAGGCAATCATAGTTGCTTCGCGAGCTTCGTATTCGCCTATGACTTGATTGACCATGAGCTGAGAATCGCTGCAGATGACGATATGCTTGATTTTCACTTCTTTGGCTAAAGCTAGCCCGGCTATTAATGCCTCGTACGCTGCCTCATTGTTGGATGCCGTGAACTCGAAACGTAGTGCGTACTCCAGTTTTGTGCCGCTTGGGTTATACAGAACGATTTCGGCTTCACTACCCTACTAGTTTGAGGAGCCATCTACATGAAGGATCCAGGGCTCGTCATCCCAGTTCGCGCTTGGCCTAACTAGGAGAGATGCCGCACTGGTTACTACCACACAGTGCTCGAGCTCAACCGGCAAGGGAGCTTCGGGCTCGCCTGAGCTGGGGGCCTCGTGCTCGACCGGCCTGGGAGCTTCGGGCTCGCCCGAGCTGGGGGCCTCGTGCTCGACTGGCCTGGGGACTTCGGAGTTGAAAGTGCATTCCGCGACAAAGTCTACTAAGGCTTGGGCCTTGATAGCACTTCGCGGCTTGTATTGAAGGTCGTACTCGTTGAGCTCAACGGCCCACTTCGTCAGTCTACCGGAGACCTTGGGCTTGAGTAGAACTTGCCTCAGAGGTTTGTTGGGGAGGACGACGATAGTGTGATCTTGGAAGTACGAACGGTGCTTCCGGGCTGCGACAACTAGTGCACAGGTCAACTTTTCTATGTCTGGATATCTCGTCTCTACTCCCTGCAATACTTTACTCACATAGTAAATAGGTCGTTGGACTCGATCTACCTCTTTTATCAGTACCGAGCTGACCACCTCGTTACTTGCCGAGAGGTACAGCTCTAAAACATCGCCCTCCTCGGGCCAGGTTAAGACTGGTACACTAGCGAAGTACTTTTTGAGCTCGTCAAACGCGAGCTGGCATTCTTCAGTCCATTCAAAACCTTTTCTCTTAATTGCTTTAAAGAAAGGTAGACAGCGGTCTGCCGACTTGGACATGAAGCGGCTCAAAGCAGCTATTCAACCATTCAGCCTCTGAACCTCTTTCATTTTTCGGGGTGGTCTCATGTCTAAGATGGCCTTTATTTTATCCGGGTTAGCCCCAATGTTGTGCCGGTTAACGATGTACCCCAGGAATTTACCCGATGTGACACCAAAGACACACTTATTCGGGTTCAATTTCATGTTAAATCTATGCAAAATTTCAAAAACTGAATGCAAGTCTTGTATTAAATCATGCGAAAATTGGGTCTTGAGGACCATGTCGTCTATATAACATTCTATTCTTCTTTCAATCAATGGCTCAACAATTTATTCACAAGTCACTGAAAGGTTGCCCCAACATTTTTCAACCCGAAGGGCATGACCTTGTAACAGTACAGGTCGAGCTCGGTTATAAAGGCAGTCTTTTCTTCATCAGTTGGGTCCACCCTGATCTAGTTGTGGCCCGAATAGGCATCTAGGAAGCTCAGCAACTCGTGCTCTGAGGTCGCGTCCCCTAGACGGTCGATCATGGGGAGTGGGAAGCAGTCCTTCGGGCAAGCTCGATTCAGGTCGGTGTAGTCGACGCACATGCGCCATTTACCATTAGCCTTTTTTACCAGAACGGGGTTGGACACCCAGCTCGAGTAGTGGACTTCCCTGATAAAGTCGGTTGCGAGGAGCTTCCCGACCTCCTTGTCGACTGCCCTCCATCGCTTTAGGGCTAAGTTGCGTTTCTTCTGTCTAACGGGCCTAACTATAGGATCAATATTAAGCTTGTGAGTTATGATGTTGGGGTCTATGCCGGGCATCTCTGCCGTAGACCATGCAAAAACATCTAAATTTTCAAGCAAGAAACGTACCAATTGAGATCGCAGGGGCTCTTCTATGGAAGCGTCGATCTGAAGTGTCCGGGTTGGATCCTCCGATGATGCCGGGATGCAGACAATCTCTTCTGTGGGCGCAGCTCGCTCCTCGCACTGCTCCATAGGTCGCTCCAGCTCGAGGTCATTGGCCACCTTGGCTTTCCCTTTGGGGGCGACGACGTAGCACTTGCGAGACTCAAGCTAGTCACCTTGTGCTATTCCGAAGTCCGTGGGGAACTTCATCGCAAAGTAGTTAGTGGAGACCAATGCACGTAAAGCATGGGTGATCGGCCGACCTACTATGGCATTGTACGGGGAGGGGGTTGCGACCACTAAGAAGTCGTGGTTGAGCCTCAAAATGCTAGGCCAACTGCCGACTTCCACAGGTACTGTAATCCTTCCCAGGGGCCTGACTTCCTCTCCGCTGAAGCCTACCAGGGGAGTATTCGCGGGCTTCAGGTCGCTTTCTTGGAGCTAGAGCAGGTCGAATGTTGTTTTGAAGAGGATATTCGCCGAGCTGCCGAAGTCGACTAGGACACGCCTGACTTCAAACTCATTGATATTTATCTATATGACGAGCGCGTCAACATGGGGGTAGTGGACCCCGCACGTGTCATCCTCCGTGGAGAAGATTGGATCTTCCGTCCTTGGCCGCTTTGATGGGTTTTGTTCTTTCCTGGCGGCCTCGCGAGCTGATGTCCGAGCTGCAGCTGTGATACAACCCACGACAATCGAACCACCAACGTTTACGTGGATGGTCCCTCGAACTGGTCTCTCCTCCGGGGGCTGCCTCTGCGATTGCTCTACCTACCTGTTGGATTCGGGAGCATCTCTATTCTGCTCCCTCTGCGAACCTGCTTTATTATTATTATTATTATTATTATTATTATTATTATTATTATTATTATTATTATTATTATTATTTTGTACAAAATTTTTCAAGTATCCGCGATGGATGAGCTCCTCTATTTCATCGCGGAGGTTTTTACAATTTTCGGTGGTATGACCGTGATCTCTATGGAAATTACAATACAAATTTGTATTCCTTACACTAGGATCGGCCTTCAACCGAGGTGGCCACTTCACATACGAGGAGTCCTTGATCGCCATAAGGATCTCGGCCCGCTTCGCATTCAGGGGCGTATAGTCCATTCTTTCTACTGCTGGAGCTCGGAAAGGCTGACTCGGCCTTGCCCCCCTAGCTGGGTCTTTTTTCTTCTTACCGTCCCCTTGAATCGAGGAATCGCCTTCCCTTTTTCTCTTTTCGGGCACACTTGCGCTCTTCTAGTTGATTTCCTCCTCTGTCCCTATAAACTGATCCGCGAGCTTGAGGAACTCGGTCACAGTCTTGGGCTGGTTAACTACCACATGCCACTTGAATTCTTTATGAGTGATGCCTCGCTTGGCCGCGGTGAGATGAACTGCGGGGTCCAGATCAGGTATTTGTAAACAAGCGTCATTGAACCGCTTGATATAACTCCGAATGGACTCTCATTCCTTCTGGACTATGCCAATTAGGCTCTCTTGAATCTTGGGCACCTCTTGCTGGTGACAAAGTGGGAGGTGAAGAGTTGCACGAACTGCGCCCAGCTTCTTATCGATTCGGGCGCAAGGTTTCGGTACCATGTGCGTGCCACCCCTTTGAACGTGGTGGAGAATGCGACGCACATATAGGATTCACTGGCCCTTGCCAGGTGCATCTGGGACTGGAAGGCGTCCACATGGTCGTTCGGATCGAACGATCCGTCGTACTTATCCAGGGGGAGCTTGAAATCCTTCGGCATGGGGACCACAAGAAGTTTTGACGACAGAGGGGAAGGGACCGACAGGAGAGGAGTAGCTTTTACTTCACCTGAGCTTACCTCCACTTTACCCTTGAGCTCGGGTAGGACGTGGGTGGCGGTTCGGCGAGCTCGTCAGTGCCTCCACTGCTGCTTCATCGGCTCGACGTTGGTGCTGCTGGCTTTAGTATTACCGAGCTCGATCAACTCAGACTGTTGATGATAGCAGTGTACCGAAGGGCCCTGCCTGTAATCTACAGCTAGGACCTCAAACTGGTTTTCTACGAGCGGGAGGTCAAACTGAGAGTGCTGAGGTGATGCGGGCCTAATCGGTTGAGAGGCCCCCGACCTGCCTACAGGTTGCGAGGCAGGGGTGACTGGTCTCTCCTTCCCGCTGTGGGACGAGGCTTGGCTTTTGGAAGGATTCTAGGTTTGAGAGGCCCTCCCCGACGAGGATGTTCGCTCAGTGGGAGGGCTTGGCTTCCTTCGAAGTCAGATGCCGAGGGGGAACCGGCTGCAGGGCCTGAGGCAGAGAAGGGAACTGTTGTTGGTACTGGTACTGAGAAACTTGATGCAACACTTGCTGCTGGTAGATTTGAAACTGCTGGAACTATTGCATTTGAGCCTGTCTGGCTCGCATGCACTGCACCAGTTCTTCAAGCTGGTTTTGGATGCTCAGTGGGGGAACAACGGAAGGTTCAGTAAAGGTTGCTCCAACCGCGGAAGGGAGTGGAGCATTCACAGGTGCCACTATGTGAGGCACGTTCAAGCTGGGAATTTCGTCCACAGAGCGGGGGATGGTGAACTGTCCGATACAGACAGTAGGGAGCTGAGGTTGTTCCCCAGGAGCGTTCTAGTCGGCACCACGTCCGACATTACTAGAGGAAGCCATGAATGCTGAGTTTTTGAGAGAGAGTTGTGGAGATTAGAAGAAGGCTTTTTGAAGCGTTCCCACGGATGGCGCCAAATGATGCTGCACAATCCGGGCACTCCTAACTGGCAGTCGACTGGCTCCTAGCTGGCGACGGACGATACCTGAGGAGAAGACGGTGAAGGATTTCAGGGGGACTTGCCCGGCGAGAATACTCCGATGCTTAAGTTAGAACACATGAGAAGGCGGTAAGGAATGCAAAAAGAGCTAAGAGTGCAGGTAGCGCTAGATCAATGAGAGTTCGAGATTAATTCAAGATACAAGATACCAGATACCTTCGCCCCTTTGACCCTAGGGCCTTTAAATGTAGGTATTCTTGTCAAAACAGGCGTAACCACCACTGGCTCTCTATCGCAGCCGTTATTTGCTAGGGCTACGCAGGTAACTATTGCAGGGTACTGCCCAATCGGACGAGAGACACGTATCTAGAAGGGACAAACACGCCACCACCTGTCGAGGGACGTGGGTGTAGTCTGTTGGATTGGCAGGGTCTGCGCTGTCAGTGAGGAGACGTGATGCAGTCTGACGGGTACAGTCTTATCAAATAAAAGAAGTTTCCTAAGAACTCCGCGTCGCTTAACAGCGAGCTGCTTTGTAGCGAGCTATCCCATAGAGAGTTGCCTTGTAGGGAGCTCCTGGATGTGTCCCGAGGTGATTCCGCCTGAGGTTGCCTTTGGGGCAGTCTTCTTGCCTAAGTATTGGAGCGAGTTGGTTCTCTCAGCTCGCGAGCAGGGATAGACTTGTATTAGAGTATTCCCTTTCAGCATATTGGGGTTCTCGAGGTCGCGCTGTAGCGAGCTGTCCTGTGAGCTCGTTACTCAATCGCAGCCAGGCTGTTATGCTGAACTGTTGCTTATGCTGAGTCATGTCCACGTGTCACCTTCTCAGGAGGTCGGGTCAAATCACCCTCCATCAGTAATATAAATAATATTAAAAATATATAGTTATAAAATTAAATTAGTTTTTTCGATTAACCGATTTATCAAGTATGATAACCAAAACCGAAAACAAATACAAAATAACCAAATAACAAAACCGATTGAGCCATACCATTTAACCAAAACCAAAATTTCAGTTTGGTTTTATGGTTTTAACCGAATTATGCTCACCCCTTGTTCCATTGGGGATTTTTGCCAAACTTGAAGAGATAAAAGCAACCACTTCCTTCTTGAAAAACAATGATAAAAAAATTTCAAATCTCAAAGGCATAAACATTAGATACGCAATAATTGTTGATCGAAGATTCATATCAAGAAACACCCATCGGAAGGGAGGCTTCTCTAGCTTACATCAATAAAAGGTAATTTAACGCAAAGGGATTGGTTGCTCAATTTAAAGGCAACAAAGTTAATGATCTCGCCAAAAATGGGTATGTATGGAAAACTCCAAATGATGGATGAAGTTGAACCTGCTCAAATTGGGTTAAGTGGTAATTCTACCACACTTCAGGTGATTGATCACCTCACTTGCTTGATTACTCAACTTTCCAATGCATGGTATTTCTAATGAAGATATTCTTCTTTTGGACCATTTTCCCCCCGGTTTTAGAGGATCATCAAATTCAAAATTTTTCATTCCCTTATTTTTTTCTTTTTCTTTTTTCTTCTTCCTTTTTTTTTCTTTCTTCTTGCCAGCCCATACAGGTTTATCTAGTTCTAACCAACAATTTCTAAAGGATCAGGGAAGACTTTTGACTAGGCTGAAACATGGCCTAGGACAAAGGTTCTAAAACAAATGATAAAAGGCTCAAGAAATATAAACTATAATGGGTATCAAATGCTTGAATCAATTTATAGGGCTTTACTCGGGATTATGCTCTTGTGCTCTCACTTTTCTTTAATTAAATACTCTCAAAGTCATAAATGAAACAAATTGCTCTTCATGGATTTAAATACTATAGGTTAAGCGTCGGATGATCAAGGAGGATTTTATTATAAGACGAAATGTAAATGGATAAGTTTAAAATAAAAATCAAGAACAAATGTCACTATAGAACAATGTCTCATCAATTTGATCATCACATCAGCCCCAGTTTTTTCCACTTGCTCTTCTCTTTATTCTTTGTAGCAATTGGTTGCCCTAGTTTTTCTTTGATGCCGCTTTTTTTTCTTTTTTTTCGTTTTTACTTTCCTCCTTTTTTATTTTAATTTTGCATACTTGCCCCAAAATTTCCTCTCCTTTTTCTTTTTCTTTTCCAAAAGACTTATTGAAATTCACACTCATAATTAAACATATGGCATACACCTCCCTGGAGGGTTTATTTGAAGGAATGGTTCCAACAACGACTCGAAGGGATGCCTAGCGAGATGAATAATAAAGAGAATTTGATGAAAAGGGATAAAACAATCGGCCAAAAGAGGGCCTCCCATCACTTCAGCATTAAGTGCATAACCCATATGAAAGAACTTACATGTCAAGAACAATTTTGTTCAAAAGACTAAAGGGTACTTATGTCATTTGACATCATCAAGACTTGAATGTTTTGAGATTACTCAAATGAGAGTGATTCTTTTTCCCTTTTTTCTTCTTTTTTTTCTATTTCTCTTTTTCTCTCCTTTTTCTTCTAAAAAAATTTTTTTAGCCCTTTGGAAAGAAGCATCTTGGTAATTTGATTAGTTTAACAAAGAAGAGTGTCTAATGAAATCAGATCAATGATCTAACTAGCGAAGTTGATTGTGGCAAGGGATTTAGAAAAATAAAAACGACCGATAATGGCCACTGGTCCTTTCCCTGATTAATTAGTTCAGCACTAGGTTAATATGATGCCTTCATTCTATGTTGGCTCAGGAAATAAATCAAATGGAGTACATATCCCATTGCAATGACTTCAATTTTATGACTGCCCCGGTTTGAGCTATCAATGATGAGCTTATCTACGGGCATGCTTGGGAATGGATATTTCTTCTTTGGACTGATAGGATTACCCCACCTTAGGGTATTTTTAGCCATGACCCTCCGATCAACAATCATTATTTCGTACATTTATGCCTTTAATGTTTATCCCAAGCCTGCGAACTAAGACAGTCATGCTTACATAATCTTCCTAAAGAAAGTGGTAACTTTGTCTCTTTCTTAATTTGGGAAGTCTCGTCCTTATTAAAACTTAGTACTTTATCAAAAGCGTAAAAGGCAGAACAACAAAATGAAATGACTAAGTAAAAACTTTAATTAACACAAAAGATGAGGTATTCAATGATTACATTCATTTCCAAACAACAAAAAGTAAAAGCAAATAGAATGAAATAACTGAAAAGAGTCCTAATGCAGTGAAACAAAACTGATGGGATCTTTTAATGGATCATCTTCTTAGACATTGGGATCGAATACACCCTTGTCAATGAGAGCTTGAATAGCAAACTTCAATGGCCAGCAATGTCGGTAGTGTGCCCAAGCCTTTGGTGATAAGCACAAAAACGTTTTCATTGTACTTCCTTGGCTTCGGTTCTAGATGTGGTTTTCATTTCAATGGCCAGAGATATCCCTTCAAAAAAAAAGTGATAATAAATGGGCATAAGAGCATGGTAATTGGGTAAGTACCCTTCTTTCTTTCTTTTGTGGAGGCTGGACATGCTGGGTTGCTTGGACTGGAGCAAGTGGTGGAGCTTGTAGTGCTGACTTGGGTAATGAAGATTCATGAGGCAAAGATTCTAGAGGTGAGATCTATATGACTAATGGTTTCTTGGAAAATGTACATCCACTAGGTGAACATCATTGAATAGCTGGTTTGAAGATGAGGATGTTGGCTGAGGTGGTGGTCTAAAGGTTGTGGGAGCAGGCGTGGATATTGGAGATGTACATAGCAAAGTCGTTTGAGGTGGGATTGATATGACAAACGGTTTCTTAGCCATTATGAGTGCACTGGATGAACATCCATAAATTGATGATTCGTAACATGAGGATGTTGGTTGAAATGATGGCTTAATGTTTGTGAGTGCAGGTGTGGATGTTATGAGGGCTGGCAAGGACGAGGGTACACTCGATGGGGGTGCGTGAGATGGGTTTGCCTCAATTTGAGATATTAGCCAATCCAGCTTGGAATCCAAGGAAACCATCATTTGCTTGAGCTTTCAAACTCTTAACTAGTTACAAACAGATTATCAACAAGAGTATAAATTTTTTCTGAGCAAAATAACAAACCAAAGAAGTTGAACTTATTATGCAAAATGCAAAAAGGATGGAAAGAAGATATGGTGAAAAGATGATTTCATAATGAAGCCTTCATTAAGCACAACTGAGTAATTCAAGAATTAGTTCAATTCTGCTATTATCATTACATAGTATTGGTAGCATATCTAGAACCTTCAAGTTAACTTCATCATATTTTTACTTTTCTGTTTGTTGTTTCTCTCCCCCGCTTCCCCTCCTATGAGCATCAAACCTCAAGCACTGGATAACATATGCAGACACAATAAAAGGAAAATATAGGAATGTGCACATGTGTCGGTGCCATTGCTGGTGCGTATAAAATACAAGAAAGCGATGCAACCTAAGGTTGTTCAGTAGGTACAAAAAAGTCTAGGACCAAAAGGCCAGATTAAAGGAAATATAATTAATCACTATTTTACTTGATTATGAGACTTTATTTTTATTTTATTATCCTAGTCGAACCCAAGCACCACTGCCCAGGATGGCTATGTACCCCTCATGAGGGATCAGACTGAGCATAGTTTGGGTTGTTTATAACTTCGATTATAAGCAAGATGAAAAAGAAACACAAAACCACATGACGAAACTTGTAATATGCTGCTACAGGTAAAAAATTCCATTGTCGGTAGGACTCTATATTGCAAGCCAAAGTGGTACACACTAATCAGTAGGATGTCTAGGAATCTGATGATAATGACAGAATGTGTTTAATCTAAACCCTTGAGGGAGCGGATTTGGAACTGGTATTGGTTGAAACAAAACCAAACGTCCTTGTACCAATCGAGGAAATAACTAGAAAAGTGACATTAGGAGTGGAGTAAGCTTTCTTTTAACTCTTTTATCTGATTGGGAAGGAAAAGCAAGACGCTTATGACCCAAAATTCCAACTTGTTGATAATTACCAATAGCATCTCGTACTTCATTCACTTATTGAGATGGTAAAGGGTTTGTTGTCAGGCCGCAACTTCCCGATCAAAAGCCATGCTCAATTTTCTTTCCAATAGTGAACATGCTCTTGAAATCCTGATACTTCATGAATGAAGAGAATGGTGGCTCTACGGTCCTCAAAAAGCTCAATGACTTCTTTCAAAGGGATGGGAATCTTCAACTGAGCAGCAATGGATCTTCATCAGTATGCGTATTCAGCAAAACTTTCCTCAAGCACTTTTCGCATGCCTTTTACTATCTCTCTTGTTGAAGCCAATTCTGTGCCGTAATAAAACTGTTCCAAAAAAACTATGGTCAACTAATTCCAAGTCTTTTTCTTATCTACCTTCAGTGATGTGAACCATGCTAAGGTTTTACCCTCCAAACTCCATTGGAAAAGCTAAACGAGGATTCTCTCATTTGCCCTGAGCTGAAACATCTCTCCATAGTATGTGCTCAGATGCACCTTGGGACAACCTCTTCCATTATACTTCTCAAACTCTGGGATTTTAACACCTTTTGGCAATTCTAATACTGGGTATACACACAACTCACTGGAATCTGGTTCAGGATGGGACTGAATATGCTTCAACTCTTCTAAATCTTTCTTCATCTTGGCTACATCTTCGCAAATGGGTACTATGCTCAATGACCTTACAATGCTTGCTATAGGCTGATGTTCAGCTTCTGCCTCAGTGTACAACTCTCTAGGATTCTCTGATCTCAATAACATTATATTCTCTATGTTTGATGCCTTAACTCTCTTGGAACTAGATGCCATGGTCCTGAAGAAACCCCCATAATTCAGAAATGGTGGTTAACAATTCCATCGTTTATTTTTTTATTTGTTTTTGCTCTTTTTAGTTTTTATTAAAATTTGGACAACGAAAGGGAATGAGAAAACTGCTAAGGGTTATGTAGTGGGATGTTTTGCCTAAGGCAACTAAGATGGGATATGCATAATGCAAGATTTATGTGAAAATCATGCTATACCGACTAAACATCGAGAAAACAATGGTAAAACCAGCCTACCCCTAGTTCGAAACTAGATAGGGTGAACACCCGGACAAATGAAGAAATATGCATGAAGCTAAGAATGGAGTGGTCACCTATGAAAAAGGGTAGATTACTATGAGCTAGCTTTCTAATTAAAGAGTCCTAGGGTATTAATTGAAAGGTGGATGTTAAGGAGTTGAGTGTGATGGATGTTAATTTATTAGGCTCCAATTGCATTAGAATAGGAATGAGCAAAATAGGGATGGTAAGGATAAGTAGTTTAGGATAGTGGCTCAAGATTTCTATTAGAGGTGGATTCGAGCCAAGTTCGCCAAGGTTGTACAAGGCTCAAGCTTGAGCTTGAGCTCGGCTCGGCTCGTGCTTGATTTGAGGAAAAATATTTTATAAAAATATTTTTTATTTGATATAAATTATAATAATTAAGAATTATAATATTTTTATTATATATTCGAGCTTGGCTCATGAGCCGAGCTCTATTAGGTTAGAGCTCGACTTGTTTATTAATTGAGCCAAAAAATTGGGCTCAAGCTCAGCTCAAAGCTCGGTTGAAACCGAGTCGAGCCGAGCTCGTGAAGAGCTCGGCCCGTGGCCACACCTAATTAATATATAGCCGGAAAACTCGTTAATGCCTCTATAATCCGACTAGGCTGAAGGAATGCAAAATGTAGTACGATGCAAACAAGGTGGACCTCTATCATGAAAGGCATAAAAATCAAGGAAATATTTCCAAAACACACCAAAAAACTAAGGAAAAGCCTGATTCAGAGTAAAACACTTGCATTACGCATTTTATTTGGTTTACCACAAGTTTAGAACAAAACTCAGATTATTCTTTTTCAATTCTCACTTTAAGAAAGGACACAAGCAATCAATAACTAGCACACATGTTTCATTCCAGAACCAGTAAAGATTTCATTTATCTTGAACTTGCAACCATAATCAAAACATACAACATATTGTTTTATTAATTTTTATTTCAACCATTCATACTACCTTGCTTCGTCATTAATTTTTCTTTTTCTCAACTTTCCTTTTTTTTATCTTTTGTATTTATCATTCTTCTTGTCTATATATTCCTTTATTTTAGTTTGTTTTATTGTATTTTCTTTTATTTTTTATCATTTATTACATTTTTATTATTTAGAATTTTTTATGAGATTTCCCCTTTGTCTTTACTCCAACTTGTTTTATAATTTTTATAAAATTGACTATTCATTTTTTTATTGATTACTTTTGTTATTTTTATTATTTTATACTCTTGATTTTATTTTACATTTTTTCTTGAATTTTTATTATCATTTTTTGTAAATTTTATTTTATCTCTTTTTTTTTAAGTTTTGATCTTTTTATGTTATCATACTATGTGGGTCTCACATCACATATTTTTAATTTTCTCTTCCTTCCTCTTTTCTCCTATTACAATTATTTGTTTCATTTTCTAATATGTATTTATTATTATTATTTTCCTTTATTTAGTTTTTTCTTTATTATTTATTGTATCATTTATTCATTTATCTAACTTAATCCCAACAATCTATTTTTTTTTGCTATTTTCTTGTGAAAACCTATTTGCACATTTATTTTGTGGAATTATTTTTTTATTTTATGGAATTATTTTCTATTTTCTTGCATCTTTATCTTTTTATGTTTTTTATATATTTTTTTAAATTGTAATTTTCTTTTATTTAGTTTCATTAATTATTGATCATTTGCCATTTTTGTGGGACGCTATTTCTATGTTTACTCATTGGATTTATTGTCTATTTATCCTATTCTACCCTAAAAAAATTCTCAATTTCTTTGTCAATTTCCCTCTTTCCTAAATTATTTTTTTGGTTTTATCATTATTCTATTTTCTTATTCTTTCTCAAATATGCTCCATCCTCTGAAATCCACATCCTCCCTTGTATCCCTTTCTATTGCTTCCTGTAGTTATTTGCTTCACTAGAATGAGATAATAATTCACACGTTCAGATAACCAAAAACACAAGAAATAGCAACCTAATCCAATAAAAAACTCAAATAGATCTGACATTAGGATTATCAGTTTTAACGTGTCTATAACCTAAACTATAGGCAGAAATAAACACATACAGAAGAACACCAATTTTAAAAGAAAATCAAGACATTTTAAAAGAATAAAATAAAATGAAGCTGGTTTATAACCAGATCCATCAATTATTCCGCCCCCCCCCCCAAAGATCCCAAGATTGGTAGAGGATAATGTGGAGGGGTTTACTTGACAGGGTTTTGGCCTAAAACAAACAGCTGCAACAGGGAGATCCAGTCTAGTTTGATCACTATACATGTGTTTTCCTATCTGAATCAGCGACGATGGAGGGTTTGTGATAGGTCCCAGTCAAAGCTAGAGAGAGATAGATTATTCTGCTTAGGGTGAGAATAAGACCACAAGAGTTTATTAACTTTCAACTGCCCCATCCATGTGGTGGGGTGGTGTTTAAATACACAAACTTCTTAACTTCCTACCACTGAAATAGCATTAAAGTAAGGGATTAGCTTTCTAACTACATGGCCGATCCCTTTGCCTTCTCATGCTAACAACTTAACAGAAATAACAAATAACTTATTTGACTCAAATCTTGCTTAAGACCAACTAACAACATGCTTAAGACTAGCTAACAATCAACAACTAACTGCTTGACCGATTCTTGTGGCTTAACCGAATCCTTCTCTACTGGGTCCTGCTCTACTGGGCCGTTGCATGGGCCATGCATGGTGGGTTGGCTTTGCATTGGCCATGCATGAGCATTTTCAGCCCACATACCCAACAAGGTCCAGATTGATATACTTTTCGCGCAACTCTTTGGAATTCTCCCATGTGGCATCTTTGCTAGGAAGGTTCTTCCATTGGACGAGACTTTCCTCCACGAAGGTGGATCCTTTCTTCACCCAGCGGGTATCCAAAATAGCTGCCGGTTCAGTGATGAGTTCTCCCTCCTCGTTTACGAGTGGTAAGTCGGTGATTGTGGCAGTGGTGTCACCCACCTATTTTTTGAGTAGGGAGACGTGGAAAACTAGATGGATGCGTGAACCCTCAGGAAGTTGTAGTTTATAGGCCACCTTGCCTATTCGTTCCTCCACTAGGTACGGCCCATAATAGCGACTGGCCAGTTTGTGATAGGCCCACCTATGAACTGTCTGCTATCGGTATGGGTGGAGATTGAGAAAGACCAGATCGCCCACTTGGAACTCAACGTCTCTTCTTTTAGCGTTAGCCATTTGGGTCATGCGGTTAATGGCCGCATGCAGGTTTACTTTGAGTTGCTGCAAAATGGCATCGTGAGAGAGCATGGCTTGATCTACTTCTTCTACTGGGGATGTTCCACCTTAGTAATTTGGAATACGAGGTGGTGGTCTTCCATACAGTGCTTGAAAGGGTGTCATTCCAATAGAGGAGTGATAGGTGGTGTTATACCAAAATTCTGCCCATGGAAGGAAGGAGCTCCACTTCCGAGGTTGTTGAAAAACAAAGCAACAAAGATACTGCTCTAGACAACGGTTGACCACTTCTGACTGTCCATTAGTCTGGGGATGATAGGCGGAGCTCATTTGCAATTTGGTACCAGACATCTTAAAGAACTCCCTCCAAAAGTGGCTGATGAAGATAGGATCTCTGTCACTAACTATCGTCTTTGGCATACCATGCAACTTCACAATTCCTTCTACAAACCTTTCAGCTACTACCTTTGCCGTATAGGGTGTGTCAAGGTCAAGAAATGGGCTGATTTAGTGAGATGGTCTACTACCACAAAAATAGTGGTTTTGCCTTTAGAGGGTGGTAGTCCTTCTATAAAGTCCAAGGTAATGTCATCCCATACTTGGCAAGGAACGGGAAATGACTGTAGCAGTTCTGCCGGGGATAGTGTGTCCGTCTTATCTTTTTGGCAAATGGCGCAAGAAGCTACATATTGTTGAATACCTTTGTACAAGGAGGGCCAATAGAACTGTTGTGCCATACGCTTGTATGTGCGTAGTACCCCAAAATGTCCACCATAGGGGGAGTCATGGAACTCCTGTAAGAGTATAGGGACGAGGTGGGACTGAGGAGGGATCACAACCCATATTTTGTAACATACCAGTCCATTTTTCCATATGTAGGGAGCTCCAGGATTCTCCGTTGCCAGCTTGCTGATGTGGATCATTTAGGGGTGGGCGCTGGCTTCTTTCTTGATGGTGTCCCACAGAGATGTTTGAGGCATATAAAGAGTATTAAGGCTGGGATTGCCCAAGACTCTCGAAAGTGCATCTGCAGCAGAGTTTTCTCGTCCAGGCTTGTAGATGATTTCATAGTCGTACCTGAGTAGTTTGGATACCCATTTCTTTTGTTCTGGTGTCCCAATGCGTTGCTCTAATAGATACTTGAGGCTGCGCTGATCGGTTTGGACATATAACTTGCGGCCCAACAGGTATGATCGCCATGTCCGTATTGCCTGAACAATGGCGAGCATTTCTTTGGCATATGTGGACCAACTTTGCTTGTTGACGCCTAGAGCTCGGCTCATGAATGCAATGGGTCGTCCCTGTTGCGTCAATACCGCTCCAATACCTGCGCCGGAAGCATCTGACTCAAGGGCGAAGGGCTCCTCAAAAATAGGCATTGCCAATGTGGGAGTTGTGGTCATTGCCTTTTTTAAGGCTGTAAATGCTTCTTGGGCTTCGGTGGTCCATCTGAATTTACCCTTCTCGAGAATATTGGTAAGGGGTCGAGCTATAATCCCATAGTTGCGGACAAACTTCCTGTAATACCCTGTAAAGCCTAAGAAGCCACGTAAGTCAGTAATATGAGTGGGTTGAGGCCATTTAAGCATAGCCTCAATTTTCCCTTGGTCTACCTTGACCCCTTGGTAAGTGACAATGTGGCCTAGATACTCCACCACTGGCTGGCCAAATATGCATTTACTAAATTTGATAAAAAATTGGTGATGCCTTAAAACCTAAAAAGTTGTTCGAACATGTTCCAAATGCATGTTCCAGTTGAGACTATAGATAAGAATATCCTCAAAGAAAACTAGCACAAATTTACGGAGATAGGGTCGGAAGACAGAATTCATAATAGCCTGAAATGTGGAAGGTGCATTACACAGGCCAAAAGGCATAACCAAATACTCATTGTGACCATTGTGTGTGCGAAATGTTGTTTTATGGATGTCCAGTGGGTGGATCCGTACCTGATGATATCTGGATCGTAAATCAAGTTTGGTAAAGAAGGAGGCTCCATATAATTCATTTAACATATCGTCAACAGTGAGGATAGGAAATCTATCCTTAATGGCCACGACGTTAAGTGCTCAATAATCGGTGCAAAAACGCCAAGTCCCATCCTTCTTTTTAACTAGTAGGACAGGGGAAGAAAATCGGCTTGTGCCCAACCGTAACATATCATGTACTTGTTTTTCGATCTCAGCTTTTTGGAAATAGGCATACCTGTACGGCTGGACGTTGATGGGTTCCATTCCTCCATTGAGAGTGATGCGGTGGTCGATCTCTCTTCGTGGTGGCAGTTGTGTTGGTTCTTGGTAGAGATCGTTGAATTCCGCCAACAGTTGCTGCATATCCGGGTGTAGTTGTGGAGACACCTCTTCTATGATTGCTTGGAGGCAAACTACAAATAGCGAAAGTTCCTGTTTGGTCCCTTTCGTAATTGCTTTGAAGGAGGCAGGCTGAATTGTTTGGTTGTTGATCCCTTTCAACAGTCGGTGTTGGTTGGCCCAAGAAAACTCCATCGTCATACTCTTCCAAACACACGCCACGGTTCCCAATTGCTCTAGCCAATGTATTCCTAGTACCATATCCAACCCAATTAGTGGTAAAGAATAAAGTGTCAAGGTGAATGGAATACCTTGTACTAGGACGTGCACATTCTCAAATCTTCCTCGACACTTAAGGGGTTCGCCATTGGCTACTTTGACGTTGAAGGGCTCGGTAGGTACTACCAGTAAGTGCAGCAGTTCGGCTATCTTGTTGTTGATGAAGTTATGGGTAGATCCACTATCGATGAGAACAATCAGCTCACGGGATCCTACCTTGGTCGTGACGTGCATGGTTCGAGCTGCCGACCATCCCGTGAGAGCATGTAGAGATATTTCAGGCTCCTTGTGTAATTCAGTGAAGCTTTGTTCGGCATCCTCTGACTCGTCGTCGCTGCAGTTTCCGGCGAGCAGTAACAGTTGCGGCCCCTTGCATTTGTGCCCGGGCCCAAAGCTCTCGTCGCAGTTGAAACATAGACCTTGAGCACGCCTTCTCTGCATTTCTGTCCAAGAAAGACATTTCAGTGGTGGGGTTGACTTCGTTCTTGTCGGGAAAGAATCGCGGGTAGTGCTGGCGGCTGTATGCGGAGTCCTCTCCTGACGATACAGCTGGTCATCCTTCATTCTAGCTAGGCTGATAGCCTCCTTCACGGATTTCGGTTTAAACATCCGAATCCCGTCGGCCATGTCATTTTTGAGCCCTCCCATGAACGTACCGACCAACGCCTTCTGGGTCCATCTGTGCACCCTATTGCCCAGTCGTTCAAACTCCTTCTGATAGTCACGCAAAGATCCCGTTTGTCGTATTTTGGATAACGACTCATCGAAATCTTCGCAATCGGTTGGGCCGAAACGAGCCCATAGTTCTTCTACAAAAATTTTCCATGTTACCTCTTTTCCGTCTTCGTGATAGGCCCGGCGAAGCCATTGCCACCATTGGTTTGCTTCTCCTTCCAAATGGAAGGAAGCTAGTGACACTTTCTGTGGATCCTTGGTGTGTTGGTACTCGAAGAACTGATCAACATGGGTGAACCATCGGTTGGGTCATCACCCGCAAACTTGGGAAACTCGAGCTTGGCTAATTTTGAGGAAAACATGGGTCGACCTCCTTCTGAGTTGTCACGAGAAGGTCCAGAGGATGACTGCCCGCTGCGTCCATTAGCTTGGCTCAGAGATGGTTCCTGCCGGGTCAACAATGCTTCGGAGATCCTACTAATGGCTGCCTCGAGTTGGTGTAACTTGTCATTAACCCCTAACTCGGGCCTGCTCAAACTTGCTTGGAGTACTCCAAGCCCAACTTCCAAACTCTCAATTCATTCTTTGTTGGTTGCCATGGTGCCTACCTCTGATACCAATGATAGGTCCCAGTCAAAGCTAGAGAAAGATAGATTATTCTACATAGGGTGAGAATAAGACCACAAGAGTTTATTAACTTTCAACTGCCCCATCCATGTGGTGGGGTGGTGTTTAAATACACAAACTTCTTAACTTCCTACCACAGAAATAGCCTTAAAGTAAGGGATTAGCTTTCTAACTACATGGCCGATCCCTTTGCCTTCTCATGCTAACAACTTAACAGAAATAACAAATAACTTATTTGACTCAATCTTGCTTAAGACCAGCTAACAACATGCTTAAGACTAGCTAACAATCAACAACTAACTGCTTGACTGATTCTTGTGGCTTGACTGAATCCTTCTCTACTGGGTCTTGCTCTACTGGGCCGTTGCATGGGCCATGCATGGTGGGTTGGCTTTACATTGGCCATGCATGAGCATTTTCAGCCCACGTACCTTGGGTTACGTGTGGGTACCCTGTTCAATCTTCTCGGCCCATCAGTTTGAGCTAGACAAAGGAATCCACGGAGAGCTTCGATGTGTGAGCTTCTCCTATTCGGCCCCAGAACTTTTGATAGAAACATTAGCAGTGTACATAGCTCGAATGACGAAGTTCAAGAGCAGGGGAAGGCTCGGCAAGCTACCAAGATGGTAGGAACGCTGCAGGTATTCTACTTTGCCAAGAAAATGACGAACGGGGTTCAATACTGAGGAAGGAAAAGAATGAAAGGGAAGGGGGAGAAATAGAGTGATAAAAAGGTGAGAGAGAACTAAAAAAGGATTGATGGATTGTGGTTCTAAGCTTCTAGCACTGCCACTTGAAGGTTGAAGATGACAGATAGTGTTTAATTGAATTCTTCAGATCTAAACAAGGAAAGGAAAAGAAAAGGAGAGGAATAAGAAGGAAGAAAGAGAGAGGGAGAGAGAGAGAGAGGGGGGGGGGGGGAGAAAGAGAGGGAGAGGGAGGAAGTGCAGTCGATGTTGGCTTATTTGAAATCGCCATTGAAACCATTTATAGCTGCAGTGATAGAATAGAGGAAGAAAAAAAGGGAGGAATGATGGGGAATAATAGTAATAATAACAACAACAACAACAACAACAACAACAACAATAATAATAATAATAATAATAATAATAATAATAATAATAATAATAATAATAATAATAATAATAATAATAATAATAAGATGAAGAAGAAGAAGAAGAAGAGAGGGGAGAGGAAGAGAGAGACAGGCAGAGAAACCGCCGCTGCCACTCCCCTAGGTCAAATGAGGGAAGCAGGGGATGAACAATCAATTAACGCAAATCAGAAAAGTTTAGGTTTATTTTATAGGTAGGGTTAAAGGGAATTTTCAAAATTTTGAGCAAATCTAAGGGTATTTTGGTAACTTTAGGTAAATCTAGTAAAACAGGGTCTAAGAGAGGTTATACTAGGATCCAAGATGAATGGCTGAAATTTTAGATCAAATTGGAGGGTTGAGATTGGTTTGACTCCAAAGAGGGGTTTTGCATGTGCATGCCACTGAGTTGATTAAAATGGAATCTTTTTAAATTAATGGGTAAATGAGGGTATCTTTTGGTTGAAACTTCAAAGGATAGGGTTTTCAGACATTCCAAGTTGATTGGTAGGGTTGGATTGGGCCAAATGGGCCCAGATTGGACAAATTTGGAAATGAATTGATTCGGTCGATTTAGAGCCTCAAAACAAAATCTGTGTGATTGAAGGGCAAACAAGGGCAGTTTTGGGTGAAATTTTATAGAGTAGGGTTGTTTTGTAGTCGCGGTAATTGGTAAGGTTATATTGGGCCAGATGAGCCTAAATTGAGTAAATTTAGAACTTTAAAATGGAATATTTATACGAAGGAGGGTAAATTGAGGTATTTTTGTGATGAAATTTCATATGTAGGGGGTTTTGGCATTCTAGGGTGATTGTCAAAGTTTAATTGGTTCAAATGTGTTTGGATCACGTGAATATGGGTTATGGGTGCTTTATGTTAACGAGAGGAGTCAAAATGGAATCTTTGTTTGATGATAAGGTAAATAGGGGAATTTTGGTTTGAGATTTTATGGAAAGGTGTTTTGGTGTGCTTAGAGTCCAACGATGGTGTCTGATTGGTTCAGGGGGTTAAGATCGTAGAAAGTTGGGCCAATAAGGCGATCTAGAATGAAATCTTGGTTTGATGGATGGGCAAATAGGGAGATCTGAGGTTAAAACATTATGGGCGGGTGTTTTGATGTATCTAGAGTTGAATGGTGTGGTTTGATCGGTTCAGAGGTGTCAAGATCAAGGAAATTTGGGTTCTGAGTGTTTAAGCTAACGAGTGATGTCAAAATGGAATATTTATTTGGTGATGAGGTAAATAAAGGAATTTTGAGCTGATGGTTGTGCTTGGTCTGAGGGTAAAAGTGGGGGCCGATCGGGGCCATTGGATAGGTATTGGACAGGTTTAACAATAGATCTATAGGCTTTTAGGGTGAGATTCAAGTTTTTTTGGTATTTGGACGTTTCGAAGATATTGGAATGGTCTAATCAGGTGTTTGAGGTGAACTAGGGTTCAGGTGGTGAACCGAGCAAAAATCAGGTGCTGACAATGGACGTGTATTGGAAGCATTCGTTTCCTACAATACTTTGTAACTTAAATGTGTGTGTATTATCCACAATTTTCACATATCTGTATTCTTTGATGCAAAACCTTTAAACTTAATATATGCTTGTTATAACTTGTCAACCATTAAAAGGTTTGGGAAAAAAGTAGAAGTTATAATTAGGACAACATGGATTGATAACTAAACAAGTTAACAAAATATGGCAGAAAAAAATTACAACTTAAATATAGATTCATAAACAAGTTGAACTCGTCTATCTTAAACTAATATTCTATGGATAAGAATATGCAACGAAAATTAGATTTAAACTAATGAGGACCCGTGCAATGTAGGGGATTTAATTATCAAAGAAAAGTGAAACAATCAAAACTTATAATTAAGAAAGGAATGCAATGTTGTTTAAAATAATTAATCATTATTTTAATAACTTGTTATAGAAATAATTTAGTAATTTTGGATTAATTATATTAATAATTTTTAACAAAATAATAAAGTATTGCTAATTACTTAATAAAATAATTATCTTGTCCATATTATCTATTAGTGTTCAATTTTATTTACTTTATTTTATTAATGATTAAATGTTATAATTTTCGTAAATATTTAAATATTTAAAATACTTAGACACTAGTAAATATATAAAATTAGGCTATAGTCATAACTAAATTAATCTATAGATTAACTTTTTTAATCATAATTAAATTAAGCTAAGCCCAAGCTCGAGGTTTAAGACTTTGGGTTAGACTTGGGTTCATCCTCATCATGACCCACCCCTCCCAAGTTGCACCCCTAACAGTAATGTGACATTTGTAATTAGATTGGACCAAACCAAGTACAATTCATGCATGCATTATTTTTGGGATTTTTTTCACTATTTTTAGATAATATCCAAGCCAAAGGAGCTATAGGGGATAGACTACCCCATTGTGTAGCCTAATAAACCAAAATAAATAAACAAATAAAAGATCTTTGGCCAAATATTAATAATGTATTAACAGTTTTAAGGTTGCGTGACCTTACCTAGCCCACAGCTCAAACATAATAATATTTATCTAGGCCTAGGATGTGGACATGCTTACCCGGGTTAATTATAAACTATGATTTATTTTACAAATTAAATTAAATTATTATAAAAAATATATAACATTTCTTTCTATATATTAATATAAATCTTATTATCTTAATATTATATAATAACATTTATCATATATGCATTTAACTTCCATGTCAAGCTTAGGGGTTGCTTAACTTGGGCCCTATTTGCCAAGGCCATCATTAGATTCTAAAAGTCTGATGCCTGATTATACTTCGAATCCGAGAATCTCACATTTGGATGTTAGAACTTGCATTTGATTAATAATCAAATTAGATGCAAATTTAACCCAATACGATCTGATTAAAATTCAAGTCTAATAAAAAATTATGTATAGATATAGATATGTAGTATAATTATGTATAGATATAGATATTATGTGTAATTATATAATTAATAAATTTATGGGCAAATTTCTTAAACCACCCCTAAGGTTTAGGAAATAGACTAAGTATACCCCTACTATTTTAGTATTGTCTTAAAGTACCCTACTATTCTTACAATTGACTAAATTGTAAATGGAATGATTAAAAAGACTACTTTGCCCATCATTCTACTTTAAATTTTGAACATAAAACTTTTGACATCTTATTGAAAGTGAGAATTTCAAACAAAATTTATTTCAATGCCAAAGACGATGGACCAATTCTTAGACGTCCATTGCAGTTTCTTAGTATTTTTTGGATCATCTGAAGCTCCCCCACCACTTTTGATTGAGCTTACGGAGGAAGATACAACTGCAAGCTCCACAGCTTTTTCATCATTTGGTTTTCCTATGACAGTACTTGTTACAAAACTTGAGGTATGGTCAATAACTCGATCTGGGGATCTTTTTCTCGTATGGGCTTCTTCTCAACAAACAACTTTGGAATGTTCAACAGAGAATTGTTCCTCGAGAGGCTTAGATATAGATGGTTTTGGTTCAACTTCAGCTGGTACAGAAGCCCATTGGTTGTGGAAGCTTGTACCATTTCTTGAGTAGTAGATTCAATCAACATGGATTCTATAGGATTTCTACTCTCAGCTACAGAGGTCTTGCCATTACTTCTCAAGTTATCTATACTTGATAAGCCTGGACTGGCCACAACACACAGGTTTTGGAGATTAGCCTTAACAAACGCTATAGGCCTTGAGAAATGGGAGAAGTTCATTAGACCTGCACTGATATTAGGTTGTGGCGATGGCCTTGTGTGTCCTGGATCTTGACTCTGCATCTTTGTGTTAGGCAATCCACCATTAGAAGTTGGGGTGTCACTTGAATTCCCACATGAGGTTTTGTCAGCATTGTAGGTATTAATGTTTGGGTTATGGTTGAGCTGGCTCTGGCCACCACGCGGCCGCCCTATTTCCTCAACCACATCAGCGCCACGTCACCTCCGTGGCTATGTCAGCACTGCATCACCTCCTTGGCCCCACCTTATCCCTTCAGCCACGACGGTGCCACGTCATGAGGATAAACACGACCAAGACAGAAGAGCGGGGATAACTCTACTGGGATTAGGTCTTATCCCGAAAACCTCAGTAGCTAACCTCATCCCGACAACCCGAAAGTCTCATCCGATCAGGACATGGATCCTCGGCTATAAAAGATATCTCTCGCTCAAAGTAAAGGATCCAACTCTTAACTCCCATACCGTTACTCTACTCGGACTAGCATTGTTCTCTATTTGCTCGGGTCGACCACGTATTTTTTTCTACTGACTTGAGTGTCGAAGTATCTACCCGAGGATAACTCCCCGGGCCTCTAACTTCTTCCTTGGTTTTAGATCCCATTGCACAATTTCGTCCTTCCACCTTGACTCCGCCCAGCTAGCAAGGATTATCTGACTACGACCTTAGTTCTTACACCACCTAAGATCGAGCATCATCAATTACTATTAATTAAATCTAAAACACGAGGTCTCATAGATGGAAGTGAAATATGGCATTGCTGCAATGATGAAGAGCGTAAGTGGTTGCTACCGGGTCTAATAGGCTCAGGATTTCCGGACTTCCTCTAACACCCTTGGATGCATTCCCTGGTTGCTACTATTCTTTTCAATTGGGAAGCTATTATTCTTAGTGGAGAGTGCATTTAGATTGACAAGCCTTCAGCGACTCTGTAAGCTCCAAACAATTTGAGAATATTTTCAATTGGGAATTACAAAATTGAAGTCAAACCTTTCATTCCAATCCACCAAATAAAAAAAAAAAAAAAACTTTAATCAACACAAGCCCTTAGAAACTCTGCAACCTAAGCAACCCCCCCCCCCCCCCCCCCCCCCCCCCCCCTTCTGCTTTCTACTCATTACAAAAAAACCTAGTCAAAACCGACTCATAACTCCTAACAAATCTCACACAAGTTCCACTGCTTTTCACTCCCCCACAAAAAAGAACTCGATTCAATTATCTTCCCGCTAAAAAAAAATCCCACAAAGAACCACCAAAAGTCGAAAACTTCAACAGAGAGAGAGAGAGAGGAGGTGAGAGAGTGAGCAGCGAGAGTCTTAAACTGATCCGAGACAACTGCAAACCAGCAACGACGTTCAGATTTGAGATCCATCAGACTGCGACAGTTCTCTTTCCCTCTCTCTCCCCTCCTCTTTCAGTTCCCCTGTTCCGCCACCGCTGCTACAAGTTGCAGTGGCGGAATTGGTAACAACCTTTCTCTCATTCTTGTTCTTTCTCGCGGGCTCAATTTCTTTGTCCCACAGTGGTTGGCCGAGTATCATTGTTTGTTTTCATGTGCTTCAGCAATGGTCACCATTCTCTCTCCCAAATAACGGGTTCTGAAGGCCGAAGTTTCACGAGATGCTCCATGGCTTGTAGCGACAAAGAAAACGTGATCAGTGGGTACACAAGAGAGAGAGAGATGAACAGCCATGGAAAATACAGGCGTTGCCATGTCCCAGGTGGTCCAGTTGGGTCAGAGGTTGTTGTGGGCATCGGTCTGGGAGCAGAGCTAGACGAGTGTTTCCTTGGGAGTATAGGAAAGGAGAGAGAGAGACAGAGGGGTCGGAGAGGATGATGATGGAAGGTTAGTTGTTGCTGGTTTTGGTAGAAAAGATGGGAAAGGATATTTTGAGTATAATTTAAAATTAATCAAACACTTGAAGTCAAGTGTAAACGGGGAGACTTAAAGGGAAGGGAATTCTGCTATAATTGTCAAAAATAATATAGATACTTTAAAATAATACTGAAACAGTAGGGATATAGTTAGTCAATTTTCTAAACCTTAGGAATAGTCTACAAAATTTGCTCTAAATTTAATATTTTATACTTATTATATGTATTTATTATATATATATACTTTAAAAGTAATTAGTTTTTTATTTAATTTCTAATTATTGGGTCATTTTAAACACAATAAGATTGTTATAGATTAAATTGGAAGTCAAATATAATAATCAAATGTGGATGCATATCAAAAGATTTCATAATCGGATGTTGATGCATATGTAATTGCATCTGATTTGAATCCTATTTGCTTATATCATTACTACATATGTGGTGTAGATTTAAGCTAAACCTATTTCAAAAGAAAATAGTTGTTTGAACTTTAAAAAAAATGCAAGATTGAGCTAAGTTATAAATGATTTGTTGCTTGTTATTATAATTTCAATTTCTTAAACTACTCCTATAGTTTAGTTAATTGATAAACCGTCCCCTTATGTTTATATATTGCCTTAAAGTACCTCTATTGTTTTTCACAATTGTCATTGCCATTGAATTGTATGAAAAGATGAAATGTCATTTTTACCCTTCAATTAAGAGAGAGCTGTAAGAAGGACAAACCCACCATAAGAGCTCGGATGGCTACTTCCTTCTGCTGCAATCCGTCTTCCCTCTTCAAGCTTCCATCTCTCAAAGCAAAATGTATGACAAGAAGCGGCAACATTGACGATGGATTGAGAATGAAGAAGCGACAAGAAATGAAGGGAAAAGAATGAGAAAAAAGGAGTTAGGGAAAATTGTTGGTGTTAGAGTTTCGAAACAGTTGAGATGTTTTAGTCTCGTGCACTTCAACCAATGACAACACTAATGTCTTGAGGTGATAGCGGTTGCCGGTTGGTAACAACGGTTGTTTTGAGGTGACAACGCTCCTCTCTCTCTCTCTCACACGCGTGTTTTCATGGAGGATGGAGCAGTGAGTAATGGAATTGGAACAGGAGTGAGGAGAACCACGCTCAGATCAAAGTATATATATTACAGTTTCACGGGATTACCGGAGAACCACGCTTAGATGTCAACTATCGGGATTTGACTTTTGAGATCTCGGGCGACGAAACAGAATAAATGAAAGAACCGAAAGCTTGAGTGGAGACTCGTGTGCTTGCTTTAGCTTAGAGTTAACAGTGGTGGCTGATTTTGCAGGAATTTGATGAGTCCTTAATGCATCCTGAGTCCTCACCATGCAGATGATTTCTTTTTTCGCAAGAATTTCACCTTGACTCAATTATATTAATGCATCCCAACTTAAGAAACTTTCCAAAGTTCTACCAGAATTTCCTATAATCCTCTTTGTTCTCACTTTCAGATATCTCCTGAATCATATCAAATGTTTCCCTAACAAGCTCTTACTCATGATCCTTACAATTCGACTTTATGTATCTCTCGAGAAACATTGAGAGGTAGGCCATTTGAATCCACCAGACCTTTTACAAAGCTCAAGTACCGTGGAAACAATTCACCATAATCATCTGAAATTAATACACGTTTCACATACAGTCGGATAGTGTTTGTCTTGGGGTTTATATATTATGTCCTCATTGTAAAGAGGAGCCATTCCAAGAATGTAAAGTACACTTCTGAACTCCACCTCACCCTCAGTGGTGAAGTGGGTGTATAAAAGAGGGTCCAAGAACACATTAAATGTCTTCTTGTCATGGTCAGGTTTAAGAAACCCCTATTCAATAGGGAGTGGGACTCCAGGTGATAAAGGAACCCCTGTTCGACAGTCTCTCTCCAAGCTGCCGACGCCATTAGAGATTCAACACCGAGTTGTCCAGAGGTTTCCAAGTTCTTTACCATCGCTTGATCTGCTTGGATTTGGGCTCCGAATGAGCATAGTAGAAAACCTATTTTCAATGGTGGGTTACATTTCTGAACTACAAGACTTGTTCCATCTGAAAAGAACAATGCGGCCGGTTGGTATTCTCGCCATCGTGGGAATGTTGCGGCGCGACCAAATCCGGGGACCCCGATACACAAACAACCAAAAGCATTCTGGATTTTGTGAATATATTTGGAAACACAATCGACCGGCGTGCCTGAAACACAACCGTTGGAAAGCCGCTTGCCCCGGTCTCTCTCTCTCTCTCTCATTTTTTATTTTATTTTTTTCATTCACTGTTTTCATCTTCCTTCTTTTCCCCTATGAAACTATCGCTGTAACGGCAACGATTCGACCACCGAATCGTCACCACCTCTCTACGGGCCGGAGCGTCCTTCTAGGTTGGTCGTTCCTGCGTAGAATGAACATCAAGTCGGTGCTTTTGTCTGGATCCTCGCCACTATCCGGATCACCGACAATGCCTATTCCGCCTCGTTACGAATAGAGGTGTAAATCCGACCGTACCGCCCTTAGCTTGGCACAACGCTCCATGGCCCATGCTAGGCCCGGCCTAAGGTTTTAGGTTCATGGGTTGGCACGACACGACCCATATATATTTTATATATTGTATATATATTTTATATATAATTATATAATATTACATAAGTTATAATTATATAATAATATATTAATAAAATAATATATTTTTTAATTTTGTTATATTAATTTATTTAACTATTGCATATAAGCAATTTTTTACACAAAATTCATATAAAATTAAATAAATAGCTCTGGTCCAATGTACAGCCTGACCTAGCCCAAGGCTCGACCTGCGACATGGCACGGGTCCGGGCCATGGCCATGCTAGGCCGACCCCCAAAATTTTCACTAGCGAGAGCGGCACTACCCACTTTACACCTCTAGTTGTGAAGTGTTTGATATGATGCATTCACAACATTGAAAAAAATGAAGGCTTGTGTGGGCTGATATTTCTCTCTTTCTTGTCTCTCACCATTCTAGTTCTCCAGGGAAGTGAAGAGAAGAAGGATGGAGGGTATTATTGGTTTTTAAAAAATGTACGTTACGTGGTGTCACGTGTGTATGGATTTTGAGGGAACGTTAAGTGACACTAAGATCATGAGTAGAGTTAGTCAATTGTCAGAAAACCTAGGGGTACTCTAAGACAATATGTAAACATTAAGGGTATACTTAGTCAATTAGCTAAACATTAGGGGTAGTTTTAGAAATTTGCCCTAATTTTTATTAATTTCTTAAATTTTAATAGATGCTAGATAAAAACTTGCAAAAATTTAGTATTTTTAGTAACTTTATGTATCAGGTTACAAATTATAATCTTCTAACAATTAACCAATTAAATAGAATTTGAATTTGAAGAAAATTTTGGATGAGAGTAAAATTCACTCTTTCATTGGAATACAATAGACTAATAATAGAATACGCCTATAGAAATATGCTAAAATAGGATAATGATGGAAATGGTGGGAACTATGTCTTTGAATTCTCTCTCACTCTCTCTCTCTCTCTCTCATTATTTTTAGGTTAGGCCTAGACCTATTCATGGGTTGGGTAGCCCAATGGGCTTGGGCTCAGGCATTAAACATCAAGCCCGATTGTTTTTTAGGTCGGCTTGGGCTTGGACCGGGCTTATTCAGGAAAGCCCAAGCCTAGCCCAATAGTATTATATATATGTAGAAAAAAATGTAATATATATTGATAATACATAATATATATTATATAATACTAAAATTAGTAGTGAAAAAGGTATTACATATTATAATATATAGAAAATTATAAAATATATAATATATAATTAATATAATATAAAATATTTGTCTAGATCGGGCTTTGGACTTTGGGGTTTATGCAAGGCCAGTCTTGGGCTCAAGATCTAGGCCTGATGGTCAAGTTGTTAGACAGTGTATGCCCTTAGATCCAATCAAAATGATGTACATTATGACATTTATTGTAAATGAATAAAGTGCATATTTGATTCATGTTATTGTGGTGTGTTTCTGTGTAATACCCTTAAACTAGACACTTATGAGACTCGTGTTAGTTTAGAATGTTCACAGCCGGTGGACTGATCTGGGGAGATCTATCCTGATAAGGCTAACACTGAGGTGCCGCCAAGTTGGTTGGAGTAGTCTGTCTCAACTGTCAGGGTGAGACCCAAGGTGCATGCAGTGTAGGTTTACTTGAAACCCTGAACCGAACCAGAATTCCAGTATTGCCCGTGACCTTGGTGATTAGTGGGCAAAACTGGAATGTTACACCTGACCCCAATACTTGATTATGATACTGCACTAGGTGTCGGATTGTGATGTCTTTGATATGCCAATCAGTGAGATCCTTAGAGGGGGTCAAAACCTGGGTATGTTCGGATAGTCCAAGAATTCATCTGAGTGTGTGATCATAGTGACAGGATCAGCCCCTTTGTTGGACAAAGTGAATGATCGGGGATGCACTCTCTCTGATGGAAACCTAAATTGTCGGCAGTTAAGTTTAATCGTTGAAATTTGTTTTGCAAAATATATTTATATACGGATATATATATAGATATAGATATTTACGGTTTCAAAATGTTTGCAAAAGGTTTTAATTCACGGGATCCATGTGAGTAGAGAGTGCAACACTATTCCTTGTAGCCGAGGGAGAGGAGGAGGGCGAACCCCATTTCACCAATTTTGTTTACAGATACAAAAGAGAAGACAACTCTAATGAGACTGACGCCATCTTCTGCTCTTGCCTTCTCCTCCTGTTGCCGCCATTGCTAGTTCGTTCTCCACCTGTATAAGTGATCAAGAAAGGTTCTTGATATCAGTTTTTGGAGAAAAAATGATCTGAAGTCATGCTCACATACCCTCCATCGAATTCTTGTTGAAGGATTCGGTTCTTGTGAAGAACCACCTGCTGATTCTGCTCCACCCTGCACTGTGTCATCTTCAGTGGGAGCAATCTTTGGCCTCTTCTTAGGCGTGAACACCTTCATTGGAGGATACTATTTCTTCGTATCAGGTATCTCCCTCTCCTACCTTTTGGTTTTAACTCTGGTTCGGTTCTTGGTTCAAGATTGATCCTTGAAAAATGCAGTTTTTCTAAAACAGGGAATGTGATTCCTAGGTGGGAGAGAGAGAAATTTTTGAAATTTCGCCCTACCTACCTGCAGGATTCGGCTATCCCCATGATGGATCTATCATCCCTTCAGTGGTATTAGAGCCATTGTTCAAATCTTGAACCAAAACAGATCAGATCTGAACAAACACAAATGGGTAGAAGGCATTCTACCCGATTTGCGCAGATTATGGATTTTCTGGGAAATCGGTTCCCCGATTAAGGGCGAATGATCTGAAATTAATTCTTTATAAATCTGAAATATATTTACAATTGTTCTTTATAATTTTCCTGATTTATGGCATGTCCGTACGATGGAGATCTACCCTTAAACTAGACACTTATGAGACTCGTGTTAGTTTAGAATGTTCACAGCCGGTGGACCCGAGGTGCATGCAGTGTAGGTTTACTTGAAACCCTGAACCGGACCAGAATTCCAGTATTGCCCTCGACCTTGGTGATTAGTGGGCAAAACTAGAATGTTACACCTGACCCCTATACTTGATTATGATACTGCACTAGGTGTCGGATTGGGATGTCTTTGATATGCCAATCAGTGAGATCCTTAGAGGGGATAAAAATCTGGGTATGTTCGGATAGTCCAAAAATTCATCTGAGTAGGTGATCATAGTGGCAGGATCAGCCCCTTTGTCAGACAAAGTGAATGATTGGGGATGCACTCTCTCTGATGGAAACCTAAACTACCGGCAGTTGATTTCAATCGTTGAAATTTGTTTTGCAAAATATATTTATATACGGATATATATATAGATATAGATATTTACGGTTTCAAAATGTTTGCAAAAGGTTTTAATTCCCGGGATCCATGTGAGAAGAGAGTGCAACACTATTCCTTGCAGTCGAGGGAGAGGTCATCTCTTGTCGTGCAGTGTTTGATCATTATGGGTTGTAAGACCATTGAGGGAAATACCTGATGGGCTAATCTTGCATCTACCCACAATCCTTGGTTTTTATAAGGTGGCTTGGCCCAAGGACCACTTAGTGTAAGTGTTGGGCGCATTAACAGTCCATGGTGATGGGCTCAGGGGTTCACTGCCTTTTTCAGTGAATTCAGCTAGGCTTTTTAACAGAGGCTAGGCTGAACCCATGTGGCTGATGTGTAGACCAATGTTTAGGTCCCATGCCATACAAGAAAATCCAATTGGGCAGTAGTTTGGAAGGTTAGTGATCACATAGACTTAATGGGCCTAAAGCCCAATTCAAATAGGTTTAATTAGATAAATTAAAGAGGGGCGGATCTAATCTGAAAACTCTGAGAGTCCATATTAATTAAAGAGGGGCGGATAAGGGATTATCCTTATCCACTCAGAGAGTCCATATCAAAATAAAGATTTGGATTTGAAAACTCCTAATAAGATTAGGAGGGATGATCTAATCTGCAGATAAGATAAGGGCTTATCCTTATCTCTTAAAGAGAGTCCAGATCCAAATAAATATTTGGATTAGGAAACTCCTAATAGGATTAGGAGATGATATCTTTAAGGCTATAAATAGAGGAGGAGGGTGAACCCCAGTTCACCAATTCTGTTTACAGATACAAGAGAGAAAACAGCTCTACTGAGACTGACGCCATCTTTTGTCCTTGCCTTCTCCTCCTACTGCCGCCATTGCTAGTTCGTTTCCACCTGTAGGAGCGATCAAGAAAGGTTCTTGATATTAGTTTTTGGAGAAAAAGTGATCTAAAGTCATGCTCACATACCCTTCATCGAATTCTTGCTGAAGGATTCGGTTCTTGTGAAGAACCACCTACTGATTCTGCTCCACCCTGCACTATGACATCTTCAATGGGAGCAATCTTTGGCCTCACCTTGGGCATGAACACCTTCATTGGAGGATACTATCTCTTCGTATCAGGTATCTCTCTCTCCTAATGATGCTACGCAATTCGAGCACTCCTAACTGGCAGCTGACTGGCTCCTAACTGGCGACGAACGGTACCTGAGAAGAAGACGGTGAAGAATTCCCGGCGGATTTGCCCGGTAGGAATACTCCGATGCTTAAGTTAGAACGCTGGATAAAGCAGTAAAGAGTGCAAAAGGAGGCAAAGAGTGCAGATCGCGCTAGATCACTGAATATTCGAGATAAAGTTTAGATATGTTCAAGATATCTTTTCCCCTTCAACCCTGGGGCTCTTAAATATGAGCGTTCTTGTCAAATCGGGTGTAACCGCCACTGGGCCTTTGTCGCAGTCGTTATCTACCAGGGCTGTGCAGGTGACTGTTGCAGAGTACTACCCAATCAGATGAGTGACACGTCCTGAAAGGACAGACATGCCACCATCTATCGAGAGACGTGGGTGCATACTTGTCGGGCTGGCAGGGACTACACCGTCGGTCAGGAGACGTGGCGCAGTCTAATGGGTACGGTCTTGTCAAATAGAAGCTCCCTAAAAACGTCGCCTCGCTTAGTAGCGAGTTGCCTTGCAGCGAGCTAGCTTGTAGCGAACTACTCTGTTGCGAGCTCCCGGGGGTACTTCGAGGTGATTCCTCTTGAAGTGGCCCTTGAGGCAGTTTTTTTGCCTAAGTATCGGAGCGAGCTGGTTATCTTATTTTGCGAGTTGGGATAGACTTGTTTTGGAGTATTCCCTTTCAATACATCGAGGTCCTTGAGCTCGCACTGTAACGAGTTCACCCTATGGCGAGCTGTGACGTAGTGAGCTATCCTGCGGGCTCGTTACTTGGTCGCGGCGAGGCTGTTGTGCTGAGATGTTACTTGTGCTGAGTCATGTCCACGTGTCACTGTATAAAGGGGTCGGGTCAAATCACCCTCCATCACCTACCTTTTGGTTTTAGGTCTAGTTTGGTTCTTGATTCAAGATTAATCATTGAAAAATGCAATTTTTTCTAAAACAGTGAATGTGATTCCCAAATGGGAGGGAGAGAAAGTTTTGAAATGTCACCCTACCTACCTACAGGGTTCGGCTATCCATATGATGGATCTCTCATCCCTTCACGAGTTGGGTCAGGCCTATCATTTTTTGTTTATAAAGAGAAAAAGCCAACCCCAAACCTAGCGCAACCCAACCCATGAGCTAGTCTAGTTGGACTCATGCCCAGTTGATGTATTAGGCCCAACTCGACCCTAAAATTTGTGGGCCTGAAGGGGCCAAGGCCCGAGCCAAACTAAAATGGTCATCCCTAAGCAAATTGCTTTTGATTTGTTATATTAGTGAGGATAAGAGATAATAATAATAATAATAATAACAACAATGAAGGAAAAGAGAAAAATAAATAAAAAGGAAAAAAGCAATTTAATGGAGTGATTGAGTAGAGAGAGAATTGTATATATATATATGTATGTATGTATGTATGTATGTATGTATGTATGTATGTATCCGATTTGATCCGATCTCATAGGTGGTGATTTAAATCCAAGTCCATTAAGGAAATCAGATATCTGAATCTGAACCAATCTAAATTGGTTGAGGTCAAACAATAAAACATAAAACAACAAATTGCTTAATTAATGTTTAAACTTCTTGTTTTTATTAGTGTTTATTAAGTTTGGTTTTTAAGTGGGATTGAAACAACTTAATTAACCTTTTAAGGAAACAAAATTTCTTAATTTTTATTAACTATTATAAGATAAATCTATTTTAATTATTATTTTTAAGTTGAAATTTAGTGGATTATATTTGTTTGGTTCACAAAAAGAATCGGAATTGGAATCCTTGGGAATCAGAATTAGAATCACCTATTCTTGACACCTATTTGATTCACTAGGAGTTGGAATTGGATTCCAATTGTTGTTGTTTGGTTCATTTAGAGTTGGAATTGGAATCAACTAACAACTTTTTTTAATATTTTATTATTTTATTAGTACCTTTTTATTATTATTTATTAGTCTTTAATAATTAATATCTTAGTATTTATAATGAATATTTTATATTATTTAATTATTAATATTAATATTAATATTTTATTATTTTTTATTACTTAGTTATTAGTAATATTACTAAAATTATTTTTTCTTAGAAGATATGTGATTAGCATGAAATCAAGGCTCACATTAAGTGCTTTATTCTACAATTGGTTATTGGGTCAAAAGACTCTATGCAACAAATCTTCATTAAATTAATAGGAGAGAGAAGCTTTATAACCCATTGAAAGGAGCAATGGTTTTGATGATGCACGTTTTGGCAGCTCCTGACTGGCAGGTGACTCAGATGCCTAGTTGAACAATCTATACCTGGAATGTAGCTTGGACGCCTAGCTGAATGGTTCCTAACTAGAAGGTGGCTCTAACGCCTAGTTGAATGGTGACGAGCTGGAAGGTGGTTGGGACACCTAGCTGAATTCTCCCTACTTGGAAGGTGGTTCTGACTCCTAGGTGAACTGTCCCTAACTGAAGGTGGCTCTGATGACTAGCTGAATTGTCCCTAGCTAAAGGTGGTAAGTTGCATAGTTTACTAGTGTGACCTGCAAGGAAATAGTGTCAGAGTGCCCAAGCTTCTTTACCCGGGGTGGGCACTTTGATGCTTAAGTTAGCGAATGCGGAGATTTTGTGAGAGAGCTAAGAGTAAGAGAACTAGAGAGCTACATTGCAC
Organism: Nelumbo nucifera; assembly: GCF_055504915.1. NCBI lineage: Eukaryota > Viridiplantae > Streptophyta > Magnoliopsida > Proteales > Nelumbonaceae > Nelumbo > Nelumbo nucifera. The sequence continues at coordinate 124,994,967 of NC_142649.1, forward strand.
ATCTACCTTTTGAGGTTGTAGGTAAGGCCTTTATATTGGCATTGTTTGGCGTGGGCATCACGCACCGCATCCAAGATCTCTGGGAAGACGTGCCTAATTGGTCTAAAGTCCTCGGAGGTAGTTGTGCATGTAGGCCGACTTTTGCACCTTACTCTGTTTCCTCCGGAACGTTCGGTGTGAGAACTGACTTCCAAGAGACCCGGGAGTGAGGGGATGCATGCAGAGTTGGTCAGAGAGTACGTCTCGCAGGTCGCCACCTAGACCTCAATCAAGTCGGCAAGCCTTCGAGGGAGGTCGCTCCTCACGTCGAGGTCTCTTTGGCTGGTACTAATGAAGTACCATTGGTCGGCCTTGGACAAGGTGCTGCTAGGCACCCTAAGTTGTGGACGATGTTGTAAGCTAGATTTCCACTAGGTCGGCGTCAGAGGCAGGTCACCGGGTCGATGGCAGAGGTAGGTCACCAGGTCGGCGGTAGAGGTAAGTCACCAAGTAACTAGGTCGCCAGCTGGGAATCCATCATTTTGGCTATGGCAAGTCATCACCTAGGTGATGTTGGGATGTCATCCAACTGTTCTACGTTGCCATGTGTTATGATGTCAGTGGAGGGCTAAATCTGCCCTCATCAATTACCCCCCACTCCCAAGCTGAGATTAGCTCAGCGAAAAGAGTAGCTTTATTGTAGGTCCATTGGCTTGTTACCAATATATTTTGAATTTTGGCTTCCTCTTGTAATACGTGTGTCGCTATTGGCATTTGAATAGTGGGTCGGTGCCACAGTTGCTCTATGTCAGTCCTTGGAGGTGCTAATCGTCTACTCCTATGATAAGCCACAAAGAGCTCAACTTGTGGGGGCAGCTCTACTAACTGCAGGTTGCTAGCTCACACGGGAACCTTGAAAGGCTCAACCCGCAAGGCTAATTGTAGTCTATTGGTCATCAACTCTCACGACAGCCACGAAGGGCTCAACCTGTAGGGGCAACCAGAGTTAACAAGGCTCGTCCAGGCTGATTACGTGTGTTGCTAAGTTAACAAAGGCAGGTTTCCATGTCGGCAATAGAGGTACATCGCTAGGTCGGTGATGTAGGTCGCTAGGTCGACAGAAGTAAGTCACTAGGTCGGCAGAGGCGGGTTTCGAGGTTGCCAGGTCAGCAGAATTTTGATAGTCCAGTTTTGCTCTCAGCACCTCGGCCTATAGACACCTCGTCACCTTGGCAAGACTGACCTATGAGGGTGGCTCCACAACCTGTTGGCCATCAACTCCCACATAGAGCATGGAGGGCTCAACCTACGGCACAACATCACGGTTTGTTGGCTATCAACTCCCACGGAAACCACGGAGGGATCGACCTGTTGGGTGAACTCACATTTTGTTGGCCATCAACTCTTGTAAAGAGCACATAGGGATCGTCCTATGGGGGTGGCCTCACAGTTAGGGAGATTCTGTTCGGGCAAGACAACGAGAACTCGTCTATGTTATTTGATTCTGCCCCCCTGAGGGGTTCAAGCATTTTCCACAAATGGCACCAATTGATGATGCATGTTTTGGTAGCTTTCCGACTGGTAGGTGATTCGGATGCCTAGTTGAACAATCCCTACCTGGAATGTAGGTTGGATGCCTAGATGAATGGTTCCTAGCTGGAAGGTGGCCCAGACACCTAGTTGAATGGTGATGAGCTAGAAGGTGGCTCTAATGCCTACCTGGAATGTAGCTTGGATGCTTAGCTGAACTATCCCTACCTAGAAGGTGGCTCTAACTCCTAGCTGAAGGTGGCTCTGATGCCTAGATGAACTGTCCCTAGCTAAAGGTGGCGAACTACATAGTTTACTAGTGCAACCTGCAAGGAAACAGTGTCAAAGTGCCTAGGATTCTTTACCCGGGGGAGGGAGGGGGGGTGGGGGGGCTTTGATGCTTAAGTTAGTGAATGCGGAGATTTTGTGAGAGAGATGAAAGTAAGAGAGCTAGAGAGCTACGCATGTAAGGCCTTTATATAAGCATTGTTTGGCGTGGGCATCATGCACCGCGTCCAAGATCTTTGGGAAGACATGCCCAACTGGTTTGAAGTCCTCGGAGGTAGTTGTGCATTTAGGCCGACTTTTGCACCTTACTCGATTTCCTCCAGAACATTCAATGTGAGAACTGACTTCCGAGAGACTCGGGAGTGATGGGATGCATGTAGAGTTGGTCGGTGAGCACGTCTCGCAGGTCGCCACCTGGACCTCAATCAAGTCGACAAGCCTCCGAGGGAGGTCGCTCCTCACGTTGAGGTCACTTCAGCCAGTACTGATGAGGTACCACAGGTCGGCCCTAGACGAGGTGTTGCTAGCCGCCCTGAGTTGTGGATGAGGTTGGCAGCTAGATTTTCACTAGGTCAATGGTGGAGGCAGGTCGACGGAAGAGGCAGGTTTCCAGGTTGGCAGTAGAGGCAGTTGCAGGTCGGTGGTAGAGGCAGGTCTCCAGGTTGGCAATAGGGGTGGCAACGAGTTAAGGTTTTTGCGAGCTGCTCAAGCTCGGCTCGACTCGGTTTCAGCTGAGCTCGAGCTCGAGACCAATTCAGTGGCTCAATTATTAAACGAGCCAAGCTCGAGCCTACTAGACTTCGGCTCGTGAGCCGATTCGAATATATATATATATATATATAATAAAAATATTATAATTATTAATTCTTTAAATATAAAAAATTATATATAATTTTTATTTTTATAAAATATTTTTTTCTAAATGCTTTTATAATAAAATATTTTTATAAAATATAAAATGAGCCGAGCCAAGCCGAGCTCAAGCTTATGAACTCTTGACTCGAGCCGAGCTCGAGCTCAAGGTTCTGTCTCAAACCAAGCTCGAACTCGAGCTTGAGATCGAGCCTTATAGAATAGTCTTGAGCCGAGTTCGAGCCTGGTACTATTCGTCTCGAATCCACCCCTAGTTGGCGATAAAAGCAGGTCGCTAGGTTGGCGGCGGAGGCAGGTCACTAAGTCGCCAGATTGCCAACTGGGACTCCATCGTTTTGGCTAAGGCAAGTCGTCACCTAGGTGATGCTGGGATGTCATTCAGTTGTTCTACGATGCCATGTGTCATGATGTCCGTGGAGGGCCAAATCTGCCCTCATCAGGTTTCTTAAGACTTTCATATAAGAAGAAGATTGGTTCACCCCATATATCAAGTAGGCACATTTGGGTTTTGACATTAGTTTGAGTCCAAGCTAAGGTTCATATTTAGGTTGGCCTTTAACCTAATCCCGTCCATTAATTTGCATCCCCTACTTTATTAGTTTGAGTCCAAGACTTTTTTCCTGTTCACTTGGGCCATGTGCATGCTCTTTTGTGAAGATTTTTTGCATTCTTTTCTGGCTTCATATGATATGTGCAGAAATTGTGTATATATCCTAGTAGACATGTTTGTGGGCTGGGCTCGGGCTTGATTTTTGCCAAAACTTGAATGGGCCTGGTCCAATGATTGAGCAAAAAACAATGTAAATCCAAGCCCGAAAGCCTAGCCCATGCTTAGGTCTATATACTATAGAGCCAATAACCCAGGCATTAATTTCACATGCATAAACGCATATATGAAGCATATGTACCTTGTTCTCCAACATATCTAATTGCATTGATGTCTGCAGTCCCATTAATTTTGTACATGTATGAATTTGAGCCAAAACCTCCAACACATGAAATCTACAAAAGTCACATTAAATAAAAAATATATATCAATATATGCCACAAACCCAATAAAACGAAAAATAGGAAAAAAAAGTAAAATACTTGGTTTTTAAGAAAAATTACTTTTTCAAGAACTCAGGACATAAAATACAAGATTAACATAGAAAGAAAAAAACTAAAAGGAACAAAGAGCTAAAATCCTTGGGGTACAAGAACCTACACAACTCATTTTGAGATTACTATTAATAGAAGAAATTTGTTCATAATACCAGCATGTCATGCATTTGTAAATAACTTGAAAGCAGCGAAGGAGAGTACATATCTCTGGTACAATTTCAAAAAACCTACCGACTTAAGTCATTTGTCTAGCTAAATACTGAAAAAGTTTAATGCTTTACGGTGTCAAGATGGTGGTTCATACTGCCTAAAAAAATGTATGATTACAATACAGGGCATATACCTTTTTTATCTAATCAATAAGGGCTTCAATAGAACAACACCATAATTAAAGGACAAAAAATACAGGTAAGTTGTTATTGAATGAATCATGTTCACATAAAGTACAAATAAAGCCATTTGTCTGCATCAAGTACCAAGACCAGATATAAAGGTTTAGCCCTTAAAAGAAGGGAGTATTGTTGAAATATGGATTTCCTAGCTCACAAACTCAATCTCCACAAAACCTTATTCCCTCCACCCATATATCATTAACGAGAAAAAAAAAAAAAAAAAACATAAAGAAAAGAAAGTCTAAAGCATGTAGGTGAAACTAATGTGACATAAAGTCAAGCATAATTGATGGATAAAAAGTACTTCTAAAGAATATATAAGCCTTTGACTATTGATTGGATATAGAAAAAATACAAGATTAAGAGTGAATGAATACCTCCTGGACATAGAAAAAGTACAAATGACCTCCCTGACCTGAAACCAAAAATGGTTGGAAGTAAATTAAGAATAACATGATTTTTCCTTGATTTAGAAAGAAAACTAACTAAAAAAAAATCCTCAAGGAGTGAGGCATATGGCTTGAAAAAGCCTTTGAAAATGTATTTTTTCTATAAAATTAATCTAGTGTGAGTCGTGTATATTATGTATAGTCCCTTTTAGTGAGACTTTTGCTAGAGTGAAAAGTTTCTCAAAACCAGATTAATAGATCAGAATGGACTTTATCAAAACCAGCTTAAACAAAGAGAATACATCAAAAACAGAGCCATTAGCCCTCAATTTTTAACACCCAATTGAGCTGTCCTGCTTACTCCCTAGAAATATTACAAAGCACTATGCCTACTCCTAGACTGAAAGCTCCAGAAGAGCTCCCTATTCATCCCTTCTCTAGCAAGGGAGTCTGCTAAGTTATTAGTTGTATTTCTTTCCGAACTGAATAAGATTACATTACTTGTAATTGATCAAGTTTTCCCAGTACATGTCTACACATCCAAGGAACACCAAATGAAGATTTATGCTTTTACAAACTTGCAAGAACATAATAAAATAGATATCAAGTTGATACTTAACTAAACTAAACTAAACAAGAATGAGCAACACCATAGTCATTAATAAATTTTCATTTGAAACTGTTCAGGTAAAAAATAAATCAGAAAGCAATTACCACTTAGGTATACAATAAAACAAGGTTCAAACCATATTTTCAACAAAATTGTTCAGGTTTTATTATGGGCAGCATCATTATATTTCTTTCTTACACTGGGAATCAACCAAGGTTAAAGTTTAGAGTACGATTTAAGAACACAATAGAGTTTTTATAGCATATCTCAAATAACAAATTCGAACTGTATTTCCAAGAACAATTAATGCAATTGGATGAGATAGAAGAGCTGTTTGACTTCATGCCACTACTAAATTCTATGGATCCTTAGGTGGGGAGGCTTCCTACAATGCAACTATTTGCTTCTGCATGCAGATGACAGCTCGAAATCCAGACAACCAAGAATGGTAGGTAGACACCATATTCTACCATGCAAATATTCTGTTCTCATATCAGGGTGTCTATTCTTGGGAGTTCAGACTTCAGAGAACTCAAATCAAGGGGCTATACAAAAAGTCTTTATGGATTAATCTAATTTCATCCATCAAGTCAAGAAATCCATGGAATCGGAAGCTCAGCAGTGATTTTTCTCTCAACTGTTAATGCTTTTTGCATTCTTTAGCGTACATATTTTATTATTCAATATTTCACAGTAAACTCCTTGATGAATCTAGTTATCAAATTTAGAAGAATCATGGCACTACTAAACTGTTTCAATTCCAGGACTAGACCCTTAGCCAACTCCACATTCGCCCACCTGCATTGTAGGTGAGCATACTTCCTAGTAAAATCATCAGGATCCTAATCTTCCCCTTCAAATACTTTCCCCTACCCATCATATTGCATTGAAGTAATTGTTACACAGGTAACTATGGAGGAAATAAAAGGAAAGAGTAACCAGACCCTAATCTTGTATTAGTGAATTTTTTCAGGGAACCAAATTCACACACGTGCCCACATACTCAAATCACACATCACATGTCTCTAGCCATTCCATGTTGTGTCAGGTAGTTGAAAGGCATAAACATATATCCAAGTTGGTTCATGGTTTAAATCAAGTTGACAATTTTCAACTGTAGCTCTAAATAAATGTCTAACCTGAATATATTTTTCTAGGTTGGGGCAGTTGATCATGAGTTAAGCCAACCCAAGTTGCATCTTTGTACCTACATCAGCCAAGGGACAAACAAGTAATGCTTAGTAGTATTCTTTGTAATGTTCATCCAGTTTGATAGGCCATGTCATCAAATTCAATATTTCATTTTTATCAATAGAAGTTGTACCAAGGAAAGATTCATATGATGATAATCATCATCATCATCTAAGCTTTGTTCCAACCATATGGGGTGGCTGCAAGTACATGAATCTTGTTTCCATTTTTTTCTTCATGATAATACAACTAGAAAGTTAAAATACTTTGAAATTGAAAATGAATAAAGCTACTTTTATAGGTAGCATCATGATTAATTTTAAATAAATTATAATCTGTATATAGCTAATCAAATAGAAAAGTTTAATTTATAGGACAAATAAAATAGCTTTGTATTAGGGAAAAAAAAAACTTTAAAGGAAGAACGTATTGGTTTAATTTCATTAAACCAATGAAACAAATAGCCTAGGAAATACTACATATCTTTGTTGACCCTTGGACTTACTAAAGGTAACAGAGTTTACAGATTCATACAATACCCTAATGCCCACACTTTTTTAAATTTACTGCAATATCCTTATTATCTTCCATCCCCTAGGAAAACAAACAAACAAAGGTACAAACAAATTGTCATACAAGTTATTCAGTGAAGAACTTTCAGCCATGTCTTCAAAAAGTCTATGCTCAGTAACCATCTTAACTGATCAAAATTAAATTAGAGTTAATCATAGAATTAAATCGAATTAGAATCTATGCTCACAAGTTTCACTCTCTTCTTACATAGAAACAATCATAATAATTGAGATCACTTTTTTTTGTTAAAAAAGAAAGAAATTAATTAGCAACAAGCAAACCAAAACAAGGGTTCAAAAGGGCTAGTACAAACTGAAAAATAATTTCATTTAGAATCCTCCCTTGTTTTTAAAACTTACAACCCAGAAATTTAAAGGTTCCATTATTTTGATAGCTCCATTTATCTAGACCATAGGGAATATGTGATAATTAGAATTCCATTATATTTTAAGCCAATACAAACCAGATCTTTTTGGATGTTGGTTCCCTGTTAATTTAGTCTTACTTTTGGTTTGTACTGTAAAAAATTTGTTGAAGATACTAACTTAAAGAGTGAAAGGTATGCAGATCATGTGTTAATAACTTACTAGTTACTTGCTTCTTGGTGTGGGTAATCTTCTTGGTGTCAGACTTCTTTTCAGTCCACACCTGGCATTTAATTCTCCTTACAGTCGGTTGTTCTACAAGGTAATACTGTGTTTAGTTCAGATTGAAGGAGCAGATCAGGATTTTGATTTAATTCTCCTTGCAGTTTCTACTTTCTAGATAAAAATGCAGTAAAAATAGCAAATTCATCAGTTTACAAGAGAGCTTTCCATGGAGTTTAGTTGATTTGATCATTTAACTCTGGTTACAATTCTGTTCAAAATGGAAGCAGCTCAGTTAAATAAACATTAACATGCCACCAACCTACCACCAATATTTTGTTGCATTGAATTGAGCACAAATAAATAAACATTAACATGTTATCCTGGTGAGTCTGGTGTGGGAGGTGTGGTAGGGTACCAAGGTGGAGACATCATGTTGAGCTTCTCAGGTTGGATTGGTATATATAACTCTTTGACAGCAGAGTTGATGGCCATGCTTCAAAACCTTAAGCTTCTTAAGTCAGACATGTGGGTGGCTCATTTACATTCAGACACCTGTCATGCCAAAGATTTAAACAAAATGGAAATGTGTCAAATTCTGATTAGTGGTAGTTCAAGAATAGAGCCCACTAGACATGTGTCAAATTCTGATTAGTGGAAGTTCAAGAAAAAAACCCACTAACATGGAGAGTGGAGCCTACCACCATGCATAGTTGTGAGAAGTGGGAAGCTCCCACTTTCAATCCTTTCCAAAAAAAAAGGAAATTGTGTTATTAATTAATGTTAACTACTAAACTAATTAATAAATTCCAGCTATTGATTACTCATAATAATTATTGTTAACTACTTCTAGTTAATTAATTACAACTATTAATTAAGGTCGGGGATGGGGATTGAGGTCCCTGCCTCACCCCGACCCCGATTATATATATTAAATGTTATTTATATTAAATATTCTATTCTATTCTATTATATATATCAAAACATATTTAAAATATTATTTATAATTTAAATTTTTTATTTATTTTAAGTAAATTTATTTAAAAAAAATATTGTTATTTGAAAACATTTCGGGGATTCAGGTCCCCACGGGGAACCCATCCCTGTCGGGGATCGAGGATGGAGGACAAATTTTATCCCCAACGGGGATCAAGGATCGGTAGGAGTGTCCTTGAAAAACCAAAAAACCAAATCGAACCAAGAAAATCGAATTGCAAAATGCGGTTAATCGAACCGATTGGTTCGGTTTTGGTTCGAGATTTTTGAAAAATCGAAGGACCGGTTCAGTTTTCAGTTAACCATAAAAAAGTTGACGGTTAACCGAACCAACCGGTATATATATTTTTATGTATATTTTTAATATATGTCACATATTTTCTATGTATTATATATAAATATATATTCATTGTATATATAAATATATACTTATATGATCTATTTATAAATATATTATATATTTTTCAAATATTTATAATATATTATATATCATTTATTATTTATAATATAATATTATACATATTTGTATAATATATGTTATAAATATAAAAAACCGAAAAACTGAAGAACCAAACCAGTCAAAAACTGAAATTGGTGGACCGGTTAACCGGAAGTACCGATTTGATTTCGGTTTGGAGAATTAAAAAAACTGGTACCACCGGTTCAGTTTACAAAAAATGCCATGGTTCGGTTAACCGAACCGTGGACACCTGTAGGGATGGTTAATTTCAAAATTGAGGTCGGGGACGGGGATGGGGAATATGATCCCCGCCCCATTGCCATTCCTAGAATTGGAAGGGTATAGAAGAGCTAGTATGGCAATTTTCAGTTTCAATCAAATTTAGAAGGCTGACCAATGGCAAGGATTGGGCTTTGACAAAAGTTTATGGTCCAAACTCCTATAAAGGTAGGGTCCATTTTTGGGAAGAGTTGAGTGCCATTAGAGGTTTGTGGGAGGGTGTTTGGTGCTTGGGTGGTGACTTCAACATAATCTGATTTACATCGGAAACAAATAATCCCAGCCAAAGAATCATAACAAGTATGAGGAAGTTTAATGAGTGCAAACTTATTTGAGCTGAAAGAGCTACCTTTGATACAAGCTGACTATACCTTGTCAAAGTTTCAAAATTCATCGATTTGCTCTTAACTGGACAGATTCCTATTTTAGTGGATTGGGAAGTTTTGTGGGAGAATCTAACTTTTCAAGCTTTAGTGAGAGTGACTTTAGACCATTGCCCTATTTGTCTAGCTCAGGAAAATTTGATAGGGGCCCTTCACCTTTTAGGTTTGAAAATATGTGGTTGGAAGATCCTAGCATTGCAGAAAGGGTCAAAGGTTGGTGACAAGATGTAGGTAGTAGAGGTTTAAAGAAAGGAGTTAATTTTCTGAGGAAATTCAAGGGTTTAAAAGAGAAAAATAAAGGTGTGGAACAAGGACACTTATGGTAAAATGGAGGAGATCAAAGAAAGACTTGTTTCAAGGATTGAGGAGTTAGATAAGAAAAAAGCTTTCAAATCTATGAGTAGTGAGGAAAGAGAGAAAATGTGGAATTTAAAACGTGACTTAGAATAAGTCATCAAGAAGGAAGAGATTTCATGGAGGCAAAAATCTACATGCAGGTGGCTATTGGAGGGGGATGGAAACACTCAATTTTTTTACTCAGCAAATGGAGGAAGGAAAAGTTAAATCGTCAAGCTAGAAGTGGATAGACAAGAGATAATTAGGGAGGAGGAGATTATAAAGGTGTTTATGGATCACTTTAAGAGGATTTTCCAAAGTTAATGTGAGAGAATTTCTTTTTCCCCAAATGCTTAATGGTTTCAAGTGCCTGGATATAGGGTTGCAACTTTAGAAATGGAGTTTTCTTTAGAAGAAATAAGAGTGGCATTATTCTCAATGGAGAAGTCTAAAACTCCTGGTCTGGATGGCTTCACTTTAGAAATGGAGTTTTCTTTAGAAGAAATAAGAGTGGCATTATTCTCAATGGAGAAGTCTAAAACTCCTGGTCTGGATGGCTTCACTTTAGCGTTTTATCAAGAGTGTTGGGACCTTATTAAAAGATATTTGATGGAAGTCTTCAACGAGTTTTACACAGAAGGGGAAATCTCTAAAGGTATAAATTCAACTTTCATCACCCTCATCCCCAAAAAGAATGAAGTAAAAGCTCTAAAGGACTTCAGGCCAATAAGCTTAGTGGGGAGCCTCTATAAGATAATTGTAAAGGTTCTTGTTGGGAGACTTAAAAAGGTACTACTTTTGGTGATCTCACAACAACAATGTGCCTTTGTTGAAGGGAGACAAATTATTAACCAAGTGTTAGTATCAAATGAATGTGTAACAAATAAGAGGAGGAGGAACAGGTGGGGTATGGTTTGCAAGTGGGATTTAGAGAAGGCTTATTCAATCATAATCAATGGTGTGCCTAAAGACTACTTTCCAACAAAAAGAGGATTGAGACAAGGGGATCCCCTTTCACTCTTTATGTTTATTTTAATTGTTGATGTTCTAAGTAGGATGATTATGGAGGTTGATCAGATAAATCTTTTTAAGGGATGGAGAATAGGAAGAATTAAGGTGGCAACCACACATTTATAGTTTGCATATGGCATTCTATTTTGTGAGGGAGTAAATCAGAATGGCATAAGAAATCTACGTAAGCTTATCACTTCATTTGAATCGCTCTCCAAATTAAAGGTAAATTTGGAAAGAAGTTGTATAGCATGGATTAACTTGGAATATGAAAGTTTGAGAGGAATAGTGAAGATTTTTGGGTGTGAAGTCAAAATGGCCATTGGAGTACTTTGGGTTACATTGGAAGGGAATCCAAGATGAGAAGATTTTTTGAAGCCAATGGTGGAGAGGTTTACAAAGAAGTTGGCACTTGGAAGAAGAATTATTTATCCACAGGTGGGAGAATAACCTTGATTAGAGCAACCCTAGCAAACTTACTAGTTTATTTCCTTTAGACCTTTAGAATCCCTTCTAGAGTGGCAGGACATTTAGAAAACTCATGACGGATTTTCTTTGGGAGCTTGGGGAGGAAAAGATAGATCATATAATAAAGTGGGAACAAGTTTGCAAAACAAAGGAAAATGGAGGCTTAGGACTAGGGAACCTAGTGCGGAGGAATGCTTTCTTGCTAGGAAAATGGCTTTGGAGGTTCCCATTGGAAAGAGATAGGTTGTGGTATAAGGTGATAGAAAGCATTCATTGGTTGACGACCAATGGCTGGGATGAAAAGTTAGACCCCATATCTTCCTTGAGCTCTTTGTGGAAAGCAATACAAGAGGTATATTCTATCTTTCTTAATCTCATTTGATTTGTTGTGGGTTGTGGCTCTAGGGTGCTTTTTTGGGAACTTTGGCTGGGGGATACTCCATTTTCTCTATTCTATATTCAGTCTCTAACTACAAGTTAAAACACATCTCAAATTTTGTCACTTTTCTCACTATGGATTGAGTTGGGATTTTGGTTTCAAAAGAGGTTTGAGGGACAATGAGTGTGAGTCTCTTATACGCTTGGTTAATGATCTCAAGTCAGTTTTCTTTGTTCAATCCTTGGAGGACACTATAGTATGGTCTACTTCTTTTGATGACACATTTACCTATGCTTCTTTCTTTAATACCCTTGTCCAAACCATTGTTGAGGGTGATAATTTCTTAGTGAAAGAGATTTAGAGCAAACCCATTCCACAAAAAATTCAAGCTCCGCATTGGGAAGTGTTTTTAGGGAAGGTAAATACTCGCGACATGCTTCAGAAAAGGAGGCCAAATAAATGCCTCTCCCCTTATATGTGTTATCTTTGCTTTGCAGATGGTGAATCCCTACCCCATTTATTGATCCATTGTTCATTTGTACTATTTGTTTGGAAATCTCTTTGCTCTCTCTTTGGTTGCAATTGGAGTGCTTTCTAGAATGTAATAAGCCTCTTTGATCCAAATTTTCTAAGGCAACCAATAAAAAGAAGGAGGGTGATATGGAAATCAACAAGAGCAGTAGTGGTGTAGACAATATGGGAGGAAAGAAATGCAAGAATTTTCAATGAAAAATATAGGCCAAAAGAGTTCATTGTGGAGGCCATAAAGATAAGAGTTGCACATTGGGTAAAATCACTCAAGCTCTACTAAAATATATCAATTACGGATATTGTAAGAGCATGGAATGAAGTGGCTCACACTAGGGCTGTTCACAATGACAACCAAACCGACCAAATCGGTTTGGTCCAACCCGATTTGGTCGGTTTTTAAAAGGTATTGGTTGGTTTCGGTTCTTAAACTAGAACAACCAAAGAATCCAGTTCAATTTGCAGCTTTTACATGTGAAAACTGAAAACAACCCGATCCAACCCGAGCACATGCTTATCTCTCAGGTTTAGTTAACTCGTTTTTCTATTTATGAAAGCTATCTATATTATTTATGAAAGTTTGCAAGTTAAGTCTAAAACCATGCCCTAGCCATTAGCTCTTAGGCATGATAGGATGTGCAATATGCTGGCAGAGCAATAATAACTCATCAATTTTATATTTAGTATCTACTTTTTTTATTACTTTTTCTTCCATAAATGTATGCTTTTATCAGTAACTCGATTTGAACATATCACCTTTTTTTTTTTTAATTTTGGAATGCATTTATTATGCCTAGTATGAGGTTTCAGCTTTTGAGATGTATTCATGACAAAGAATGGATAAAAGTTTCATAAGTTATGGGCCCAAATCAAACCAAAACAAGGTCTCAGTTCGGTTGAAACTAAAAAACCAACCACCTAATAATCGTTAGTATAAGTCGGTTTTATGTATCTTTTGGTTGGTTTTGATTATCATAATAATCAACCTAAACTATTTGGCTTGTTTGACAAAATTGCATGCAACCAAACCAAACCGATTTGTGTACAACCCTAGCTCACACTGTAGAGTTGAAGGAAATAAAAGTAAATGGAGTGGAAGTTGCCAGGCCCCAATAAGGTAAAGCTGAACTTTGATGGGAGCTATATAGGAAATCCGGGTATGCTAGGTGATGAAGGGTGATTTGGCACGACCTAACAGGAAGGGGACACGTAGGCGCGATCTGATTGAAGGATGACAACTCATCCAAGCAAGCCCAGTTCACAACATTCGCAGTTCGGGCATCCAGCCACCTCGACCCAAAACTTGCCTCGGCGTAGAGGCACCTTGGCATCCAATTCAGTTTGAGACTGAAGAATCAAAGTTCCAGCTCAGAATTAACGAAGTCGAAGCGTCGTATAACCAACTCCAAAAGCCTCCCCAATAGATCCCGAATCGCTTGGGGTCACGATGAGCCAATAGATCCTGAATCTCCCGATATCACAATAAGAACTCATCCCGGTTCCGCCTAAATCGGAGGTGGGCGATAATCCTCATCCACGTACTGCCCTCCTTCAAAAACGGAGCCAACCTTATCTCTATAGCCCGGAGAACCCAAAGCTCTTTCGTAAAGCCCACGGCTACTCCAGTATATTAAGACTCGAAATCTCAAGGCAAAGGTACACGTGATTACTCTACTCACTAGCACTCAAGCTCTCAAGTATTCAGCTCGCATTTACAGCATAATAAGCATCGGAGTGACCTCGCCGGGTTAGCTACCCCGGGTTCTCTGATACACTGTTTTATAGATCGATGTAGCTCGACGTCCATCTGGAGTTCGGATCGCCCTCCAGCTAGGAGTAGTCAGATTGTGCTACATCAGTAGGCATTGGTGGTGTGATCAAAGACTCCTCAAACGAAGTATCGGCTATGTACTCAGGATCTTTAGGGGAAGGTGACTCTTTAAAAGCTGAAATGTTAGCTATACTTCAAGGGTTAAAGATATCCAAACAAGCGGATTTTAAGAACTTGGAAATAGAAGGGGACTCAAAAAGTAGTGATATCTTTGACCAATTCAAGTAGTAATCTTCCTTGGTACTACAAACATTAGTTAAGGGAGAAAATAACCATAGCAAGGGAACTTAATGCCTCATTTACATGGGTTAGGAGTATTGCAAATGGAATGGCCGACTTTCTTCCAAGGCAACAACTTTTTTGGACTTTATTGTAAAAATTCTCAGTTGAAATGCCTATGTTTTTATATGCCATATCTCTATATTAATTCTCTTAATTGAATAAAATTCTCGTTTTCGCCGATAAATCGGGTTTGGATAATGGGTACCGTAAGGGCAAAACCTAAACCCATCCCAACCTTGTAAGAATTTAATATAAAATAGGGCTGTTCATAAGAAGGCCCAACCCGACCAAACTGACCAACCCAGACCGATCCAACCCGAGTCGGCTAGGTTTTCATCAGCACGGGTCGGTTTCAGGTTGTGCAAATTCCTAAACCGATTATTCGGGCCGGTTTCGGTTTTCACACAAGAAAACCGAAACCGTCCCGAACCGAACCGACTTAGTTCCTAGTTCAAACATGAAGTTCCAAAGCCCATTAGGCCACATAGTTTTTGAATGGTTGCAAGAAACTTTAGATTAGTGAATAGAGATTAATGAAGAATTTTTGTAATTAACTTTTCATATAAATTTTATCATTGGAGATGGTTGAAATGATGTTCAATTTATGATTGTTTTTTAAATTAGAAGGATTTTATCACAGGGATGAACTTAGAACCGAAGCCGATCCAACCCGACTCAAACTGACCAGGTCGGTTTTGCTTAACATTGGGTCGGTTTCGGTTTCTATGTCAGGTAACCCGACTAGGTCGGGTCGGTTGGAAAAACTGCAGTAAACCGACCCAACCCGACCTGTGAATAGCCCTAATATAAAATCTCAAACTTGTAACAAATTCTAGGGTTTTAATAAACGAGTCATATTAACGTTGGAACGAGTCAAATACGCTATATTCCCGTAAAATTGCCATCCTAGTAATTAGACCTGTTCATGGGCCGGGCTCGGGCCGGGCTTTTACTCTTCATGAATGGAAATTTGTTAGGCCCGAGCACGAGCCCAGCCCTGATAAAAAGCCTGAAGCTCAAGTTCGCGGTGACTGTAAGCTGCGATTTCAACAGTGATCAATTTGCGTCAGAGAGAGAGAGAGAGAGAGAACTCACCGCCGCTGCCGGTGCCTATATTCGCCGCCTCGCCGGTGACTATAAGATGAGTTCGCGATGTTTGAGATTTGTAAGCTGCGATTTCAATAGTGATCAGTTCGCGTATGAGAGAGAGAGAGAGAGAGAGAGAGAGAGAGAGAGAGAGAGAGAGAGAGAGAGAGAGAGAGAGAGAGAGAGAGAAGAGGAACAGTGAATGTCCGCCGCCTCGCCGGTTGTGTGGCTGCCTGATAGTGTGAGGACTAAGGACTGAGGAGGATGTAAAGACTGAAGAGAAGAGAGGTTCGGCTGGAAATAGGTGAAAGAGAAGAGGGGTTCGACTAGGGTTTTTTAACTTTAATTTACAGGTCGGGCCAGGCTATTTTGGCAAATCCCGAGCCCGACTCGAATTTATTGCGAACCGGGCTTTTTGGCTTGGGGTTAAGCCCACGGGTTCTTTTGCGTGTTCAAGCCCATCGGGGGGCCGGGCCGGGCCGGCCCGTCGGGCCACCCGGCCCATGAACAGGTCTACTAGTAATAAATGATTCAGTTTGGATTCGATTCCAAGCCCATCCTAATTCTAACTCCAACCGAAGGATTTTAAACCATCTAAATCGGGTATTATCCCTTCAACCCTAACTAACCCGGCCCAAGTGACACCCATAAAAGATATAACGGCCCAAAGCAAACATCCCGCTCTTTTTCCACTTTCATTTTTTCGCTCCCCAGTTCCCACACCCCCACGCTCCCGGTCACACTGTCCATAGTCCATACCATACACAGAAAGAGACCAAAACCAAACATTCTTGCCGCCGGGACCTTCTCCCCAGATATCCACAAATTTCTTTACCCCTGCAATCTTTGATCTTCAAGGCAGCTTCTGTAAAATTATCCGGTGACAACTCACCAAAATGAGAGAGGAAGAGGTGGAGAAGCTCCGAGGCGTGGTGAGAGACTGCGTTAGCAAGCATCTCTACTCCTCGGCCATCTTCTTCGCTGATAAGGTTGCTGCCTTTACATCCGACCCCGCCGACATCTACATGCAGGCACAGGCTCTCTACTTAGGTCGTCATTACCGCCGGGCCTTCCATCTCCTCAACGCTTCCCAGATCGTCCTCCGTGATCTCCGGTTTCGGTACCTTGCCGCCAAATGTCTGGTAGATTCTTCCCTCCATCACGCCCCAGATGCTAGGAGATTCGATTGAGCATTAGTTTTTTTACGGGTGCCCTTGATTGTTTCGTTAATTGAGATAGTAGGGTTTTAAAACCGTTTCAGGTTAACAATCAAGGTTATTTCTTTCTCTGATCGATAGTGTTTCTTTTCTGTGTTGAAATAGTTGCATATTAGCGAATGATTGGTGATTTAGAATTGAAGACAGAATTATTAGCAGGATTATTGTTACTCCTTTTTTTTTGATGAAAAAGAACATGTGAAAACTAAAACAGGAAGGGATGTTTTGAGAAGAGCAATGCCAGATTGCCAGTATCACACATTCAATTCCATAGGATGCTTGGAATGTTCTGAAGATGTTTGTGAGGAATAATCTGTTAGTCTTGTCTATTGAAAATATTTAAGACTACAGAAATAGGCAGATTATGGAGAATATATAAACCTTTCTGATAGTTTCCCACGTTGCCAGTGTCAGAAGATAAGAAAGGCCAGTCTGGTTTAGTGGCTTTCAGAAAGTTTGATGAAGTGAAATACTTGGGAAGAAGATATTCTGAATGCTTTGGTTTAGTTGAAATGAAATACCGATTTTTATTTTTTATTTTTCCAAATAAATGGAAAGATTACTATGTAGAGAACAGTAATGTGGTCCCCACTGTGCTCGATAGTTTACGATCATGGTTAGTTTCAGTTAGCAGTTAATTCAGTTGGTAGTTTTATTAGTTCTTTTTATTTCTTTTGTTTATTTCTTTTGCCATGTAAGCAGTATGGGTAATTCAGCCCTTTCACCTTTTATTTGAGTATTAATATAAATTGTAGAGTGGGGTGACATGATAGTCAACACTCTCTTTTCTGAATTCTTCTCTTCGAGTTCTCCTTCTCTTGTTCTCTTCATCTCTTCGTCTTCTTCTTTCCTTCTCAATCTTTTCTTTGTTTATTTCACATTGTACCTAGGACTGATTGCAGTCCTATTCGACTATACTACTTCAGCAAGCTTTATACGCTGACAGCATTATGGAGGTGCTGACCATTTTTCACACAGCTATTTTTTTTTCCCCTCTTCAAGCTTACTCATTTGGTATGATTTTTCGGACATTACACATGTTATCTGATTATATATCCATTCATTCCCAGATCACATGACTTGGATGTAAATGAGTGAGTTATGGTAAAAGTAAAAATAACATGGGAGTCTGTCATGGGATTCACCATTTTTTAGTTTATTCTAGTTCTTAGGGCAGGAGTTTTAATGGGTCAAAAGCCAATTGCCGAAGATTAGAAGTTCAGGGAGTGTTTGTTTCAAAGTTTACTGATCTATAGGTAATTAAGTATGGTGTTGGTAGTCTTTAGATTAGGAAAATATGTATACGTAAAGACATAACGCTCATAATATAGCTATAAGATTTATTATGGATTTTGGAGTAATGGTTTTACTTTTGGTTTTGCCTTGTTTGGTTCTATCTCTAAACACTTTAACGTTTTTGATTCCTTCAGAATTTTCCCAGGAATTGATTCCTTCTAGATCCTCTAAGTATGTATGCTTAAATGAACAATATGAGTTACTTAATTCCTAGTTTTTCTTCATTCTTCATGTCTTTCTTGAATTTAGAGTTCTTTTGTTCTTGATTTTAGTAAGAAGTAATTTAAATCCTCATAATTTAACAATGGACATAGCTTTAAACAGAATTGAATGACGAAACAGGATTCATGTAGCCAACCCCATATAGTTGGGATAAGGCTTGGATGATGATGATGACTTGCTTCAATTTGTTCTCTACTTTTCACATCATAAGAGTGTCTGTGTATTCCCTTTTAAGTCATTTTTGATCTTCCTCATGGACATTATGGCAGTTCACTCTGTTTATGAGATAACCCTAAATCAATTATATAAATAGAACATGTAGTTAAAAACTGTACAAGGGGCTGTAGTACAATAAGTATCCGCCATATCTGAAAACTTTTATGTATGAAATATCCCTTCATGCCCTTAACTAGCAAGCTCATCAGTCAAGGAATTGGCCTTTACACATTGGAACAAGATATTCAATAGAAATGTCTGCTTTTAATTTCTTGTGCAATGTAAGTCAACTGCCAACATTCTCTAGTCTTCCACTTCCAGTGTGAAAGCATTCCTAGTATTTCCCCTTGCCATGTCAGAATGGATAGAAAGAATTTTTGGTGGATTTTAGACCAAGGAGAAAACCAAGAGGTTCTGCTATTTTAGAGTCTGCAATTCTGCATCACCTATGGGTCTTGAGGGAGAAAAAAGTCCCAAACAACGATAAGAAGTTCATCTACACATGATGGAACTAAGTTAGCTCTTCTACAAAAAAGTCTTTGTTTTGCTTTTAGTGCTTCCTCTCTAAGGACTAAGGTGCCTTAATTGGTTAGATTTTGATCCAGGTAATTGGCTTTGCTTCCTTACCATGGTTAGAAAAATGTTAGATGGTGCGACTTTAGTTTTGGCATGAGGTATTCACACGATAGACTTACAATGTTAGTGTATAGCTCTAGCGTTGCATCATAGACTTATGTTATTAGTTCGTAGATATAAGGTTGCCACACTTTGCTTCATTACTCTATGCTAGTGAATGTAGTGGTAAAGGATTTCTTTCCAGCCTACAGAGGGTTGAGATAGGATGATCCTCTTTCTTCTTTTCTTTTTACTTTGGTGGCGGATGTGTTCAGTAGATTGATATAAAAAAACAGATAGGGAGGGAGTAATAGATGGTTGGAAAATAGGAAGGAATAATGTCTCTATAACTCATCTCCAGTTTGCAGATGACATTATCATTTTTTGTGAGGGAAATGAGCCGAGAAGAGTGAAAAATCTTAAGGATCTAATATTAGGCTTTGAGAGAGTTTCCAATCTAGAGATCAATTTTGAAAAGAGTTGTGTAGTAGGGGTCAATCTGGTTGACAATGAAGTTGAGTCTATTGCAAACTGTTTGGATTGCTCTATTTCTTCTTGGCCCTTGACTTATTTGGGTTTACCTTTGGGTGGGAATCCTTGGGAAATCAGATTTTGGTACCTAGTTGTTGAGAAATTTGAAAGAAAATTGGCAGCTTGGTAAAAGAATTATATCACTATGGGGGGAAGGATAACCTTGATTAAGGCTATGCTTGCTAATTTACCAGTCTATTATCTCTTTGTGTTTAGGATCCCCCGTAGGGAGGGTAGGAAATTAGAGAAATTGATGAGAGGTTTTCTTTGGGAACCAGGGAAAGAGAAAAATGATCACTTAGTTAATTGGGAGATAGTTTGTCGGAGTAAAGAGGCAACGGGTCTGGGATTAGGGAATTTGATCCTAAAAAATGAAGTTTTATTGGGGAAGTGGCTATGGAGATGGCCTTTGGAAAGAGAAAGTTTGTGGCACATGGTTGTTCTTAGTATTCATGGCTGTTCCATCTCTGGTTGGGATGCTAGGGTATCTCATCGGGCTATCCAACAACACCTTTTGGGATAGGCATCCTCCCCAATTTCCTTTAGTTTGTAAGGTATGACACTTGCTCTGGAAATTTGGTTCTCTTTAGGGGAGACACTTGGGTGGGTAATCAACTTCTAAAAGACCTATTTCCTTCTTTGTATATGCTCTTTCCCTATAAAAAGGAGGTTATCTTTGTCTTTTTTCCCCCTTCGGTTTTACCTTTATCCTTGAATTAGGACTTTGGTTTTCATAGGGGCTTAAGGGAGGATGAGCTTGCTTGTGTTACTGAACTTCTATCCATTTTAGAGAGTGTTGTTTGGACCCTTCTTCTCTTGATAAATGGGTGTGGACCCCTATCCCAAAAGGTTCCTTCACTTGTGCATCATTCTTCAAATCCCTTTGTTTGAGTACTTCACTTGAGCCTTTCCTAGTGAATGAAGTGTGGACAAAGCCTATGCCCCCCAAAATTGTTGCGTTTTGCTGGGAAGTGTACCTTGGAAGATTAATGCTTTGGGGAACTTACAAAAAAAAGCCTTTCATTTGTTTATCCCCAAACTGGTGTGGGTTGTGCAAATCTCATAGTGAGGACTGTTACTACTTACTGGGTTTTTGTTCCTTTGCTGCAACTCTCTGAGACTGGATGTTTGTTTTGTTTGGATGTAGGTGGAATCAACCGGTAGAGGTAAAATTATTATTGTAACCAACTACCTTTGCTTGCTCAACAAAAAGAGGGAGGAGTATGTGGAGATATTTTGGAGCAGCCACCTTATGGACAATTTAGGAAGAAAGAAATGCTAGAATCTTCCAAGATAAAGAGAGGTCCTTTATAGAAGTGAAGGAATGTATCTTAACTAGGGCTATCCATTGGCTGAAATCCTTGGCTACTTTCAGTTCCTTTTCATTTGAAGACATCTGGAGGAATTGGGCCATGGTTGCACACACTTCGGTTAGGAAAACCAGAGCCACTACAGTTTGGGTAACTCCTCCAGAAGAATTTTTTAAACTGAATTTTGATGGAAACAGTCAGGGTAACCCAGGGCCGTCTGGCATTGGAGGAGTATTGAGGAATGAGAATGGCAACATCATATCCTTATTCTCAGGCCCGGTAGGGATGGGGGACTCTACAAGAGCTGAGATATTGGCTGCAGTACAAGGAATTCAGATTGCTAATCAACTAGGAGTGGAGAACCTATTAATTGAAGGGGATTCTAAGGTGATTGTGGGCTGGTTGTCAAATCCAGACTCAGTTGTTTGGAGTTATAGGGATCTCATAAAAAAGTTAAATGTTTAACAAGGCACATAACATGTAGATATTGGTGGGTGGGTGGGTGGGTAGGGAGGCAAATGCCTTGGCTGATCATATTGCTAAACGTACTAGGGATCGTTTATTTTAGGCAGCGTTGTAATCTTTATTCTGATCTCTTGTAATGTTTAGGGGAGGCTGCATGTCATGCCTCTCCAAAGGATTCTTGTAAAGTTTTATATCTCTTGACTAATGAAAGCTTTTTCAATTATCAAAAAAACAAAAAAAAAAAATCAAACACAACACCATGTCATAATGAGTATTTAGTGGAGCAATTGCATGTTAAAAGATTATTAGTAACTAAAGAAGGTTACAATTTCATACTAATAAAAGAATTTAAGAAAGAGTGATGAAAAGGGAAAAAGACCTAGGGACAAACCCTTAATTGATGTATTGGGTTAAAGATTGAAATTTTGGAATTTATGGCAATCACTGTTTGCAAATGTTGACATTATATGATGCCATTAAAATATCTTGTTTTAATTTTTATAGCTTGAATGTGAAGCAAAGGCAAGTATGGGCATTATAAAGATATACATAATATATCATATGGTGTATTAACAATAGACATAGCAATGATTTAAAAGGCGTGCCTAGGCGCACAGGCGAGGCGCATTTTAGGGTATGCGCCTCGCCTAGGTACTAGGTGCAACCCTTTCAAAAATGATGTGCCTTGCTCCTCAGGCCAGGCGTGCGGCTTTTGAAAATTTCATGTTTTTTTGCTTTTTTTGAACCTAGTGGCTGGGTCGGGCCCCCGGACCCCCAACCATGCCCCTTGAGGCAAGCCCAAACAAGTCCATGTTAGGGTCAAACCCCTATTCGATAATGTTGTTCATTCATTCATTCTAATAAAATATCTTCTTAAAAGGCAATTAAAGTTATAAAATCATTGTTTTTATGTGAAAATTAAGAATTTGAGACCTTAACATGGACTTGTTTGGGCTTGCCTCGACGGGCGTGGTGCAAAGGCGACTTGTAGAATCAGGAATGCAATATGTTTTACATCACATTAGCCACTTGAAGTAATGCAATTGAGGAAAAAAGAGATTGTGGGGTTTACATGCTTGAAAATGCTTTATATGTTTGATTTTATTTTTAAATTTTCATTTGAATATGCTTTACATGTTATGCTTATTGTTCTAATTTTAGATAATAGGTTTTTTAAAACATTTATTTTAAAATTTAAGTTTATATTTTTTATTAATATTATGCTTAATATTTTTTTTTTATTTTGTTTTGCATTTTTTAAAAATTTTCTGACTTTTTTTTTGATTTTTTAAAATTTTTGCGCCTTGCTTCAAAAAGGCGCGCACCTCGCCTTGCGCTTTTAAAACACTAAGACATAGTATTAATATGTAGCCATGGCAATCGTGTTATTATAAGGAACTTGTCTTATGATTTTTGTCACCTATCTGGGCACCTAGTCACCTAGATGGGTGCCTTTTTTATTTAAGCCATGGCACTCAGGCAAGGCGCCCTTGCCCCTAGTAACCAAGGCGATGCCTTGACAACCATGACTTGTTTGACATGTCTGTGTGTTGAGTTCTCTCAGTTAATATATTACCTAATTGGTGCTCATTTTCCATTGCCAAGTTATCCATATTCCACTAGTTGTATTTTCTTTTTCATGGGAGTTTGGGACCCACTTCTCTTTGAGCTGCAAGAGACAAACAGTTCTTGGTCTCCTTTGGCCTTTATCATTATAGAATTTTTGTGGTAACTTTTCTTGTCTGGGCTGTTCATTATCCTCCAATACCACGATGATGCCAGTTTTGGCTTTCTTATTTCACCCGTGTCTTTGTTGTATGTAGTAAATTGGATTATTCAATCATTCAATCATGACAGGAGTGAGTTCATGGGGACCACTTTTCTGGGATGACTTGTTTTTCTTGTCTGTCCTAGCTGGATGCCTCTTTTAGGTCTTCTGTTGGAATCACTATTCCTCTTTTGGGGATGCTGGTACTTGTATTCCACATTTTTATATTTCCGGTCTGCTTTCCTTGTTATCAATCAGAAAAGGCAAAAAGAGGGAAAATGAAAAAAATGAAAGTTAGCAAACAAGCTATTCTTCCATCAACAATCAATGTTTAAATGCGAAATTGTTGCATAAATGCTAATTTTCCTACTCAAAATGGACTATATATATATAATCTTGTTTGTTTTTCTTTTTGAGAAAAAAAGGCTACAATCAAATGGAAACATTCTGTTTATATCTCTCTATTACTCTTCTATTTCATATTTATATTTCCATTTGAATGCTTTGCTAAATTCCTGGCTATCCTTTGTTCTGGAATGCATCCAAATCCTTTTTTCTTGATCAGCAACAATTCATTTTTTTTGTATCATTGATTAAAGAATTGATAATATGTAGCACTGATTAAAATTTATCTTTCAAAAAATTATTGATTAAAGAATGGTGAATGTGTAGAACAGTATGCAAAGCATGCCTTATATGGTCAAATATAAAGGTTGGGGTTAGGTAGTGAAGGCTAGCCTAACGAAGGAAGCCAAGTCCATTGTACATAACGTTCTTTTATCGTAACCAATAAAGTCCAATGTTAAAAATCAGAAAATAAAAAAGCATCCCTTATACGACTAGCATCTGCTACCCATCCCTAAAAGCTGTTGTTTTTTGTCTACAAGCTTCCCCTTGGGAAGTCACCTCCTAATGGAAATGATTTCTGCTCTTGTCTTGCTGATGAATCATTTATGTTGTTGGATGATCTTTGTATCCACTCAAATGCCACTCCCAGTTTCCCTAATACATTCAAACCCATTTTAACAGCAATTGTTTTCCTTCTAAACAATTGCCGTTAAAATTTTCGAAGAGTTCTAGTACTTTGTTTTTTCTTGGATGGTAACTTGTTTGTGCTTTGGTAAATTATAATCTAATTATTGTTTTCTCTACTTGGTATTAGGAGGAGCTGAAAGAATGGGATCAGTGTTTGTCTATGCTTGGTGATGCTAAAATAGATGAACACGGAAATGTACATGACTTAAAAGATTGTAATGTCATGTACTTGGAGAAGGATGGGGAAGATCATGAAATAAATGTAAGCATTTAGTCTCTCTTTCTCTATATGTTGTTTGTGATCTGTACAATGTCTAAAAAGAAAAAAAGGGGTCATTACTCAATATTAGTCCTGTCTTCAGTGTTTTCTTACCTGAAGTGTTCAGTCCTAGATTCAAATCTGCATTCTCATGCTGTTAGCTTGAGATTTTCTTATGCTCTTTGGATTTATATTTTCTTCTTTCTGCCATTTACCATATTCTGTCATGAATGATGAAAACAAATGGATCCCAACTTATTTATATACCATTATCAGTTTTTTGATAGGTTTTATATGCCATTAGCATACCTACTATGGTCTTTGAGAGACCTTAAGATTTCTGTTTTTGGGTTTGGTGACAAATCCTCAATAGCACAATACAAAGTTTTTTCAGAAGGGCCTTGCATCACTGTATACTTTGTTCTATTTGTAAGAGTGGATTACATGGTAATCAGACTGGGTATGTCTAGTCTGAGGGGTCACAGTAATGATCTGCAGATGTTCCCATATTATGGATGTTGCGCCTTTTCTATGTTTTCATTCTATGTGCCTTGCAGAAAATTAATGGATGTACTTGTTCCTAGATAAGATGAAATGATGCTCTAATAGGCATATCTCAAGAAAAAGCAATGGAGGTGGAGGTGAATGTTGACGTTAGGAGTGTTGGTAATATGCGGGAATGAATGAGGGTGTTGTACGCTAGCTTGGTTGGCAGAGTAGTTGGGAGAGAGATGGAGGTAGAGAAAGTTGAAGCTTAGGTGGGCTTAGAATGGGGAAGAGGGAGGGTTATGGGGATGGGGGTGAGGAAGTTGAACGGAGGTCTGATGCTTTTCATGTCCACAATAGGCGTGCTATGGAGTGGGTTTTGGAATTTTAGTGATAAAAATAGAGGAGCCTTGACCTACGGCTGGATTAGTGGTTCCTAGCGGCAGGAGAAGTGTCCAGAGGTAGATGGAGACGAGCAATGTGGATTGAGGTGATCGACATACCTTCACACGCGTGGAGTATTCTAACGTTTGAAGAGATAGGCAACAGGTGTGGAATATTCTTGAAGTACAATGACAGAAATAGGTCTTGGAAGAAATTAGACATGGCTAGAATCTTGATTGAGGTTGAGAATGCCTTTGTTATGCTATATAGGATGGTTCTTATGTTTGCAGGTGAAAGCTATGGCCTTAGAGTAATAGTTGAAGGGGAAGACTAAATGTTTTTAAGAGTGGAGGAGTGATTGATGGAAGAGCAGAAGAACATAGAAGAGGAAGGAAATAGGGGGGGGGGGAGATAGAGGCATAGAGGCCTCAGGTAGCAGGGTAGAGGAGGATACAGAGGAAGATGTCCACGTGGAGAACTTGAGTTTAAGTGGACGGGCAGGAGATGTCCACGTGGAGGAGAATTTTAAGATGATAGAAGATCAAGGCTCGGGTGAAAGAAGGGGGGGGGAGATAAAACACAGGCTGTAGGAAGTTTTAACACAAAGGAAATTAGGTGTAGGGACCACTGCTTCAAGAAAATTAGTATGGGGTTTAAAAAGCGAACCAACACAAACGGTAGCAGGAGTAAGGGTATTTTTGGGAAAGAAAGGTCAGGACAGATTGGTTGTTTGGAGAGAGGGAGCTCAATGGATGAATGGGTCTGGGTGGTTGCGAGATTTGAGGGAGGTAAGTCGGTGCTTGAAGAGGTGTTTGCTCAAGATTGCAGTCTAAACCAAGAATAAGATGGCATCTCTTCCATCCAGATCATGTCGTTGACTGCAGTTAGTGTCTGGAACCTGTTATTGATAGTTGGAGAGGAGTTTCGAGGAACACAGAAACTGAAGATAGGGAGAGAGGTAGTGCACCAGTGCTAACCAGGTGGACTTTTCAGTGATGACATGGAGAAGGGAGAATGTTGTGACTGGGTCAAGATCTTTAGTGATCGTTGCCCGTGTGAATGCTGAGGTGAGTTCGTATTCCTTATTTATTTCAAAGACATTGGAAGAAGTCAATAAGATATAGAAAGAGGAGGGAATTGGAACTGAAGAGGAGGGTGAAAGGGGAAATAAAAGAACAACAAAGGTTCCTAATTTGGAAAGAAGTTGTTGGCAGCCAAAAAGAGTACACAGCAGAAAAAAGAACAAATTATCAAGGAAATGATGAAGATGGGGGTGGAAGGGGGGAAGTGAGAGAACAGGAGGTCTTGGGAGAGGGGATAAAGGAGGGGGATGACTGGATGAGGCGCTTGAGGGTCTCGAGGGGTAGAAGGTTTCAAAAGAGGGAGGTTTAGGGGAGAAAAAGGTGGAAATTGAGAAGCTAGTGGATTGACATGTGGAAATGGGTAAATCTCTTCGGTTTATTTTTTGTGGGAGGGGAGAGAGTGGTTAGAAGGGCAATTGACCAGTTTAGATATGCAAAAGAGAAGAAAAATAAGAAAAGAGTCTTAGGGGAGGGGGGAGAGGTCTGAGAGGAGTGGGAAGAGGATTTGGTAGAAGAAGAGTGAAGGGGCTGTTTGAAGAAAAAGATAGGAAGGGTAGTGGAGGTTGAGATTGAAATTAGATTGTTGTCCTGGAGTGTTAATGGTTGCTGGAATTTATGGAAGAAAAGGGATAGAAGATCTTTTGAAGACAAGGAATGGAAGTTAGACAAGTTGGTGGCTGCTGTTGGCAAATCTGTTGTAGATTGGGTTTTGATGTTGCCTGAATTTCCACAAGTCAAGAGAGAGGACTTAGGGGAAAGTTTATGGGAGGTGGTGGGTTACAAAATTGTAATATGGATAATTGAGGATGCTTAGTTTAAAGATGACTGGAAGACACCCGAGAGAAGAAACAAACAACCCAACAACTGCCCCAAACCTACTCCAAACCCTTCTATCAAAGTATTAAACAAAATGCAACCAATCAACCAAAACCTCAGCTTCAGCCCTTGATTTAATTGACAGACCACCTGACCAACTCAACAACAAATTGGTTAAGTCCCCTAACCAATGATAACAACTGAACACTAGACTCCAGGCCTCAGCATCAATCGGAACTTTGCTCGATTATAGTTTTGTTGAGTTGATTCCTGTTTTGCTGTCTCTATCTCTGCTGCTTCCCTAGCTTTATTGGTGGATGATAGTAGATTTGACAACTTAATTGATTTCACCTTTGCAATAGTCCATGGCGGAGACTCTGAGATCATCGTGAATTTGATGAAAGGAAAAACACTTGGTTCTTGGTGGTATAGACACAACATTAGGGAGGCAAACTTTCTGAACACAATATGAATATAAAAAGATTTTTTCTATAAATAAAATAAACTTTAAAAACACCTAGGATTGATATTAAAAAGAATATATATACATAAATTTGCTACAAAATCAAGTGTACTCCAACATACATAAAATTATAATAAATTATAAATACATGCGTTGTATATCATGTGTGTGTCCTGTTATATTTATGGATAATACATATAACTCATACTTTGAGGCTTATGCCTTGAGGCTTACACATAGCTCCTCCAACACCCAACCATGTCGCTTCTTCCTTTAGCCTTTGAGGGCTAGTTTCAGTGGAAATGTCAATCAATTAAAAATAAAAAATGTTAGAAATGTCAGAAGTTTTGTATATGATTTATTGTAAACATTCTTTATCATTGTAAATATTAATCTATAAAAATTTACTAAAATGTTTTATTTAATTTCTGAAATTATAAAAGGACATGCTATTTTAAATAATTGTATTTATATTAAGGGTCAAAATTGATGTTTTTAAAATGATAACTATTTCAAGATAACCTCTTTCTCCATTTAGACTAAATTTAAGGGTTTAAAAGATTATTATATAATACCTATAGTTGATATTTTAGTTGTAATGATTTTATTATATTTTTTTAATCTTAAAGTAATGATTTAAACCTTTTCCCAACTATACAGGATCGACTACATGAATCCTACTTCTTTATTCCGTTCTGTTTAGTGCCATATCCGTTAAATTATGAGTGCTTAAATTCTTACTACTTGAACCATGCCCATTTCGGTTCATTGGTCGTCCTCTTGAGGTTGCGGCTAAGATACAGACACGGGAAGGTTGGGCCTTGCTGTAGAGTTGGTTTCCGTTCTGCAATGAGTTTGTGTTGGAGGAAGAGGAGGTTATTTCATTCAATCTTTGGAAGTAGGAGGTTTTCTCCAGAGTTATAGATCTCTGTGGAGGGTTGCTCATTGCAGTGAACCTTTCTTCCGTTCAAGCCACTAAGATCAAGATTCAGGGTTCTCATTCGTAGAGAGTTTTGAGGTTCGTTGAGATTTCTTTAGGCGGACGATGGAGGAGAGTCTGGTTAGCATTGGAAGTTGAAACGGTGCTATGGGAGAAAGGCAAGGAGGTAGGAGACGATGGTGACGTATCCAGAGTGATGCCAGGAGGACAAGAGTTTATGGAAAATCAGCAATGTAATGTCGGTTCTGCTTTAGAAGGCGGACCGTCGGGCTTTAAGTCATTAAAGATGGGCTCTTTAAATGTTTTTGAATTTCATCGTTCAGTTAGATCGATGGCTAAAGGAGGGGGTAAAAAGGATGGTCCACCCGCTGATCCTGGGTCAAACTGGCAAGCCAAACCACCTGTTATGACTAGGCAACATGATAACTTAAAGAGCACGTGCGAGGCTTTTAATAGGGTGATGGGGGACAACATTTATTATCTATCATCGTCCCCTTCGTCCTAAGGCAGCCGAATTGGTTCGAAGCTCTCGCAGCTGCAGTGGAAATGTTGCAATAGGCCTAATCCTTGATATGAAAGGTCGAAGGCAGATTGGAAGGATGAGGACGATGACATAGAGGATCTTTGGGTTCATTGTGAAAACTCAGATGATGGTCTCTCCTCTGAGGATGATTCTAGTAGCAGAAACTCAGACGACGGAGATACTGTTCAGGTCAGTGTAGAGAGTGGGGATGATTTTCATATTGGTTCACTCTTTGATGAAAAGGAGGTAGCAATAAATAAGGGGAAATCACAAGTTGAAGACGTACTTCTCTCGACTATGAACATAGATGTTGTCTTACGGCCGTCACCGATAAGTGGTGTGAAGGATCGTCCAATTATTCAGGAAGGGATTAGAGGTGCCCAAGGGGGTAAGGAACTAATCCCAGATGAGAGACAGAAGCATGGTGATAAATTGGTGTTTCGACAGGAGAACCAGGAGATTACAGAAATTACTTTGGGAGGGGGTACAAGTTTTGGTTTGGCCAAGTCCAATAATCCTTCGAGGCCTTCCCAACTAGTTAGAACTGAAGTCGGGGGTTTGGTGAGGTTCCAAAAGGAAAAGGGCACCGGAACTCCTGTGTCTAAGACGCCTGTCATTCTTTCTTCTCAGCATTTTGGTAACTTCGATAACACTGTTGGTTTAATTTTTGATGCTAACTTATGTCATGTTGATCCTACAGTATATCCAGATCCCATCCAAGGTAGTGATTTGCTCATGAATCTACCTGAAGAAGGAGAGAATGCGAGAGAGATAATAGGAGAGTAAGGAGGGGAGGGTGTGTTTGAGGCTTGGGGTGAAAGGGGGCAGAAGGACAAGGAAGGAGCAAGGACTGATAAGGGGATGGGTACAGAGGGGGACAAAGAAACCACCAAACTGATTCATTCACAAGAAGATGAGAATGACGGGGGGGGGGGGTGGAAGGGTCTTAACTAAAGGGAAGAAAGAAAAGGAGGCGGGAGAAAGTGAAAGCAATCAAGAAGATCAGAGTGTTATGGATCTTGTGGTGGTTATGGCTGAAAAAATGGGGTTGAGAGTGGAAAAAATCAAAGAAAAGGAATCTCAAATGGAGGCAAGCAAAGAAAAGGGGGGCAAGAGGAGAAGGAAGTTAAATGAAGTTGAAAAACTCATTAGTGATGTGGAAGGGGATAAAGAGTTCAGTGCTAGGGGAGGGAGGAGGAGAGGAGGTCTATAGGATGTAAGGGGGCTGGTTTTAGAATTGTTATGATCATGAAGATTGATAGTTGGAATGTAAGGGGGTTAGGTAGTGCCATAAAAATAGTAGTAGTCAACGGGGTATTGAGGAAGGAGAGACCTGATTTTGCTCTAATTCAAGAATCCAAAATTCGGGAAGTTGATAAGAAGTGTGTGGGGAGAGATGAATATTAATTGGAGCTTCACTCCCTCTTGGGGTGGCTCGGGGGGTATCATAACAATGTGGAGGGAAGAAACAATTCAATGCTTGGAAGAGCTGGTAGGCAAATACTCAGTTTCTATTAAGTTGAAGGATGTGCAAGACGGATTTGAATGGGTTCTCACGAATGTCTATGGGCCAAACTCATATAAAGAAAGGAAGAATTTGTGGGAGGAGCTTGGAGATGTTAGGGGTCTCTGGGATGGACCTTGGTGTCTAGGGGGAGATTTTAATGTAGTTAGGTATGTGAGTGAGACAAGAGGTAGGCAAAGAACCACATTGAGTATGAGAAAGTTCAACTTCTTTATTGAAGCTTTTGAGTTAAGAGATATTACTTTTGGGTAATCCTGTTATACTTGGTCAAACCTTCAAACTTTCCCTATCCTATCCAAGCTTGATAGGTTTTTAGTCTCACCTGACTAGGAAGAGCATTGACCAAGTTTAGTTGAAAGAAATCTACTTAGGGTCACCTCAGACCTTTGGTCCATTTGTTTGTTTGAGAGAACAAGTGATGGTGGCCCAATCCCTTTCAGATTTGAAAATATGTGGCTCACTCACCCGGATTTTAAAGAGAAAGTCAAGGCTTGGTGGAATAGTTTGGTAACACCTACAATGTGGGAAGGCCAGAAGTTCCTTAAGAAGCTTCAATTGTTGAAAAAGGAGATCAAGAAATGGAATAGGGTGAAGTTTGGGAGATTGGAGTAGAAGAAGGTGGAGTTGATTTCTCAGATAGAGGCAATAGATAGCAAAGAGGTGGAAGGAATTTTAGATGTTGGTGATAAGGACTTGAGGTGGAATTTGAGGAAAGAACTAGGGGAGACCTTATTGAGAGGAAATTTGTTGGAAGCAAAAGTAAAGAGAAAGATGGATCAAAGAAGGTGACGGAAATACAAAATTTTTCCATACTATTGTAAACGGAAGGAGAAGGAAGTGCATGATTAACTCTTTAGTGGTGGGGGAAAATGAGATCACGAATCAAGATGAGATTGCTAAAACTTTTGCAGAGTATTTTAGGTCAATTTATAGAAGACCCCTAAGTGAGAGGTGGAGGATTGAAGGCTTTGATTGGGAGACTCTGGATGAGAATCAAGTCCAATTTTTGGAAAAAAGGTTTGAAGAGGGAGAGATTCAGGAGGCAGTTTTTTCTATGGATAGATCAAAATCTCCAAGTCCCGACGGTTACACAATGGCTTTCTATCAAGATTGTTGGGAGATAAT
This sequence comes from Nelumbo nucifera, assembly GCF_055504915.1. Classification (NCBI taxonomy): domain Eukaryota; kingdom Viridiplantae; phylum Streptophyta; class Magnoliopsida; order Proteales; family Nelumbonaceae; genus Nelumbo; species Nelumbo nucifera. The sequence goes on from NC_142649.1 coordinate 125,026,800, forward strand.
TAAAGGAGACTTGGTTAGGGTGTTTAATGAATTCTACAGGAGAGGGGTGGTAAGTCCGGGAATGAATTCTACTTTTTTAGCTCTGATCCCAAAAAAGAATAATGCCAACCAACCAGGGGATTTCAGACCAATAAGTTTGGTCATCAATATTTACAAGGTGATTGTAAAGGTGCTGCCTCTGAGGATTAAAAAGGTGATCTCCCCATTTAGTTTCTTAATCTCAAGGGGCCTTTGTGCAGGATAGACAGATTATTGACCAAATATTAATTGCAAACGAATGTGTGGAGGCTCATAAAAGATCAAAGAGGAAGGGAGTGGCTATCAAGTTGGATCTGGAAAAAGCTCATGACTTAGTGGATTGAAAATTCTTGATTGAAATTATGAGGAGATGTGTGTTTGGAAACTTGTGGTTTAAATGGATCATGGGATGCCTGCTAACTTGTCATTTTCAGTTATAGTTAATGGGATAGTGTATGATTTCTTTGAAGGATTCCGTGGGCTTCGGCAGGGTGACCCCCTCTCTCCTTTTCTTTTTACCCTGATTGCTGAAGCATTAAGTAAATTGATTTCAAGAGCAAATGGTGTGCAGTTATTTAGGGGATGGTCAGTGGGGAGGGACAATGTTTTAGTAACTCATTTACAGTTTGTAGATGACATTCTTATTTTCTGTGATTGAGGGAGTAGCGAGGGAGTGGAAATTTGAGGGTGGTTGTGAATCTCTTTGAGAAGATGTCTAATTTGAGGATTAATTGGTCAAAGAGCTTACTGGTTGGAGTCAACATTGAAGAAGATGAAGTGAGATTTCTAGCAAGTTCTCTAGGTTGTTAGAAAGGTGAGTGGCCAATGAAATACTTGGGTTTACCAGATAATCCTAGATTTGCTAGATTTTGGTCTCCGGTGGTGGAAATGATAGAGAAACAATTGGCGGCGTGGAAAAGAAATTATATTTCATTGGGGGGGGGACAACCCTAATTAAATCCACTCTAGCAAATCTCCCAATGTACCATATGCCAGTATTTAGGATGCCACAAAGGATAGTGAGGAAAGTTGAAAAAATCATGAGGGAATTTCTATGGTAGCTAGGGGAAAAAAAAAGGATCATTTGGTTAGATGGGAGAAGGTGAGTAAACTGAAAGAGGAAGAGGATTTGGGAATTGGTAATGTTAGAATGAAGAATCAGGCTTTACTGGGCAAATGGCTTTGGAGGTTTCCAAATGAAAATGAGAAATTATGGCACAAAGTGGTTGCAAGCATTCATGGCATGTCATGCAAGTGCAACGGATGGGATGCTGGTTGTCTACGTAGGGCTAACTTGGCTGCTCCTTGGAAGGCCATCCATGATGTCCTCCCTATGTTCCTTAATTTTATCAGGTATGATTTGTATTCGGGTAGTAAAATCAGATTCTGGGAGGATTTGTGGATTGGGGATACTCCTTCAGGGGAGAAATTTCCTTCTCTTTGTGATCTGTCTAGGTTCAAGGGTAAGCTTATTTCTGATTCCCTAAACCATCATTCTCACCTTCCAGAGTTCCAGGATTGAATTAGAACCTTGGTTTTAATAGGAATCTTAGAGAGTCTGAACTGCTTGCAGTCTCTGAGTTGTTAGGATTTATGAATTCAGTTTTCTTGGGGGAAGGTGGGCCAGATTTTAGAATTTGGGGTCCTAATTCTGATGGATCTTTTTCTTGTAAATCCTTTCTTCATTTGATGGTTGCTACACAGTCTTCTCTTCAGTTTCCAGTCAAAGAAATTTGGTGCCATTCTATTCCCCCTAAAATCAGTGCTTTTTGTTGGGACATGGTTGTATTAATACCTTTGATGTACTTTAAAGGAAAAGGTCAAATTGGTGCTTGTCCCCTAACTGGTGTGCCCTGTGTAAAGTTGAATGGTGAGACTGCTATCCACCTTTTTTTATCATGCTCTTTTGTCAGCTTTATTTGGAATTGGTTTACTTCCCTTTTTGGGTGCAAGTGGTCTTTTCCTGACCGGTTGGAAGGTTTATTCAACCCTAATGGTTGCAGTGGTAAGACAAGGAGGGGAAGGGTTCTCTGGAGGTGCACTAGAGCAGCAATACTTTGGACCATTTGGGAGGAAAGAAATGATAGAGTATTTGAAAGTAAGGAAAAATGCAAGGAGGCTCTAGTGGAAACAATAACATTGAAGGTGGCACATTGGGCAAAAGGTTTAAAGCGGTTCTCAGATTTTAAAGTTGAAGACTTCTTCAGGGTTTGGGGACTTATTGCTGCTTCATCAACTATGAGACGACATGTTTGTGAGACCTGGTCCCCTCCAACAGAGGGTTGGATGAAGCTGAATTTCGATGGGAGTTGTGTGGGTATCCCAGGCCCTTCAGGTATTGGGGGGGCATTAGAAATGAAAATGGTTCCATTATTGCTTTGTTCTCCAGTCCTGTGGAGGAGGGTGATGTAGCTAGGGCAGAGTTTCTAGCTGCAGTATATGGGGTTGAGAAGGCCAAAGTGCTGGGGATTAATAGACTGATCATCCAGGGAGACTCAAAAGCTATGATAAAATGGTTGCAAAAAGGGGAAGGAGTGACCTTGCAGCTGAAGAATGATTTCAGAAGGTTCAAATGGATGTCAAGAAATATGTCTATTCAGGTGGGTTGGGTTAGGAGATCGGCCAACAACTTGGCTGATAGCTTAGCAAAGCAAGGGGTTCAAAGAACATATATGTTTTGGGCACATTTGTAATTCTGTCTTGGGTCAGCTTCTATGCTGATTTCTTTGTAACTTCTTGTTGTATATTAAGCATCTTAATTAATGAAAATTTTCAGAGTTATTGATAAAAAAATTAATCGGTAGTACCGGTTCGGTTCCAAAAAAAGCCCCACAGTTCGGTTAACCGAACCGTGAGCACCCCTACCATTTTGTAGAATATTCTTTTTAGCCTGAGTGCTATTCACCTATCAACTATAACATAAGACTTCGGATGCACCCCTACATGTTGCCCATCCTGCTAATTCCTTTGGTGTCATCCTCCTCGGTCTCTCATTTGTTTTGAATTTTGAACCAAGATAATGAATGTGGTCACTTTCAGTTGCCTCTTAGTCTTTAATCCTAAGTGTACACTAATTTGAATTGGTGGAGTACTGAGGAACAATCATGGCAAAATTTTGGTCATATTCCCAAGTCCTATCACTTGGGGAACTCAACAAGTGCAGCATTACTATAAATTCTCCAAGGCTAGGGAAACAATTGAACTACAAAGACATTTTGGTGGAAGGGGATTCTAGAGTAATTACTGGCTGGCTATAAAAGGATGGTCTTGGAGCTTGGCATCATAGGAACTCAATAAAGGAAGTGAGATAACTGGTTAAGTAATTAAGGGTGGGCGCATCAAAGGAGCTCATTGAAGGAAGTGAGGTAGCTGGCTAAATAACTAAGTGCAACTTCCACATGAGTACAAAGATCATCCACTAATAAAATAATTTGGCTAATGTACTAGCAAAACAGGGTTTACTGGAAACCAGCTGCATTGGGAGGTTATTAATAACAGTTCATATATGTTGCAACAAATAAAGCTGCTAATATTACAGTTTTATGTCACCTATTCTCAACACATGGGAGATTTTAAGGGCACAAGTGCATGTCTTATGTGTTGAGAACAGGCGGCACAAAACTTTGATGTTAACAACCTTGTTTTTTAGTAGCAGATCCGGGCTCTATTAATCATGATTTTGTTGAAAAATATCTGGATTTTGATTGTATGCAAGTCAAAATGTTGGAATCTTTGGGGTTGGCAGCAAAGGCAAGTCTATGTATGACTAGCCGACTAGGGGTGCATGGCACATTGTCCTTGTACCATACCATATTATTTAATCCTTCTAATAAAATCTGAAAATTATCAATAAAAAGAAAGAAAGGAAAGAAAGAATTGACAGAATGAATCTGTTTCTCCATGGGTTTCAAGATCATCCAATTAAATTGCTGCTGGTCTGGCTGGAGATGGTGTTGTGAGGGATTATCTCTTCCTGTCTCCTTGTTTATTTATGTAGGGGTGTCTTTTGTACAATTTTCTGTTTTCTATCATCTCCTATGAATTCCCATTGTACATTTGTACTATGCGTGCTGGATGTATCGTCTTTTGCAAACAACCTTTTTTTTGGTAGGTGAATTTTTGGTCGTAGTACAATTTTGTCATATGATGAAGTTAATATTAATTCATAACTTTGTTGCCATGTCTAGGTTTTAAATATGAGACTTTCTTTCTTATATCCTGTGGCAGATTACTTCGGCAATATGCTTTCTACGAGGAAAGGCATATGAGGCTCTAGAAAACCGTGCTCAGGCTCGGCAATGGTGAGCTATTATTGTTTGTTCTAAATTTATATCAGCTTTTGAGGTCTGATGATCATTTAGTGGCACCATTTTGGTTTAAGACATGTGGTCATCCTTGTTTTTCAAATTTGTTTTTCTTTTCATTTTTTTTTTCTAAATAATGCATTCATTTTTAATTGTTTCTTTTAAACTGAACTGTATATTGGTTGGAAGAGATCATACATTCACCTCCTTTGTGGTGCTTCAAGGTACAAGGCTGCAATCAAAGCTGATCCATTATGCTATGAGGTACAAACTTTTAGTAAAAAATAGTAGGAACATAATCTTTTTTCTTTATTTATATCTTTTAAAAAATGTTTGTAAACTGAAGCCAATGAATTTACTGTAACTAGACTTCCTAAAACCCATTACATATACCTGAATTTTATTAAATGTGCTCTTCCATTTTATAAGAAAAGAAAATTATTATATATTATATGGCAGGAAAGGAGGTTTTGCATGGGGGATAGAGAAGAAAAAGAATTTGGGTAGATAACGGTCACCATACAAAGAAACCCTCCCAACTCTCCCATACATTTCACACCCTTAGTTTTCTATTTTTAGGTTATTATTGTCATGTAACCAATAATATGGCATTTTACATTCTTTCTTCTTTTTCAAAATATTCATTTTTTGTAATTTGTGTAATGGTTATGTCTCTCAACATTTTGTAGGCTTTGGAATGTCTTATTGACAATCACATGCTAACTTGTGAAGAAGGTAAGAGGCTTTTAGAATTCACTTTTTTTTTTTTTTTGAAGTTTCCTTCATATTCATTTATGCATGTGAGCTTGTCCATGTAAAAATTAGGAATTTCTAAGTCTTCTTTCCCATGGGTACTTCCTTCCAAGTTGTAACTTAGATATTTTCTCTCATATCCTTGGGAATGTCTTTTAAATTGTTGAGCATGCATTCCGTCTATTCTACAGAACCTACTTGCTCTCTTTTAGTATGCAGTCCTTCAATTTTTTTTGGTTGTCTGGAAGATTGAATATTTAACATATTTTAGTTTTATGTTAATATATTTTAGAAACCAGTCTCCTGTCATCGTTGCAATTTGGTCCTGAAGATGGATGGCTCTCATCATTTTATTCATGTCTAATAAAGAAGGTAAAAACTCAGACAACTTAAAAATGTATCCATTTTCAAGCAAAAAATGTGAATGACCATCGACATTTGTGCCCCTTTAATCAGTTCATAGTTTACACTAGACTCTTCCATATTTTCAGTTTGTTGTCATTATGATGACCTATTAATCAACACTTTGTTTACTTTTCAACTATCTATCATCCAGTACGACAAAGAAAATGTTGTTGAAGCAAAATTCACAGAACTGGAGAAAGGAAATTGTGGCATTAATTCTTCAGATCCCTCCTTTACAAACACATTGAAAAACAACACTGATCTGCTGGCATGCAAAGCGGAATATTATCATCAGTGTGGAGAATATCAGAAATGCTTTGACTTAACTTCTGTGTAAGTTGGAAAGGAATTGGGAACAGAGTGCAACTAGATTTTGTACTTGATGTACTATGTATGATTCTAACTAATGTATATATATTTTTTTCTCTCCATGTTTATTTTAGACTACTTGAGAGAGATCCATTCCATTTGAAATGCACTTTGGTGCATTTAGCAGCAGCGATGGAGCTTGGCCATTCAAATGAGCTTTATCTCATGGCATGCAATTTAGTGAAGGACTATCCTCAGAAGTGAGTATAAGTTTGGTTTCATTTGCATAGTCTGTTTAATATACTTGTGGGTTGTTGATTCATTTGTTTCTGAATGTTTGGTGGCTGCAGCTGATTTTTCTGATTTATTATTTATTTTTGTGTGCTTTTTTATGTTTAGGGCTATTGTTGTCATTTTACTATGTAAAATCTGGCTGTGAGTGGTTAGTGTTTGTAGTTTATATATATATATATATATTTTGCATCTTGAGCCATTTGAGTTGATGGCTCAGTTTTTAACTGGTTCCTGTCTCTTTTATCATTGTAATTCAGGCCAATCATGTTTGCATCTTAAAATGTTGTATAAAAGCAAATTGGAATGTTCTAATGGGCCTAAAATTGTAAGTTAGTCTAACTAGATTTAAACTTCCATCTCCTCATTTTTGGTAATCCTTTTGTCTTCTTTGTTCCCCTTGATCTTTCTTTTTGGATGACTGAATGGTGGTTTTATTAATTAAAGTAAGAAAGTGTACAATCTCTGTAAAAAGAGGCACAAGATGTTACCTCCTCTTGGGAAAGAGATCAAACCAAACTCTTATCGGAATCCAATTATAAGGTAGTCCAATACAAAGAAACCCAAGAAGTCCCTTGTTTAGCCAAAGAATCTGTCAAGGCATTTGCCGATCTGCTAACCCACTGAAACCTGACTGACATATTCCTTGTAAGCCATAGCCATTTATTTATTTTTTTAAGAAGATCCATGTAGCCCTGAATAACTGTATCCGAATCAAACAACCTATTCACTACCACCTTAGAATGTCCCTCAACTTTCAAATTCTCCACTCCAAGTTGGTTGGCAATTTGTAATCCTTGTACAACAGCTAGTATCTCAGCCCTTGTAGAGTTTCCAATTCCCACTGGATCTTTAAGAAAATACTTTTTGTTTGTCTATACATGAAAATAGAAAATTAACTTCCATGCTCATGCTGGTGCACTGTATTGCTTGTCTTTAAGTTGCTTGGTACATGTAAATGATGCCCCTCTTATTGTAGTTGTTAAGGTTCATGATCAGAGTGAAGAACTTAAAGAAGTCTTTCTGATTGATGCAATATTAACTCAATTGAGGAATTATTAAAGGGGTGGAGATTGGAAGGTTTGAGCAAAAGAGGAAGAATTTTATGGAACACGTAGAAACCACTGATGTGGTCCCCACCTCTTTCTATTGTACTCGTATACAACTACTAGTTATTTAAGTGTCAGTCCACAATTAGTTGTTAGCCTTTTATTAGGATTTTAATTTTGCCATGTAAGCAGTCTTATCCTTACTTCAGAATTAATATAAATAGAAAGAGGGGGGCGGCAGATTAAGCATCCTCTTCTTTTCTGAAATCCTTCCTTCGAAATCTTCTTCTCTTCTTTTCTCTTTCTCCTCTCATTCTCTCCTCTCATCTTCTTAATTTCTTGTTGATTATACACCACAGCTTTGGCTGTTAGTAGTCTCATACGACTACATGGTATCAGAGCGAACCTAGGAAATCTTATGATAGTTTGACATGGCCGGCTGCATAAGAATTGTAGAGAACACTGATGTGGGCCCCACTGTAGTGGTCCCCACTGTATTCGTAGGACAGCATGTGTAGTTATTTGTTTCAGTTATAGTAGTGTCAGTTTTGAGTCAGTTTGTTAATTCAGTTGTTATTTATTTCAGTTTTATTTACTTTATTTATCATGTAAGTACTAAGGGCAAATGTGTCCTTTCCATTATGTACTGAACATAACCTATAAATAATAAGAGAGTGGCGGCGGCAGATCTGTTAGAATCTGTCCCTCCTTTCAACCCCTTGTGTTCTTCTGTTTCTCTTCTATTCCTTCTCCTTTCTCTCATTTTTCTTCTGTTTTGTAAACCTAAAACCTATTAGGATTCAAGACTGATTACAGTCTTGATCTTCTACTTGGTATCAGAGCCTATCTAGGGCTTCTCATGTGTGTCTAGTCCAGCCGACCACACGAGGACTAGCTAGGGCTGGAAGCTTATGAAGAAGTATTCGGTGACTGAATCTTAGAGATTACCAGAAGAGGTTCGCAGCAGTTGAAGACTTGCCGCGGCTTGCAGAGAGCTGGTAATCAGGAAGCAGCAACGAAGGTTAGGGTTCAGGTAACCCTGGAAGGCAGTAAATCGAAATCCATAAGTTTTTTTTATTATTGAGTTTCAGAGACTGCAATCAGTAGAGATAGGTTGGACCTATCTAGAAGGAGAGGCCGAACTGTTTTTAAGTTTGTTTCTAGGGTTTGACTGTTGGGCCAAACCCCCCCCTCTCAGAGGTGATCAGTTTTTAGGGTTTCATATTGCCCTACGACAAGTCCCACTTGTGCGGACTGCTTGGAGAGTGCAGCTGAGCACTTATTTCAGACCTACAGTTGAAATTCTAATTTTGCTCTCGCAGTAGTAGGCCCCATAGTAGTGATTTCAGAAAAATAGCATCTCAGATTGATAGGCTGCCTGGTACTGTGCATGCTGATTGATTTCAGATCAGATTTGAGTTGATTTCTTGCATATACTGTGATAGGCAATTGATTTCAGATCAGATTTGGGTTGGTTTCAGATCAGATTTCGGATCAGATAAGATTTCGGATCAGATCAGATCAGATTTCAGATCCAATTTGTGTTGGTTTCAGATCAGATTTCAATCCTGCTTGTTTTACTCTGTTTTCTGGTTTAGTGGCTCTACCAGTTTGTGGCCACTGATTCTTGATCAAAGATGGAGTTTAAGGGTCAGGGAAAAAGTAGTTTTGGAAACAACAGTTATGGTAGTGTATCTGAAACCGGGTTTCAGATTACAACTATGAGATTTGATGGGTCAAATTACTTGGAGTGGGCTCAATCAATCATGATGGCTATTGGAGGAAGGGGGAAAACTGGGTTACCTCTTGGGAGATGTGAAAGAACCTTCCAAGGAGGACCCAACATACACCAAGTGGGTTCAAGAGAACTATTTGGTTATGGCATGGTTGTGTAATTCTATGCAACCACATATTAGCCGAAATTACTTGTGGGCAAAGACAACCAAAGAGATATGGGATGTTGTGAAAGAAACCTATTCCCAACCCCTTAATGTTGCCAGAGCCTATGAACTGAAGTGTGAGGTGAACAACCTTAAACAAGGAGAGAAGCCAGTTTCTGTTTACTTCTCTACCTTGAAATCCTTGTGGCATGAGATTGACCATCTAGAGACCCTTGAGTGGGAGAGTCCCAAAGATGCACAGACTCATAGAAAGCAAGTCGAGACGAATAGGGTATTTGAGTTTCTGGCTGGTTTGAATCCAGAATATGACATTGTGCGACAACAGATATTGACAAGAGATAGTGTGACCCTTTCTCAAGCATACTCCTTGGTGCATAGTGGAGAGACCAAGAGGAAAGTCATGATGCAGCTTCAGCCCCCTTTCCCAGCCTTGACAGCTATTAAACCTAAGCCAGGGGGTGATTCAGAAAGGGACTGGAAGAAGGAAGATAAACGGGATCTGGTATGTGAACATTGCAAGAAACCCAAGCACACAAAAGATACTTGTTGGAAGTTACATCCTCACTTGGTCCCAGCAAAACTGAGAAATAAGAAGGGTAATGCTCATGTGGCCGTGAACACTGATTCAACATCCTCATCGGGCACATCCCTAGAGACTTTAGCTGCTGTTCGGGCTGCCCTCATACAGTTGGAAAAGGAAGTTGGGAGTTCAGCTCAGCCATCTCAGTCACCATCAGCTCCTGCCACATCTGCATTTGCACATTCAGGTACTCGAGCCTCAGCTTACCATGCTTCAGCTCCAGGTAATACTGACCACTGCTGGGTAATAGATTCAGGTGCATCCGACCATATGACTAGCTTGCCATCATTGTTCACCTCTTATCACTTGTCCTCTGGCCGAGATAGAGTATCCATTGCTGATGGCTCTCTTGTTCCCATTTCGGGCAAGGGGGACATCAAGCTCTCGGATACTATCTCTTTATCTTCTGTCTTGCATGTTCCTAAGCTTGATACTAACCTGTTTTCAGTTAGTAGTATTACCAAACACATGAACTGTTCAGTAACCTTTTTCCCTGACCGATGTGTTTTTCAGGATTTGGAGAAGAGGAAGGTGATTGGGACTGGCCGTGAGACGAACGGGATCTATCTGCTTGGAGAGAATTCTTGTCGGGAGGAGTCAGTGGATAAGAAGTCTTTTGTTTCCCAGTCTGTGAGTTCGGCTATGCTTTGGCATAACCGATTAGGTCATTTGTCTTTTAAGTCTTTGAAGAGTCTGTTTCCTGCTTTATTTTAGTTTGTTGAGTTATCAAAGTTGAGGTGTGAGAGTTGTGAGTTTGCCAAACATTGTAGAACCTCTTATTCTTTAAGTAATAAAAGGAGTAATTCCTCTTTTGATATTGTGCATACTGATGTTTGGGGGCCATATCATATCTCTTCTATGGGTGGGTACAGATATTTTCTACTGTTTGTTGATGACCATACCCGCTTTTCTTGGGTCTATCTTATGCGTTCTCGGGATGAGGTTCCTGCTTTGACCCAAAACTTCCATCAGATGATTCTCACTCAGTTTGGGGCCAAAATCAAAGTCCTTAGATCTGATAATGCAAAGGAATACTTTGCTCAGCCATTGACCTCCTACCTTCTTAGCCATGGAGTTATTCACCAGAGCACTTGCCCTTATACACCACAGCAGAACGGCGTTGCCGAAAGGAAGAATAGGCATATCTTGGAGGTGGCTAGAAGCATTATGTTTACCTCCAATGTATCTATTCGCTTCTGGGGTGATGCAATCCTCACGGCAGTTTATCTCATTAATCGAGTTCCTTCTCGGGTTCTTGATATGAAAACCCCTTTTTCCCTTCTATACCCAGACAAGGAGTTGTTCATTGTTCCCCTTAAAACCTTTGGTTGTACCTGTTTTGTTCAGCTTCTTGGGCCTCATCATTCCAAGTTTGAACCTAAGGCCTCCAAATGCATTTTCCTCGGTTATGCACAAACTCAAAAGGGTTATTGCTGCTATGATCCGGTTTCAGGGAAAAGGTTTGTCTCCATGGATGTCACCTTCTTTGAGGAGACACCCTATTATCCTAGGGTTTCTCCTCAGGGGGAGAGCAGTGAGAGTGAGGCTGTTTTGAGTTTCTTTCCTCAGGGGGAGAGTAGTGAGAGTGGGGCTGTTTTGAGTTTCTTTCCTCAGGGGGAGAGCAGTGAGAGTGGAAGTGGGGCTGGTTTGAGTGGGGCTGTTCCTTTACCTATTCAACTTGGTAATGATGGCTGTAGTGGTGAGGGTGGTTAGAGGGAGCCGGAGTTGAGAGTCTATCACAGGCGATGCAGGCAGGTTGATCCTAGTCATCGGCAGTCCCGGCCAACTCCAGTTCCTTCTGCGGCTCCAGATCCAAAGCCTACTGAGACACCTCCCACTGTTGCCACTTCCCCTCTTGTGGATGACCTTGATCTCCCTATTGCCATTCGCAAAGGGAAGCGACATTGCACCACTTCTACAGCTCACAGCATCTCACAGTTCTTATCCTATGATCGTCTATCTCCATCTTACCGGTCCTATCTCACTTCCATTGCCGATGTCCCTATCCCAAGAACAGTGCAAGAAGCCTTATCAGTTCCAGAATGGAAAGATGCAATGCAAGTCGAAATGGATGCCCTGTTGAAGAATAATACTTGGGCACTGGTTGACCCACCAAAAGGAAAGAAACTGGTGGGATGCAGATGGGTGTTCACTATGAAGCATAATGCTGATGGCTCTATTGAAAGGTACAAAGCCCGGCTGGTTGCAAAGGGGTTCACTCAGACTTATGGTATAGACTACTTGGAGACCTTTCCCCTAGTAGCCAAGATGATCACCATCCGAGTTTTGTTATCCCTTGCAGCAAATCATTCTTGGCCCTTGTTTCAGATGGATGTTTAAAATGCCTTTCTGAATGGAGACTTACAGGAAGAGGTCTACATGTAGTTGCCTCCTGGATTCTATGATACAGAGACAGGTAAGAAGGTTTGCCGACTGAACAAGGCATTGTATGGTTTGAAGAAGTCACCTAGAACCTGGTTTGATAGGTTCAGATTAGCCCTTGGAAAGTTTGGCTATGTACAGGCCCAGTCAGATCATACACTATTCATCAAGAGGGTGGAGTCCTCTCTGACACTACTTGCAGTATATGTTGATGATATTGTGGTGACAGGAAATGACAGCCATGAGATTGAGTCCCTCAAACAGCTCATTCATCAAGAGTTTGAGGTGAAAGATCTTGGTGCACTATGGTACTTTTTGGGTATTGAGGTTGCTAGATCCAAGCAGGGGATTTTTATCTCTCAGAGAAAATATGTTCTAGATCTGTTGGCGGAAACTGGAAAGTTGGGTGTTAAGTCGGCTGATACACCCATCGAACAAAATCACAAGATTAGTGCAGAGGGCGGGGAGCCTCTTGAAGACAAAGTTATGTTCCAACGGTTGGTTGGAAAGCTCCTATATCTCTGCCTCACTCGGCCAGATATCAGCTATGCAGTTAGTGTTGTTAGCCATGCACTCCCCTAGAACTTCTCATCTTCTTGCGGCAGAGAGAATATTAGCATACTTGAAGAGATGCCTGGGTAGAGGTATACTGCTCAAGAACAATAATCACATGAGGGTGGAAGTCTATACAGATGTCGATTGGGCTGGGAGTGTTGATGACAGAAGGTCTACCTCTGGATATTGTGCCCTTGTGGGAGGTAACCTTCTCTCTTGGAGGAGACAAGGTCAATGGCTAACGGAGTGGCTGAAATCTTATGGCTGAGATCACTACTTGAAGAGTTGGGTATTGACTATGAAAAGCCCTTAATGCTGTATTGTGATAATCAGACAACTATTAATATACCCCACAACCCAGTGCAACATGACAGAACTAAACATATCGAAGTTGATCGACATTTTGTGTGAGAGAGGGTCGCATCACAAGAATTGTGTCTTCCGTACATCACATCTAATATGCAGCTCGCGGATATCCTCACCAAGGCTGTACCAAGGAAGAAGTTAGAGATAGACCTATCCAAGTTGGGAATGATAGATATCTACTCCCAACTTGAGGGGGAGTGTAGAGAACATTGATGTGGGCCCCACTGCAGTGGTCCCCATTGTGTTCGTAGGACAACATGTGTAGTTATTTGTTTCAGTTATAGTAGTGTCAGTTTTGAGTCGGTTTGTTAATTCAGTTGTTATTTATTTCAGTTTTATTTACTTTATTTATCATGTAAGTACTAAGGGCAGATGTGTCCTTTCCATTATGTACTGAACATAACCTATAAATAATAAGAGAGTGGCGGTGGCAGATCTGTTAGAATCTGTCCCTCCTTTCAACCCCTTGTGTTCTCCTGTTTCTCTTCTATTCCTTCTCCTTTCTCTCATTTTTCTTCTGTTTTGTAAACCTAAAACCTATTTGGATTCAAGATTGATTACAGTCTTGATCTTCTACTAGAATTTCCTAGGGTTGGAAAATTTCCAGCAAAAAGGATCATCGGCTGAGTCTTGGAGATTGTTGGTGAAGCATCAGAGGATGACCAACAATCAGGAAGAGTCAGAAGGAAGAACCCTCAAGATTAGGGTTCAGACTTGTTTTTGAAGGTTGTGGCCAGAAAGTCAGAAGGAAGAACCCTCAAGATTAGGGTTCAGACTTATCTTTGAAGGTTGCGGCCAGAGTTTTGCTAAAGTAAGTCAATCTTTTCTATTAAAAGGATTACCTTTTCTGGTTATTTCAAAGGTTCGACTGAAAGTTTTTTCCTCCTGAACTGTTCTTGATACATTAAAAGAATAGTTTTCTGGTTACTTTAAGAGGTGTGGCTGAGTTGGTTGTGTTCTTGGCTTGTTTCTTGACTTTTGACTGGTTCTTGGTTGAAGATTCTAGTTTCTTGACTGTCGCCAATTCTAGGGCTGCAGTTAGTTTCAGCCTTGCACTCTCAACCCTGCACTCTAAGTAGTACTTGGAAGGTTATCTTTTTTGGGTGGATTTCCGACCTAGAAGGATAAAGTAGATTCGGCTGGTAGCAACTTTTGGGTGTAATTACCTCGTCTCAGTGATACAAAAGGCATTTGTTAATCTTTTCTTGACCAAGAATGGAGTTTAAGGGCTAAGGGGAAAACTATTTAGGGGCTGGTGGTGCTGGTAGCATACCTGAAAACAATTTTCAGATTACCACTGTAAAATTTGATGGGTTAAACTACCTAGAGTGGGCCCAATCAGCCATGATGGCTATTGGGGTAGAGGAAAGCTAAGTTATTTACTGGGATATGTCAAGGAACCAGCCAAGGAGGACCAAATATATACCAAATGGGTTCAGGAGAATTATTTGGTTATGACATGGCTGTGTAACTCCATGCAAGCACATATCAGCCGAAATTATTTATGGGCAAAAACAGCTAAAGGAAATTTGGGATATCATGAAAGAAACCTACTCCCAGCCCCTCAATGTTGCCAGGGCCTATGAGCTAAAGTGTAAGGTGAATAACCTTAAGCAAGGAGAGAAGACAGCCTTGGTTTATTTTTCCACCTTGAAATCGTTGTGGCATGAGATTGATCACTTAGAAACAATTGAGTGGGAAAGTCAGAAGGATGCACAGACCTACAGAAAGCAGGTTGAAACCAATAGGGTATTTGAGATTCTAGCTGGTCTGAATTTTGAGTATGACATTCTGAGACAACAACTTCTAACAAGAGATAATGTGACTCTATCACAAGCTTACTCTCTAGTGCACAGTGAAGAAAGTAGTAGGAAAGTTATGTTACAACATTCGCCACTTGAATCAGCCTTGGCAGCAACTAAACCCAAGTTTGGGGGGGATAAGGGGAGAGATATGAAGGAAGACAAGAATGACCTAATATGTGAACATTGCAAGAAACTTGTTGGAAGCTACATCCTCATCTAGTTCCCGCAAAACTCAGGAACAAAAAGGGGAATGCTAATACAACTGTTACTATTGATAGTGCAACCTTATTAGGCACAAGAGCAGCACCACTAAACACTCTAGTTGCTATCTGAGCTGCCTTGACTTAATTGGAAAAGGAGGTTGGTAATTCAGCATCATTATCTCAGCCAGTCACAACATCAGTTCCTCCCACCTCAACATTTGCTCATTCAGGTACACGGGCCTCAGCTTATCATGCTTTAGCTCCAGGTAACACTGAACATTGTTGGGTAATAAACTTAGGTGCATCTGATCATATGACTTGTTTGCCTTCACTATTTACTACCTATCACTTATCCTCTGGTAAAGACAAGGTGTCTATTGCTGATGGATCACTTGTTCCAAATTTTGGCAAGGGAGACATCAAGTTGTCTAGTGCCATTTCCCTGTCTTCCGTTCTGCATGATCCTAAACTTAGCACCAATTTACTTTCAGTTAGCAGCATTACTAAAAACCAGAATTGCTCAGTAGCCTTTTTTCTTGATCGATGTGTTTTTCAGGACTTGGAGACAAGGAAGGTTATTGGGACTGGCCGTGAGACAAATGGAATCTATTTGCTTGGAGGAAGTTCACAGTGGGACGGTAGTGAAGTTAGAGGGTCTTTTGTTTCTCAGTCTATTGGTCAAGTCATGCTTTGGCATAACCGATTGGGTCATTTATCCTTTAGGTCTTTGAAAAGCTTGTTTCCTAGTTTATTTGAATATATCCAGATGTCCAGTTTAAAGTGTGAAAATTGTGAGCTTGCAAAGCATTGTAGAACAACCTATTAATTAAGTAATAAGAGAAGTAGTGTTCCTTCTGACATTGTGCATACCGATGTTTGGGGACCATATCACATCACTGCTATGAGGGGGTACAGATACTTCTTGCTATTTGTTGATGACTACACCCGGTTTTCTTGGGTCTACTTGATGCGTTCTCAAGATGAGGTCCCTACCCTAACCCAGACCTTTCATAAGATGATTTTAACCCAGTTTGGGGTAAAAATCAAAATTTTCAGATCTGATAATGTGAGAGAATACTTTAAAACATCACTAGCCTCTTATTTTCTTGACCATGGGATTATCCATCAGAGTACCTGCCCTCATACCCCTCAGTAGAATGGGGTGGCTGAGAGAAAGAATAAGCACATATTGGAAGTAGCTAGAAGTATCATATTCAACTCCAATGTGCCTATACATTTTTCGGGAGATGCCATTCTCACAGCTGTGTATCTCATCAACTGAATTCCTTCACGGGTTCTTGACATGAAACTCCCATTCACTCTTTTATATCCTGATAAAGAGTTGTTTTCTGTCCCTCTTAAAACCTTTGGTTGTACCTGCTTCGTGCAAACTCTTGGCCCTCATTGTTCCAAATTTGACCCTAAAGCCTCAAAATGTATTTTCCTTGGTTATGCACAAACTCAAAAGGGATACTGTTGCTACGAACCTGCTTCAAGAAAGAGATTTGTATCCATGGATGTTACTTTCTTTGAGGATGAACCTTATTACTCTAAGGTTTCTTCTCAGGGGGAAAGTAGTACGGTTGGGGTTAATACATCAGAAGTTCCTTTACTTGTTCCATTGAGTGAAGAGGGGTGTAATGGGGAGGGTTGTCAAAAATGTCGAGATTTGAGAGTTTATCATAGACGATGGAGGCAGGTTGATTTTGGTCATCAACAGTCCAGGCCAACCCCAATTCCTTCTGAAGATCCAGATCCAGGTACTACATCTCTTCCAGCTCCCATTACAGATGAGCCTTCTGTTGTTGAGCCTTCTCCATCTTCTGAGCCCTCACTTCCATTGAATGACCTTGACCTTCCCATTGCAGTCCGTAAAGGCAAACACTGTTGCACCTCATCCACAACCCACTGTATCTCACAATTCTTGTCCTATGATCACCTGTCTCCCTCTTACAAGTCCTTTCTTACATCCATTGCTGATATTCCCATTCCCAGAACAATACAGGAAGCCCTGACCGAGTGGAAAGATGCAATGAAGGTAGAAATGGATGCCCTTCTGAGAAACAATACCTGGGAGCTAATTGATCAACCCAAAGGGAAGAAACTAGTTGGATGCATATGGGTGTTTACTGTGAAACATAATGCTGATGGTTCCATTGAAAGGTATAAGGCTCGGTTAGTTGCAAAGGGATTTACTCAGACTTATAGTATAGATTACTTGGAGACTTTTGCACTAGTAGCAAAACTGACCACTATCGGAGTGTTATTATCTCTTGTAGCCAGTTATTCTTGGCCCTTGTTCCAAATGGATGTTAAAAATGCCTTCCTCAATGGAGACTTGCAATAAGTGTACATGCAGTTACCTCTTGGTTTTTATAGTACAGAGACAGGTAAGAAGGTTTGTCGGTTGAATAAAGCTTTGTATGGACTAAAACAGTCCCCCAGAGCTTGGTTTGATAGATTTAGACAAGCCCTTGAAGTTTGGCTATGTGCAGGCTCAATCTGATCACACTTTGTTTATTAAGAAAGTGGATACTTCCTTGACTCTACTTGCTGTATATGTGGATGACATTGTAGTAATAGGGAGTGATAACAGCGAAATTGAGTCTCTTAAGAAACTTCTCTATCAAGAATTTGAGGTAAAGGACTTGGGAGAGCTACGGTATTTCTTGGGTATTGAGGTAGCTCAGTCCAAGCATGGAATCTTTGTTTCTCAAAGGAAGTATGTCCTTGATTTGTTAAAAGAAACAGGAAAGTTGGGTGTTAAGCCAACTGATACACCTATTGAACAGAATCACAAGAATAGTGCAGAAGGTGGAGAGCCTCTTGAAGATAAAGCTATGTTCCAAAGATTAGTTGGTAAATTACTGTATCTTTGTCTTACACGACCAAGCATCAACTATGCAGTCAATGTTGTCAGTCAGTATATGCACTTTCCCAGAACTACCCACCTACTTGCTATTGAGAGGATATTGGCATATTTAAAGAGGTGTCCAGGTAGAGGTGTCCAGGTAGAGGTGTACTATTTAAGGATAATAATCACATGAAGATAGAAGTTTACATAGATGCAGATTGGGCCGGTTGTGCTGATGATAGAAGGTCTACCTCTGGATATTGTGCCTTTGTAGGAGGTAACCTTGTTTCTTGGAGGAGTAAGAAACAAAATGTTGTTTCTCGTTCCAGTGCCGAAGCTGAATATTGGTCCATGGAAAATGGTGTGGCTGAAATACTATGGTTGAAATCACTGTTTGATGAATTGGGTATTAACTATGAGAAACCTCTAATGTTGTACTGTGATAATCAGGCTACTATTAATATAACTCATAACCCGGTACAACATGACAGAACCAAGCACATTGAAGTCGATCGACATTTTATTAGGGAAAGGGTTGCATCTCAAGAAGTCTGTCTTCCATATATCAACTCCAACATGCAGCTTGCTGATCTTCTCACCAAGGCAGTTTCAAAGAAGAAGTTAGAAGCAGATCTATGCAAGTTGGGAATGACAAACATCTATTCCCAACTTGAGGGGGAGTGTAGAAACCACTGATGTGGTCCCGACCTCTTTCTATTGTACTCGTATACAACTACTATGTGGTCCCCACCTCTTCTATTGTACTCGTATACAACTACTAGTTATTTAAGTGTCAGTCCACAATTAGTTGTTAGTCTTTTATTAGGATTTTACTTTTGCCATGTAAGCAGTCTTATCCTTACTTCAGAATTAATATAAATAGAAAGAGGAGGGCGGCAGATTAAGCATCCTCTTCTTTTCTAAAATCCTTCCTTCGAAATCTTCTTCTCTTCTTTTCTCTTTCTCTCATTCTCTCCTCTCATCCTCTTAATTTCCTGTTGTTATACACCACAGCTTGGGCTGTTAGTAGTCTCATACGACTACAGAACACACACAGTTCCAGCAGCAGTTAGTGGATGATACAGCAAGAGAGGAACAATAGTCTTTATTAGGAAGCATAGTTTTCAAGGCGCCTAGGTGAGGCTAGGCGACCACAGGGTGCCCAGGCGCCTAGGTGTTGGAATTTTAAAATGTTTGTTTTATTGAGCTTTTACTTTATATATGCTTTTCTAAGTCATTTTATTGGTTTTGTGTGCTAACTAGCAATCATGTACACTAACTGTTAACACTATAAATCATTAAAATGAGTATAAATTTCATATAAAAATCTAAAAATCTAAAATATTATCAATAAAAAGGAGTCTAAACCAACTATATATATATAATCAGTGAATCAAGTTTCAGACATGTAATTCAGCCATAAAAAAACTTTTGAAGAAGAGAATCCAATTCAGCCATACAATCACTGAATCAAGTTTCATCCATGTAGTTCATCCATATAAAAAAAAAGCAGCCATATAATCATATATATTAATGATATAAAAAAAAATTTGAATGAGAAGAAGAAGAATTAAAGAAGAGATTAGAGAAGAATTGAAGAAGAGTAGGTTCGACAGCTTAGGCTGTTAAAAACTGAGATGATTCAAGTGTGAATCATGACTGAAATACTGATTGGGTAGGGCAGAGCCCCTGTTTTTTTTCAAAAAAAAAAACAAAAACAAAAAAAAAGACTCATGGGGCGGACTGACGACTGAGAGAGTGAGAGTGACTGACTGAGAACAGTTGGACTCATGGGGTTGAAGAAGAAGAAGAAGAAGAAGAAGAAGTGGAGAATGGGAGGACTGAGGAGTATAGGGGCGGAGCCCCTGTTTTTTCGAAAAAAAAAAGAAAAGGAGGACTGGAAAGCCCCTGTTTTTTCGAAGAAGAACTGAAGTTATCAACTTTCCTGCTCGAACTAAGGTGTGATGGAGCTGGGCTACTCGAGCTTGCAGTGTTCGCCTGTTCAGTTCTCCTCCCTCTCCAGTCGAACCAAAACCCTTGTGATACAAGGGTTCAGAAAAGAAAATAGCGATAATAAAATGATACAGTGTATAGTTCTCTTAATACTAAAATGATACAATGTATAGTTCTCTTAATACTAAAATGACACAATGTAACAGGTTTATTTTAAAAGAATACAACAACCAATGAAATATCAAATTAATAAATTAAAAAAAAATTTTTTTTAGATGCATGTAGGTGCCCGCTTAAGTCTTGGGGTGGGCGCCTAGTGCGCAAAATATATGGCATTTGGGCGAGGCGCTCTTTGAAAAGCGCCTAGTCGCCTAGGCGTCGCCTTGACAACTATGTCAGGAAGATAGTTCAATTGAGTCGGTGTATTTGAAGATATAGGAAAATTGTATTCTTGGGTGGCAGTACACAGAATTTATAGGAAAAGGTTACTAGTCTTTTTTTGTATTCAAAAATCATTTTGCCAATAGTAAGGGGGGTGATGGTATAGGGTTCAGAGATGTATGTTTGTACATTCCCATTGTACAGCCTCTTGTTGTACAGGGGCTTTCTTTTTGCTTATTAATGAAATTTTACTTTACCTTCTTTAAAAAATCACTGAGCAGCCTTGGCACCAAATCTCAACTGGTTGCCAATGTTTCAAGGATACTGAACATAGAGATTAAATTTGGCTCTCTATAAAACATCAGTTGCAGCATTTGGTTGAGTTAGTGATATTTAAATTACAGTGATAAGTGGTGCTATATTGTTTTACTGACTTTTTGACTTCTAATTTGTGTAGCCATCTCAGCACTATGAAGCTGTGTTCTGACTAATTCTTGTCATTCTCTTTGTTTTAGAGCTTTGTCATGGTTTGCTGTTGGTTGCTACTATTATTGTATCAAGAAATATGACCAATCACGACGATATTTCAGGTAATAGTCAAGATTCTACCAGGATGAATTGGATTAGACCATATTTTTGTATTTTCATTCTAGATGTACCTTTTGTACTCGAAATCTTTTGTTATTTGGTTGTTTGTACATGACTATGCATATTCTTGCGTTATCTGGTTGATCTGCGAAAAAAAGGGATGCTAGAGTCTTCCGTGGCAAAAGTAAGGAAGTGAGGTGCTAATGGATCTCATCACCATTTGGTGGCCAACTGGATGTGTACTTTGGATGAGTTTAGAGATTTCAATGCTGATAGCATTGTTACAGAGTGGGCTCATCACTTTTTCTTCTTCATTGTCTTCCAGAGTCCCTGTTCAGTCCTGAGTTCCCCTTCCTTATTTCCTACCAAGATGAACTTTGGTGATTTTTTTGATGGGAAACTAGGGTTATCATACATTAGAGGAATATTTAGGAGTTATAAAGGAAGACCCTTCAGGTCTACTCAGGACTGGAGGGGACAATGATTCATCTAGAGAGTAACTATTTGTATCTACTAAAGGGTCTAAGGCTGATATATGCTGTAGCTTACTGCCTTACTCTGTGGTGGATGTTGAGAGGTATTTTGGATGGGCAAGATTGATTACCTTGGATATATTAACATTGTGTCAGAGAGGCTAGTTCTTTGACAGTTCATGTGAACATTTTGTTCTGCTGTATTTGGAGATCTGCTGATGATCTAGCTGGCCCTTTTCCAAAGAAAGGGATAGAAATTACGAAGTTGGGGATTAGCCCTCCATACTAGTCTTTCTTATTAGTAAGTTCTTTTATCTAGTTACTGAACAAGAAAAAAAAGGAACTTCAAATGGACCTTGTATCCTGAGATTGATGTTCCTTCTGCTCTTGATCTCATTACTAGATGATTTGAAAAACAAAACATTTTATTTATAACTTGATTATTCTTCAAAATCTATGTATTCTTCGAGTTTCTGTTTTCGTAGGTCCATCTCTGAAGTTATACAAGTTAGTGCTTAAGAACTAAAGTTTTGGCTCAACTTTTGCTTCTGCAGCAAGGCTACACAGCTGGATGGAACATTTGCACCTGCATGGATAGGTTATGGAAATGCTTATGCTGCTCAAGAAGAGGGTGATCAGGCAATGTTTGCTTATCGTACTGGAGCTCGTTTGTTTCCTGGGTAATTTGTTGGGTTAGAACTCATTTTTGAGTGATGCATATTGAAGACGTATATTTTATTAGTATCACTATATAATCAGAGCTCATCTATTTTCTTGCTGATAAAAAATCCATGTATATTTTGTTAATGTCATTATATAACCGCTTGTGGCAAAAAAGAAATGAAAGCATATTTTCAAGTTGAAGGGGCTAGAAAGGCTAGGGGTAGACTAAAAAGGAAATGGGTTGAAGTAGTAAGAAATGAGCCTAGTGCCGGTAATTTAACAATTGATATGGCATTAAACAGAATGGAATGGCGAAACAGGATTCATGTAAATGACACCATATAGCTGGAATTAGGGGTGCTCACGGTTCGGTTGGGGCATATTTTGTAACCGAACCGGTAGTACCGGTTTTTGGAAAACCGGTAACCGAGACCTATCGGTTAACCGTCGGTTCAGTTTGTCGGTTTTTAATTTTTTATAATATATATTATAAAAATATATAGATATATAATAAAAAATTATAAATATATATATATTTATATCTAATGCATATTTATTAATTTATAATATATAAAAAATATAAAAAAAATATATAATATACATAAATATATAAAATATATAGAAATATATGTATACCGGTCGGTTCGGTTAACCGCCATTTTTCTATATTGGTTAACCGAAACCGAACCGTACCTTTGGTTTTTTAAAAGCACCAAACCGACCGGTTCGGTTAACCGATTTTTCAGTTCGGTTTTGGTCGGTTCGGTTTTTCGGTTTTTTTTGCTCACCCCTAGCTGGGATGAGGCTTCAGTGATGATGAGTTAATTTGAGAACAAGTAACATATGTAATGATTGAATTCATCTGAGACTTAGGAATCATTTTTTTGATATGTCTGAGATAAGTATACTATCATTGCATAAATAAAAAACCTGTAGATGAGCTGATGCAGCCCTGCTATATAAAAGAAATGACTATGAATTAAGCTCCATATTGATGGTTGATAGGTGGATGGTCCTAGGACTTTCAGATCTGTTGTGAGCAGTGATTTAAAAAGCCCACCTAGGCACTCAGCCAAGGCGCATTTTAAGGTATGCGCCTTGGCTAGGTCCTACGTGCAGTACTTTCAAAAGCACACGCCTAGTGTGCCTAGGCGTTTGCCTGATGCTCCTTGTGCTACAGCCCAGCTGCCCAGGTGTGCACCTTTTAAAATTTTTTGCCTTTTGTTCTTTTTTGAACCTAATGGCTGGGCTGGGGGCTCTGCCCCCGAATTCCTGACCAAGCCCCTTGAGGCAAGCCCAAGCAAATCCATGTTAGGGTCTTAAATTCGCTCGCTCACCGAAGCTCTGAGAACCCTCTATTTGGTAATGTTGTTCATTCATTCGTCCTAGTAAAATATCTTCTTAAAAGGCAATTAACATTATAAGATCATGATGAGGCCAAAAAAAGAAAGAAAAAATGAATGTATTATGCTTTGCATGTGTTTTTTTGTAGTAGGATCCCAAATTGTTGTTTTTGGGTAGCTTTGTTGACAGTTTGAGTCCAGGGGTATTTTCGTCATTTTATAATTCAGATTCTGGTCAGGGGCAGTTGGGTGCACATCTGTTGGGTTTTGGTCTCTTGGGTCTTTTTGTAACAAAAGTTATTTTTTTGGGGGGGGGGGTTGTTTGAAGTTAGTTTTGTTCTTATGAGTTGTTTGTGAAAGAAAACATTCTAGGGGTTTATGTTGTAAATATTTTAGTTGGCTTGTCCAGCAAGCTAGTGAGTCTTATAAAAGAGAAGGGGGCTGTTTCTGTAGGTGGTCTTTTTGGTTCTTTTTCTCTTGTTTGAGCTATAACTCGGCCCCAACTAGGGGCTTCAAGTATTGGGAGCTTGGGTTTTGAGGAGTCAACCCATTTTGGCACCTTCCAATCCCTCTATGACTGTGTGTCCGCACAGGAGGCAAGCTTGCTGCCATTGTTATATAGCGGAACTGTTCCAGGAGGAGTTGTACTTCAGGTTCAGGTCTGAAATCCCTAAAAATCCAACTTGTTTTGTTGCTTTCAGCTTTGTATTTCTTGTTCTTATTGCTGAATACTTGAAATGCTGCATGTAATTTGTTTTTCTGTCCACATCAAATCATTTATTTTTGTGTAAGGATTAAGAATTTAAGACTCTTAACATGGATTTATTTAGGCTTGCCTCGAGGGCTTTGGTACAAAGGTGGCTTGTAGAGCCAAGAATGCAACGTTTTTTGTAAGGTGCCAACCAGTTGGTTGGTAAGGTCTCTTGCTGGTTGTAGCCGAGACTTGGGGATTGAATCCCACCCGCACCTGGGTTGGGGGGGTTATGGGTTGGGGGATGGGCTACCCCCTGTTGTGTAGCTCTTCAAAAGAAATAACAACAAAAGAATGCAAGATGTTTTACATCACACTAGCTATTTAAACTAATGCAATTGAGGAAAAAAAATGAATTGTGGGTTTTACATGCTTGAAAATGTTTTATTTGTTTAATTTCATTTGAATAAGCTTTACATTTTATGTTTATGTATTTTAATTTTAGATAATAGGTTTTTTAAAATATTTATTTTGAAATTAAAGTTTATATTTTATATATATTATGATTACTATTTTTTAATTTTTGCATTTGTTTTTAAAATTTTTGGCATTTTTTGATTTCTTCTTTGTATTTTTGCTCCTTGCTTCGAAAAGGTGTGCGCCTTGTGCCTTGGGCGCAAATTGCCCCATGCACTTCTTTTGCGCCTTGCGCTTTTAACACACTGGTTGTGAGCTTTCTGGGTTGATGTTGGGTAATTAATGATCATTAATAGAGGTGAGAAGCAAGTAGACAGCTTGCTGTCTGCTTAAGAATATTGGATTTTAACAATGAAGCAGTACAAAATTTGGAAGAAGGGAAGAAATCTTGTTTTTGGAACTTTGAGTAGAGAGATAAACCACTTGGTCTTATCAACTGTAAAGTGACTTGTGGAATTGGCAGTTCTTTCTTGATCTCTGTTTGAAAGGCAGCTATTGGGCTCCTCCAAATAAAAATTGTGATTTCATTCACCAGTTGAAGTGAAGTTCAAGCAGGAATTGGAGGGATTATCCTGAATTCAAATGACATTCTGGTTGGACCTTTAGTGGGCCTGTTACGGCAAAGAAGGGTGGCTTCTGAAGCAGAGGCTAGGGCCTTCCTTGTAGGCCTCAGATCTGTTAAAGCTATACAAGCTGTTCCCTTGCTGGTTGAGGGTGACTCAAAGAATGTGATCGGCTGGGAAGTAAACCTAGGACTGGGCTTTGGAGGCTGGCCCACCTCCTTCTATAAATTTCAGAGCTGGCTGCTTTTTTAGATGGATCCCAAGAGAACTGAACCATAAGGCTGATCACTGAGCTATGTCAGGATTGGAGAGGAACTTTTTGTATTGTGCAAATAAACTACCTGATAGTTGATGGGTGGTTTTTGTGATTTTTGTTGCTTAGCCTTTCATGCTGTACATCTCAATCCTTTTACTTGAATGAAATAGTTTTTTTTTTTTTTTATATGTAATGAAGAACATTATTAATTCGGAGATTCAAACTGATACAAGCATTCCTTGGAGAGGCGTAAGCTGCGGCCTCTCCCAAACAAATTACAAAAGAGGTAAATATCAAATTACAACTGAGCCCAAAACAATTTTTCCCTACTTGCCCCTTGCTTGGCTAGACCTTCAGCCAATGCCTTTGCTGATCTCCCCACCCACTGTATTTTCACAGACATGTTACATGTAAGCCATTTAAATTTCTTGATTTCATTCTTATACCACCACACAACTTGCTCTGGGTTCTTCAACCACCCCACCACCACCTTGGAGTCCCCTTCAATCAAAAGCTGCTCCACACATAATTGACTTTCAAATTGGACCCCTTGTAAGGCAGCTAATAATTCTGCCCTAGTAGAGTCCCCAATCTCCAAAGGACCTGAGTAAAGAATACGACCTCTCCAAATTCATTTCTCAAGGCACCTCCTTGAATGAAATAGTTAGTTTTTCTAAAAAAAATCACTTAGCCTTAGAGGAGGGAATAATTGAATAAATGAAGAGATTCGTGGATATAACCAGAACTCCCTAAATCAAACTTTTATTTAATAGTTCTAAAATTTCAGTTGCAATGACTCTATTTGTAGACTTAACGATCTTCCTTTAGAAATCCTAATTCTAGCTTTAAAGTGACCAGAAACAACTCTTATCAAGGTAGAAGTAAAAAGGCTATTTTCTCAATTGATAAGTTATCGAATGTGACTAGAAACAACTCAAGAGTATGTACTCCATGAGTAGTTTTGTCAATTCATCATAGGTTAGAAAAATTTAGTAAAAGTTCAAAGACATAGATTTATGTCTTAAGATGCATAAACTTTGTCTGCGGTTTGCATTTTGCGCATAGCAAGGATGCAGGATCCTAGAAGCATTAGATTATAAATAAAAATAAGAAAAGGAACAGTGTAGTAGAAGTTTGTAATCACAGTACACAACTTTGCTCAAGACAGTGATTCTACTTACCCAAACTCCATCATTATCTGGAAAATTGGAAACCAAGCTTTACCACATTGTTATTAAGGGATTATGCCTGACAAAGAGATCTGATTCTTTGTTGTTTAACTGTTTAGAATATCAAATCATTGGGATATAGGATTTGGTCTGATTTCCTTATTCTGACAATTGTTCAATTCATTTGTTTTTGTTTTGATTCTTTCATATGTGTAATATGATTATTTATTATTTCCACAAGCTATGCATGATTGATGCCATCTTATAAATTATGAATTTTTCTATTTACGGGTTGGATTTTATTATTGTCTTAAACCAGATGCCATTTACCAACATTGTATATTGGGATGGAATACATGCGAACACACAGCTTTAAACTTGCAGAACAGGTGAAGCTTCATTCTTCTAAAGTCTAAAGATTTCCAACCACAATATGGTATCCATGCATATGATTTATCAGTCCTAGTGTTAATATATATTTGTTCCTTATAGATGTTTTACCTACTGACAGTTGTTGCAAGGACCTAATTTTGATACATAAATAAATCTCATTACAAAATTTTTATCAAGTTAATGTTACAATTACACAACTTTAAGAATTTTGGATCTCTAATCAGAACAACAAATTATTCAGGCATGGCATGGTATTGTGCAATGGTATAAGGGCCCATACTTTTAGATATGGCACCGAACTGAGTGGAATGTTGGAACATGTACCTGATCCCAAATAGTTGGGGCAATTGCTTAGTTGAGTTGTGGACTATTAAGATAGCTGCATTCTATATAGCACTAATGATGAATGGTTTTCTTCTTTTTTTTTTTTTTCTCTATTTGTTGGGGGTGGTTGAATTAGTTGAACTAATGGATAATTTAAATATTATATTATAGGGATGTATCAGCATTATTAGGAGGCTGTCATATGATCAATTTGATTCTGCTATGCTTAACTAATCAGTTACTTCTTTAAATCTCCATTTCTAGATTCTTTGCATCAACATTTTCTCTTTATTAGTTTTTAAGAAATCATATTAAATGTAATGCCACAAGGACAAAACCCAAGGTGGTAGTGTAAAATGGCCAAAAAAGATTCAGGTAAGTGTGGTTCTAGAGAAGAAATATGGAGTAAGCTTAACACTTGTGACAACCTGCAAGAGAAGAAGGGAAAGCTGTACATTTATCGGTATCCTCATGTTTGTGTCATGTGCTATAATGTCGGGGAGTCAGTTGGTCACTTGCTTATCAATTGCATGGTAGCTAGAAGCCTAGAAGCCTCTGGCTGTTCTTCCTTGACCAAGTCTTTGATGGTAACTACAGCTGGTTTCCTTCTAACACTGTAGGAGAGTTTATTGACCACTGGCAGTGCAACAAGTTTGAGGGAGGTAAGTGCTGCTGGAAAGCTATCACATGTGGTTATGTGGGGGATCTGAGAGGAACAATAGAAGGATCTCTGAGGGCAGGGACTCTTCAATGGAAAGATCAAAAAGTCGGATTCTGAGTTAAATTAACTCTTGGATGCTAGAAACAAAGACTTTTGCTGGAGTTAACAGGGGTGATTTGCATAGAAGCTGGCTTGAAGTGATGCTTTCATCTCTGGCCAGACCTATCACTGTCCAACCTCTTCCTCCCAGAGTCTCAGGCCACAGACAGATTATATCCTACAGTTTGATGGAAGTTTTAGCAGAAATCAGGATGTCTTACTGCTACTGGTATTGGGGATATCCTCAGCAAAGTTGATGGGGGCCTGGTTTGGGCTTCTAGTGCTCGAACTTCAGCTTCAGATGCAGCTAGTGCTGGAATCCATTCTCTCCTTGAGGGGTTCTGGATTGCTACTCAGCAGCAGATCAGAAATCTGGTGATAGAAGGAGATTCCAGAAACACTATAAATTGGGCTAAGTTCAGGGACTCAAGCCCTTGGAAGTGTGGTCACCTTATTCTTGAGATCCATCATCCATGACATTTCCTCTTCTTTAAATTGAAGTTGCAGATGGATTCCAAGAGAATCGAACCAGTTGGCAGATAGTTTAGCTAAATCTGAATTGGTTTGGATTGGTAAGGGATCTTTTTTTTAATAGTGCAAATGCGTTGCCATTTTAATTGTATGGGCTCATGTGCTTTTGTTTCTTCATGGCCTTACATTGTACATCTTCTCATGTACACTCTTTCCCTTTTTGATTAATACAAATTGTCTTTTCCTCAAAAAAAAAATAAAGGAAGTGTACAGGTAAATGGATTAAGAAATTCAAGCAAAAAAAGGACAGTTGGCTGAGTTGCATACCTTAGTAAGTTGATTATTAAGAGTCTTTACTTTCGATCTCTAGTTCAATATTGTAGTTGCACATATATCAGAGGAGCTACAAATCTGAAAAAGGTTTTATGGAATTAAACTGCCTGATGTTCAATTTAATAACACCCCATGTCTCTGCGATACAAGAACATAGAAGGATTAATTTATGAACAAAAAGAAACCCTTGCATGTGACATGTGCACATTTTTCTCATATTTGTAATGAGAAGTGGGTAGACAGATACACTCTGTGTTATATTATTAGCAAGTATGTTCAAACCAAATCTCAATAGGACTGAAAAATGGAACTGGCAGAAGTACTAGTACATGATGAAATGGTTTGCATTCGAGAAGGTGTTTTCTTTGATTTAGTAGTGATCAAGTTTTATGAGTAGATGTAAAGCATTTGGGTCAAGGTACCAAACAAATTTGTATGGTTGCTCCATTCTATCTTCTTTTGTGGTTCAATACCTTCTGAAAGGAAGCAAGGTTCCAACCAGCTGGTCGGTAAGGTCTCCTGCTGGTCGTAGCAGAGACTTGGGATTGAATCCTGCCTGCACCTGGGTTGGGGGAGGGGTTATGGGTTGGGTGATGGGCTACCTTTCGTTGTGTGGCCCTTCAAAAAGATGTAAAAAAAACCTTCTGAAAGGAACAAATTTGTTCTGCCCACAATTTCATCATTCCATGATTCTTTATTGGCATTAAAATTCATTGTTTCTCATATCACTGGCTTCTTATATATACTGTGAATTGTTTTCTGTTGTTGGTTATCTAGAGTTGTATCTTAATGCATGTGACTTGAGAACCGTTTGAGGAATTATGGAAGGAAGTACATTTTAATCATGAATGAAATATCAAAATCTTATTGGGCTTTTCTGTGGTCAGTTTTTCCTGCAGGCAAAGACAATTTGCCCTTCAGATCCACTTGTATATAATGAACTTGGTGTTGTTGCTTATCATATGAAGGAGTAAGGAATTCAAGGCTCATGACATGTACTGCTCTAGTTTCTTTTTGTCATGCATCAATCTCGTCATACTTATATACACTGTACTATTCCATACACAGTTGACATTGTTTAGGTTATATTAGATTGTTGTCATATAGTGCTAGCTTCATATAATAAAAGAAAGTGATTGGGGTTACGAGTCCAGACTATTTGGTCAATAACTTTACCTTAAGTTGACAAAAATCTTCTTTCACTGCTTCTAGCACTTGGTGTCCTGCTCCTACTATCCTTGGTAATTTTGACAAGTGCTTCTGCCAAGAGTGAAGAATCCATAAACTTTATATCCTTTCCATTTCCTACAAGGATGATCATGAGTTCATTTATATTTAAACTTTGCTTCTAGGTCTATAAGGTTTCAAGTTTGTTTGTTTTTTTTTTTTTTTTTTTTTTTTTTTAGAAAAGAAATCCAACTCATTCATAGTTTAGAATTTGGCACCTGCAGAAACAATTCAGCCAGAATATGCATTCGTAACCTGTTTCTGTATCAATGTTCTTGTTAGTTTCTGTATCTGGGCATTAAAGGTTGAGAAATGGTTTTATGTGCTGATCAAAACATTGGTGATCTAACCTTTTAATTAATGACAAAGTTAATATTTAGTCTACCATTCAAAGTCACCAACTACTAGATAACCTTTTCCACACGGGTTAAAACAATGAAAAAAGCAGCTAAGACTACAATTTGTTACTTCTACCTTGTAGTCTTGTTGACTGTTTTTTTGCAATTCCTTCTAGTTTTCATTGAGAACTCTTAGATTGTTTTGTAGTAGTATTTATTATTTTGATAATTTTAGTATTTTATTGTAGTCATTTGTATTCAGTACTCTGATTTTGTACCTCATTGTCTGTTGGATGCGCATTAGGTATAAAAAGGCAGTCTGGTGGTTTGAGAAAACATTGGCACACATTCCTTCATCTTTAAGTGAAATGTGGGAGCCAACGGTGGTGAATCTTGCTCATGCCTTAAGGAAGTTAAAGTATGTTCTGTGCGGAAATGTGTAAAATTGTTGTAGTAGTTTTTTTTTTTTTTCTGGTTTTCATATTGTGTGTTGGAAAGCTAGTTATATATTAATGCATGAAAGTTACTCTTCCAAATTGAACGTGATGAAATGGAACGGTTGGCTCTTATTGTTGCTTGATATCTTGGTTACCTCTCTCTTTTAAATGCATTTTACTGGACAAGTTATTGGGGAATAATTTAATTATTGTTATTATTTCTTTCTTCATAGAATCGATATGTGCAGTATTTATTGACAAAATTCTATAAATGTCATAATTGTGGTAAAACATAATAAACAAGTAATTTCATTCTAAACAAACATCTCTTGTTTCCAATTAAATGGCACAGGTTATGTTTTCAACTGACCAAGAAAAGAAATTATGTTCAAGCACAGTTATGTGTGTTCTGTTGCTGCTGTTTACTGATAATTACTGCCCATTGGTGAACCTATTGTGCTTTTGTTTCCATTGCCATGATGGGAGTTCTTGCAAATCCTAGTTCTTCAGGAATTTTTGCTTTCAAAGGCATATCATGCACTATTTTGTTTTGTATTCCATGGATGTTGACGTATCAAGGCAATTTACTTGTGGTTTTGGATTTTGTAGGTGATACGTTGACTAGTTGGCTAAAAATGTGTAATAGCTAAATTTAAATAACTATGTAACCTCATATGCGTGTTCATAAAGACTGCAAGTATACCATAAAAAATATGATAAATATTTAACACAGCCCATATTTTGGAAAAATAGAAAGGAAACCTGTATGGGCTGATGTCATACTTTGATCAAACAGATTTAAGAGGGAAGGTCATAACTCTGAAGTGACATGCTTAAGAATTAAAAGAACTTTGAGATATGTCAGACCAAGATATGATGATAGTGTACAATTTTAGCAAAACCTGAGTGAAGAGGAGGAACCACTAAAGTTGATTGTCCTATGGGGGTTTTTGAGGAATTCCATGAGAGAGGAAGAATAAATTCAGGAGCAAATGCCACTTTCATAGCTCTAATCCCTAAAAAGGTGAATGCGAGGCATCCTAAGGATTTTAGTCCCATTAGTTTGGTGGGCAACATGTACAAGATCATTGCGAAGGTTTTGGCTTTGAGGAAAAAAAGTTCTCCTTTCTTCTCTTCCAGTAACAGCATATTTGTGAATTGTGGTTGGTAGACAAGTCATAGATCAAATCCTTGTGGCAAATGAATGTATTGATTACAATAAGAAGAAGGGAAACATGAATTGGTTTGTAAGTTAGACTTGGAAAAGGCTTATGATATGGTTGATTGGGAATTTCTACTGGAAGTCTTGAGAAGGGGATTTGGTGATAGATGGTGCAAATGGATAAAGGATTGTATCTCTTCTTGTCACTATATGTTGGTTAATGGTGTGGCTAGGGATTTCTTTCCAGCTAAAATGGGACTTAGACAAGGTGACCAAATATCACCCTTTCTCTTCACTATGGTAACAGATGTCTTGAGTAGTTTGATTTCCGAGCTGATGTATTGAATCCTGTCAAGGGTTGGAGAGTAGGGAGGAAGTGGTCGTATCTCATCTACAATTTGTGGATGATTTGATGTATTGAATTGTCTAATCTTGGAACTCTAGTTAATTACTTTGAAAGGGTGTCTAATCTCAAGGTGAACTGGGGAATAAAGTTGTGTGGCTGGTATAAATATAGCTAGTTTAAGGACTTAGACTTGCTGCAATCTTAGGGTGTGAGGTGGGAGAATGGCTTTTGTTCTATTTGGGTTTGATGTTGCAGGGGGGGGGACCCTTTCTTTGAGAGGTTTTGATACCTAGTAGTGGAGAGGTTCTCAAAGAGACTGGCGGGGTGGAAAAGGAACTGCATTTTGTTAGGAGGCAGGATAACCCTAATTAAGTCCGGCTTAGCAAATTTACTGGTCTATTTTTATCCACTTTTAGCGTTCCAATGGGGGTTGCTAGTAAACTTGAGAAATTCATCAGAGATTTCTTGTGGGAGCTGAGGGATTCAAAGAAAGGTCTTTTGGTAAAGTGGGAGTTGGAGACTAGATGTAGGGAGCAAAGGGGTCTTGGAATAGGTAATATCAAAAAGAGGAATATAGCTTTGTTAGGTAAGTAGATTTAGAGATTGCCTCTTGAGTAGGATAGGTTGTGGCACATGAATGTAAGCATTCATGGTCATTCAGTAAATGGTTGGGATGCTGGTCTTGACCTGAGGGCATCCCACTCCTCCCCTTGGAAAGAAATTCATGGTATTCTTCCTTTATTCCTTCCTTTTGTAAGGTATGATGCTTGCACTGGTGCTAAAGTTCTTTTTCTGGGAGGACATCTGTTAGGGAAGAGCTCTCTCATGGATAGATTCCCTTTTATCTATTCCATTTCCTTACAAAAATTTAAACCAGTCTCTGAATTCCACTGTGATGGGGGTGCTTGGGATCTGTGCCTGAGAAGAGGGTTAAGAGAGTCTGAAATGGAGGCTCTTGACGAGTTGGTCAGCCTCTCCTTCTGGGCTCTTTTAATGTGCCTTTTTATTTTATGCCCTTCTTTCTTCTAGTCAGGCTGATGTAGGATCAGCTCAGTTCTAGTCCTTAAAGAGTGTTGAATGGTCTTCTTGGTCAGAAATTTATTGCTGTTGATGGCTGTAATGGCTTCTTGAAGGAATAAGAGAGAAAATAAGGGGAGAAAGAAGAGAGAAAATACCTGGAATCACTCACAGGGTGCCTAGAATCACTCTAGGGCATGTGAATCACTCACCATAGCTAGCATAAGCTGAAGAAAACTCTACAAATTTCATTGCCTTTGTGTAAAACGCCCATACATATTTATAGACTCTAAACTCATAATAATCCTAGGAGTCAAACTGTTAGACTCATAATAGTCTTAGGAGTCAAACTGTTTGACTTGATAATCCTAGTAGGACTCAAACTAAGCTGTCATATCATATTTCAATTCAAAGAAGACTAAATAACTCTAATCCTACTTATGCAATGACTCTGAAATTTTAAACATAAACAAACTATAAATAGACAATTTAAACCCTATCATTGGACCCCGCTGAAAATTGCAAAAAATGACAAAAATACCCCTACTGTCCAAAAATACAGAAATACATAAAATATCATAAAATTCCAATTTTGACTCTTCAGCTCCTGCATCACAGGCCATGTCCTTTCAGCTAAAGAAGTTTGGTGTATTCCAGTACCACCCAGAGTTAAGGTTTTCTGTTGGGAAGTGGTTCAGAATAAGATAAACACTTGTGATTTGCTGCAGAAAAGGAAGTGGTGCTGACTTTCCCTGTTATCAAGTGTGGAATCCTAGTTCTCCCCCTAAGTCCAACTTCCTTGTGTGGACAATGGTGCTGAACAAAAGCCGCTCTAAAATTTGGATAGGAGAGGTCTTCATCTCTCTTACCTGCTGTGTGGTCTATTTTCTGAATCCACAGACCACCTGTGTATCCACTGCCCTATCTCCTCCAGAGTATGGGATCATTTTCTTAGGGCTATTGATCTTTGCTGGGTCATGCCAAATTCAGTCAAAGGCCTGCTGTTCTGTTGGGAGATTTCAGGCCTGAAGAAAAAAGGAAAATTAATATGGGAGACAGTTCCTGCGGCTGTTCTTTGGGTAATCTTGTTAGAAAGGAACAGGAGAGTCTTATGCAACAAGACAAAGAGCACTGATGAGGTAGTGCAGCAGGCGGTTAGCAAGCTGATCTCTTGCATGTCTGTAACTCCTGACTTTAAGAACCTGAATGTACCTGAGTTGTTTTGATCTAAGTCCATTTGGAATCTGTAACTTGGCCTTGTGCTCTGTCTAGTCCTTAAGTGGCTATCTCCTGTTGTAATTTGTTCAATTTGAATTAATGAAATCTTACTTTACCTTTCAAAAAAAAGATGCAGAAAAGGAGGCTTAATTGGTTTCTCTCTCTTAGTGTCTAATTGTCTATTCCCCAATTGATTCTGGAAAGTTGGGTTCCTCTAGTGAACCAAAGGTGTAAACTAAACCTTGATGAAAGCTCCTTTGGTAATCTGGGTCCTTCAGGGATAGGATGTGTGATAAGAGATGGAGAAGGAAAGATTGTGGCAATGTAAATAGGAATGGGAGACTCCCTAATGACTGAAGTATTAGCTCTCCTTCAAGGGCAGTGACTAGTGAAACAGTTGGGTGTACAACATATTGAAGTAGAAGGGGACTCAAAATTGGTGATAGGATGGATGCTGTAGAGAACACTGATGTGGGCCCCACAGCTGTGGTCCCCACTGTGTTCGTAGGACAGTATGTGTAATTATTTGTTTCGGTCATGGTAGTGTCAGTTGGTGGTCAGTTTGTTATTTCAGTTTCTTATTTGCTTTATTTGTCATGTAAGTACTAAGGGCAGATCTGTCCTTTTCCCTATGTACTGAACATAACCTATAAATACTAAGAGAGTGGCGGCAGCAGATCATTCTGAATCTGTCCCTTCTTTCAACCTTTGTTTTTCCAGTTCTTCTCTCTTTTTTCCTTTCTCTTTCTTTTCTTCTACTTTTCCTAATCTGAAATCTATTAGGGTTCAAGGCTGATTGTAGTCTTGATCGTCTACTTGGTATCAGAGCCTATCTATCTAGGGTTTCTCATGTGAGTCTAGTCCAGCCGACCACATGAGAACTATCTAGGGCTGGAAGTTTATGAAGAAGTATACGTTGGCTGATTCTTGGAGGTTACCAGAAGAGGTTCGCAGCTGTTGAAGACTTGCCACGGCTTGCAGAGTGTTGGTAATCAGGAAGAATCAGAGAAGGCTAGGGTTCAGGCAACCTTGGAAGGTAGTGAACAGCATTCTCTGGGTAAGTCTTATTTATTTTCTAGAGACTGCTATCAGTCAAGATAGGTTGGACCTATCTAGAAGGAGCGGCCGAACTGTTTTAGGGTTGTCTCTCTATTCTAGGGTTTGACATTAACCTTGCGGCAAACCACAATATATGCATGAAACCAGTATAAATCTGATATGAAACCAATCAACAATCACAGTACCAAGCAGTCCGTACAAGTTTTCACCTCCTAAAAGAGCTTGAAACCAAAAATAGGTCTGAAACCAGCTTAGAGAGCAATCTGAGATGCTGGAACAGAATTAGGGTTTCAATCGTAGGTCTGAAATAAGTGCTCAGCCGCACTTTCCAAGCAGTCCGTACAGTTAGGTTTTGTCGTAGGGTCAATGTGAAACCCTAAAACTGATCACCTCTGGGAGAAAACCCTAAAACAAGCACTTTCCAAGAGGATAACAAGAGTTCGGCCCAACAGATTTAGAACATATTTTCTCTGAGAGATAAAGATCCCTTGTTTAGATCTAGCAACCACAATACCCAAAAAGTACCGTAGTGTACCAAGATCTTTCACCTCAAACTCTTGATGAAGGAGCTGTTTGAGGGACTCAATCTCACTACTATTATTTCTTGTCACTTGCCCTCATACACCACAGCAGAACGGAGTTGCCGAAAGGCCTCCAAGTTTCTCGGGCCCCATCATTCCATGTTTGAGGTGCCCCATCATTCCAAGTTTCTCGTGCCTTTGGTTGTACCTGTTTCGTTCAGCTTCTCGGGCCCCATCATTCCAAGTTTGACCCTAAGGCCTCCAAATGCATTTTCCTCGGCTATGCACAAACTCAAAAGGTTATTGCTGCTATGATCCTGTTTCGGGGAAGAAGTTTGTCTCCATGGATGTCACCTTCTTTGAGGAGACACCCTTTTATCCTAGGTTTTCTCCTCAGGGGGAGAGCAGTGAGAGTGGGGATTTGGGTCTTTTTCCTCAAGGGGAGCGCAGTGGGAGTGGGGCTGTTCCTTTACCTATTCCATTGGGTGATGAAGGCTGTAATGGTGAGGGTGGTCAGAGGGATCAGGAGTTGGGAGTCTATTACAGGCGATGCAGGCAGGTTGATCCCAGTCATCGGCAGTCTAGGCCAGCTCCAGTTCCTTTTGCGGCTCCAGATCCAGGTATTACAGTCCCAGAGCCCACTAATACACCTTCCACTGTTCCTTTACCTCCTGCGGATGACCTTGACCTCCCTATTGTTGTCCACAATGGGAAACGACATTGCACCACATCTACAACTCACTGCATTTCCCAGTTTTTATCCTATGATCGCATATCTCCTTCTTACCGGTCCTATCTCACTTCCATTGCCAATGTCCCTATTCCAAGAACAGTGCAAGAAGCCTTATTAGTTCCAGAGTGGAAAGATGCAATGCAAGTTGAAATGGATGCCCTGTTGAAAAATAATACTTGGGCGCTAGTTGACCTACCCAAAGGAAAGAAATCGGTTGGATGTAGATGGGTATTTACTGTGAAGCATAATGCCGATGGCTCCATTGAAAGGTACAAAGCCCGACTGGTTGCAAAGGGGTTCACCCAGACTTATGGTATAGACTATTTGGAGACCTTTGCCCTAGTAGCCAAGATGACCACCATCTGAGTTTTGTTATCCCTTGCAGCAAGTCATTCTTGGCCCCTGTTCCAGATGGATGTTAAAAATGCTTTTCTGAATGGAGACTTACAAGAAGAGGTCTACATGTAGTTGCCTCCTGGATTCTATGATACAGAGACAGGTAAGAAGGTTTGCCGATTGAACAAGGCATTGTATGGTTTGAAGCAGTCACCTAGAGCCTGGTTTGATAGATTCAGACTAGCCCTTGGAAAATTCGGTTATGTATAGGTCCAGTCAGATCATACACTGTTCATTAAGAGGGTGGACTCCTCTCTGACCCTGCTTGCTGTGTATGTGGATGATATTGTAGTGACCGGAAATAATAGTAGTGGGGTTGAGTCCCTCAAACAACTCTTTCATCAAGAGTTTGAGGTGAAAGATCTTGGTACACTACGGTACTTTTTGGGTATTGAGGTTGTTAGATCTAAACAAGGGATCTTTATTTCTCAGAGAAAATATGTTCTAGATCTGTTGGCGGAAACTAGAAAGTTAGGTGTTAAGCCTGCTGATACACTCATTGAACAGAATCACAAGATTAGTGCAGAGGGCGGGGAGCCTCTTGAAGACAAAGTTATGTTCCAACGGTTGGTTTGAAACCTCCTATATCTCTGCCTCACTCGGCCAGATATCAGTTATGCAGTTAGTGTTATCAGCCAGTACATGCATTCCCCTAGAACTACTCATCTTCTTGCGGCAGAGAGAATATTAGCATACTTGAAGAGATGCCCGGGTAGAGGTATACTGTTCAAGAACAATAATCACATGAAGGTGGAGGTCTATACAGATGCCGATTGGGCTGGGAGTGCTGACAGGAGGTCTACCTCTGGATATTGTGCCCTTGTGGGAGGTAACCTTGTCTCTTGGAGGAGTAAGAAGCAGAGTGTTGTTTCCCGCTCTAGTGCTGAAGCTGAGTATAGGTCAATGGCTAACGGAGTGGCTGAAATCCTATGGCTGAGGTCACTACTTGAAGAGTTGGGTATTGATTATGAGAAGCCCTTGATGCTGTATTGTGATAATCAGGCAGCTATTAATATAGCCCACAATCCAGTGCAGCATGACAGAACTAAACACATTGAAGTTGATCAACATTTTGTGCGAGAGAGGGTCTCATCACAAGAAGTGTGTCTTCCGTATATCACATCCAACATGCAGCTCGCAGATATCCTCACCAAGGTAGTGCCAAGGAAGAAGTTAGAGGCAGACCTATCTAAGTTGGGAATGATAAATATCTATTCCCAACTTGAGGGGGAGTGTAGAGAACACTGATGTGGGCTCCGCAGCTGTGGTCCCCACTGTGTTCGTAGGACAGTATGTGTAATTATTTGTTTCAGTCATGGTAGTGTTAGTTGGTGGTTAGTTTGTTATTTCAGTTGTTATTTATTTCAGTTTCTTATTTGCTTTATTTGTCATGTAAGTACTAAGGGCAGATCTGTCCTTTTCCCTATGTACTGAACATAACCTATAAATAATAAGAGAGTGGCGGCGGCAGATCATTCTGAATCTATCCCTTCTTTCAGCCTTTGTTTCTCCAGTTCTTCTCCTCTCTTTTTCCTTTCTCTTTTCTTTTCTTCTACTTTTCCTAATCTGAAATCTATTAGGGTTCAAGGCTGATTGTAGTCTTGATCGTCTACTGATGCAAACAGGTACCTTGTGGATTTGGACTCATAGACAGAGTATGAGGGAGATTACAAGCCTCTCAAGAGAGATTGGTGTGCTGGATAGATGGGTTAGAAGATCAGCAAATGATTTGGTTGACTCTCTAGATAAACAAGCAAACAAGGTAGAATTATTTGGGGGGTAAAAGACTTAAACCTTAGCTTCAATCAGAATGATGTACTTTATGAGTTTATTGTAAATGAATAAAAGTGCATATTTGATTCATGTTCCCTTGGTATATTTCTGTGTAATACCCTTAAACTGGACACTTAATGAGACTCGTGTTAGTTTAGAATGTTCACAACCAGTGGGTCGGTCTGGGGAGACCTATCCTGATAAGGCTGACACTATTGTGCCACCAAGTCGGTTGGGGTGGCCTGTCTCAGCTGCCAGGGTGAGACCCTAGGCACATACAGTGTAGGATTAATTGAATTTTTGAACTGGACCAGATTTTCAGTATTGCCCTGGACCTTAGAGATTGATGGGCAAAACTGGAAAGTTACACCCGACCCCTAGACTCGATTATGATACTGCACTAGGTGTCAGATTGGGCTGTCTTTGATGTACCAATCAGTGAGATCCTTAGCGGGGGTCAAAACCTGGGTATGTTGGGACAGTCTGAGAATTCATCTGAGTGGGTGATCATAGTGACAGGATCAGCCCCTTTGTCGGACAAAGGTAATGATCGGGGATGCACTCTCACTGATGGAAACCAAGACTGCCTGCAGCCGATTTCAATCGTTGAGATTTGTTTTGCAAAGTATATTTTATATGAGATATAAAAGTATATATTATGGTTTCTAAAATGTTTGCAAAAGGATAATACCTGATGGGTTAATCTTGCATCTGCCCACAGTCCCTAGGTGTTACAAGGTGGTTTGGCCTAGGGACCACTTAGGGTAAGTGTTGGGCCCATAGAGCCCATTTGATGGGTTTCAGGGGGTGCACTATCCATAACAGTGTATTCGGCCAGGCCTTGTAACAAAGGCTGGGCCGAGCCCATGTGGCTGATGTGTAGATCAATGCTTGGGTCCCACGCCATACAAGAAAGCCCAACTGGGCAGCAGTTAGGAAGGTTAAGTGAGCACATAAGCTTAATGGGCCTAAAGCCCATTTCGAATTGGACTTGTTTAATAAGTTAAATATGGGCGAATTCTGAGATGGATCAGCAGATAGGATAGGGTCTTAACCCTATCCACTCAGAGAGTCTAGATCTGAATATGATTCAGATCTAGAAACCTCCTAATGAGATTAGGAGAAGGCTGATCTAATCTATAGATAAGATAAGGGTTTACCCTTATCACCTAAAGAGAGGTTTGATCCAAATATGATTTGGATAAGCAACTCCTAATTTGGATTAGAAGCTGATCTTTTAGGGTTACAAAAGAGGGGGCGGCAGCCTTTAGAGAAAACACATAATCAGATCCTCTTCAGAGCTGAAATCAGAGAAGAAAGATTTCTGCAATCCCTGCAAAGATCTTTCTTGCCGCCTCCTTCCTGTAGCTGCCAGACATCCAGTTCGATCTCCAGTTGTGGGAGAAGTCAAGATTCGATCTTGACATCAGTTCTTTGAGAAAGAATTCTTGGAGAAGAATACTGCTGATTTTGCTCCATCCTGCACTGTGCCATCTTTAGTGGGAGCAGTCTTTGGATCATTCCTTGGTCGTGAACACCTTCGTTGGGAGATACTTTTTCTTCGTATCAGGTATAATCCTCTCCTACTCTTGGTTTAGATCTGGCTCAGTTTATGGTTCAAGATTGATCATTGAAAATATGATTTTCTAAATAGGGAATGCGATTCCCAGTTGAAAGGGAGAGAAAAATTTTTGAAATTCGCCCCTTTATTCCACAAGATTTGGGTGTCCATACAATGGATCTCTCATCCCTTCACTTGAACCTCCTCACTCATAATGAGATGCCATTATATTTAACAGAATTGATGAAAAGACATTTTTATCCCTCATTATGCTTCAAATTTTCAAAGAAAACCACAGCTATAGTTTTTGTGATTAGTGTGACGTCTTGTTGGAAGACGTAGATTAAAGGGGCCTCAGCCTGAAATGAACAAGAAATTTGGGGCAGATTAAAGGACCTCAGTGTTTTGGAAGACCAAGAAACAGAAACTGGAAGCATGATGACATGGCTTTTTTGGTTTGTAAAGAGTGAGGGTTTTTGGATAGTTGGATACAATCATCCAAAAACATGTTGAAGGTATTTTTTTTCCACTCCTGCAACAAAATGGTTTGAAGTTTGAAATGGCAGCAAACCAAAGTCTTGGATGTTCCATCCAGTTATCAAGCTAAACCTAGGAGTAGAGTATCGGAATAACCACATTTTTTTTGCTACAAGGAGTACAAGCTAAAAATCATGATGAGGTAAACATAGGGGTAGTAAGAGATGGTACGAATAATGGTTAACACTCAGAAACACATTGTTTATGTTAAATGAATCAATCATGGCAATTCAAGGAACTAGTAGATGGAGAACCATATACTATGTGATCGAACTACCCCTAAATTTTACAATAACTACACATCCATCTGAATTCTTTTGCTAAATAGAAAATTCTAGTATATTTGTAACAACTACTTCTGAATCCTACAAAAACCATACTGAAACATAGCTTCTAATTATGTCATTCAAATAGATAGGAATCACTTGTCTTTCAATTCCTTCCAATGCTCTATATGCACTCTCGATCTATAACATTGAGGGAAAAAAGTCAAGAATAAAGGGTGAAAGACTCAACAACCCTTCTGATGGTAGGCTGATTCTGCAGTTCTTTGGTTAGTGTCAATAGTCCTGTGTCTTGCTACAAGATTCCATTGTACAGTTCCATTCCAGGGATTCACATTATGAACTGTTCTTCAACCTACTTACAGTTTTCTTGTTCGTGTGAACAATGCTACTAGGATTGTTGGATGTAAGTGTTGCTGTTTGTGAGAAATCACACCATGGATTCCATCTTGTAGTTTGATAGAAGAAATTCATGGGATGTATACAACTACTTTCTTCAACCTCCCAAACTGTTTCTAGAGATTATGTCTTGCAGTTGTCAAAAAGAGGGGCAATATTGGGTTTCTTGAAAAATTTTAATAAAATTCAATAGTTTATATAACGGGATCTTAATGGATTGCTAACATAAGGGAGGTATATGTCTGATGATGTCATGTCACAAGGGAGGTCTTAGTCCATTTAGAAAAGAGAGGGGAACTCTTAGTATTTAGCATAAACATCAAGGGAGGTTTAAGTCTTTTACCCTTATTTGGGGCTGAGTTGTAATCGTAAAATTTTTGGGGGTCAAAATCCCTTGTTAAAAGGATTGGACCATTGCATCAATAAAACACTTTTCAAAGTTAATAGAAGTTATTGTTTCCTATCCGCCGCCGCCCCCCCACCCCCCCCCCCCCCCAAAAAAAAATTATAAAATAAAATAAAGTTGATTGTTAAAGAGATAGCCTGCCCTAAGGGATCCTTTTAATACATTACCTATTCTGCAGTACTGAAAACCCAGTTATTCAAATAGGGAATTGCCCAATCTTCATAGAATTGACTGCAATGCTTGTAAGATTGATGTTTGGCAAGGTTCTAATCCCATCAGAGCCTCAGTTGAAGTACCAGATCATTGGACTACCAATTTCAGGCAATTGTTTTGGCAGGATCAGGGTCAGAGATCTTTCTTAGATCTCACCCTGAGATTTTTTTTCTTCCCTTCGGTTGATTTTTCTTTTCAATTACTTCAGAAATTGAACCTTATAAATAATACCATGAAGGCTTCCTGGTACTCTTCTTTCATTTTTTCCTTAACTTTTTTTAGAAAAAATTAATTATTCCTTTTTGTTTTTTCCTTAATATTTAGTTACTTTTTGTACTTTAATTAAAAAATAAATTAATAGTATGCGACCTATGTTCCTTTTGTGGGGTAAATTACATAGACCCCCCCGGTACTAATGGGTCAGTGGCAATTACCCCCTGAACTTTTCATTTGCAACAAAGACCGCCTGAACTTACACTCTACGACAAATATCCTCTGCTAG
The DNA here is from genome assembly GCF_055504915.1 of Nelumbo nucifera. Lineage (NCBI taxonomy): Eukaryota > Viridiplantae > Streptophyta > Magnoliopsida > Proteales > Nelumbonaceae > Nelumbo > Nelumbo nucifera. The sequence goes on from NC_142649.1 coordinate 125,069,542, forward strand.
AGTTCTGTCAGTTAACTTTGAAAAGATTCTCGTTCAACTGTTTAAAATTTTTTAAATCCCCAAACTACTCTTCTTATTTATTGAACGATTTAGGAGCCGATCTGTTTTCTAAATATAATATTGAAGTCCTCTCGGTTACTCCCAATAGATTCTTGCAGATTTCTGGCTGGATTCAATTTTGAGATGAAATGGTAGAGGTTTCTTTCTGATAGATATGAATTTAAGGTATCATTTGGTTTTTCTTGATTTATTGGAGAAAGAAGTGGATAATTTTTATATTTTAAGATAAAGAGAGATTGGTGTCAGTGAAGTGAAACCAGAAGTTAAAGAGAAAAGGGCAGGGAAAAGAAAATAAGAAAAGTTCAGGTGGGTATTTTGGTAATTTAACATATTCTGTCATCCGACTTAACGGCCGGGGGGTATTTGTCACAAATTAAAGTTTAGGGGGTAATTGTCACTGACCCCATAGTACCCGGGGGGGTCTTTGTAATTTGCCCTTTTTATACTTGTTAACTTGGTCCATTTGGCATTAATTCTGCTGAGTTTCAATTTAAATTGAATTGCAAGTCACCAAAGCTTTTTTGAGTTTCCTGGCTTTAAAGCAATGCTGCTTGGGTGTGGCAAGCATATATTAATTTATTTAGTAAAGTGTCTCAAAATTAATCTGCCTATTTTTAGTTAGGTATAAAATTTTGGTTTTTGTGGAAATGTTGGTCTCCCAAATATAGGAAACATGTTGAAGATGTTGGAATTGTCAAATAGAAATGTTGTAAAAATTATAAACATGGAAATATTAGTAGAAATATAAAATGATATTTTATGAAATAATAAAAGAAGCATACAAAAAATCCTTTAGATAATTATCTTGTTCCAAGCCATTAGACAAAGCCATGGAACTAAGGTTAATAGACAAAACAATACTCTATAAAGTTGTCCTGTAGACTTTAAGAGTTAAAACTACATAATAGTGTAAGGTGAAGCAGAGAAGACTACATCTGCCCTTGACCAACTTGGCTCCAAATCAACTGATCCCTTGATGCCCCTTACTTTGCTAATTCTTGCCTTCCAGTCTGCTAACAGCCATGGAACCCATATAACTTTTGCTTGTAGCTCCTTATTAGTCTTTGTATGCTTGTAGATCTCTTAAAACATTTTTATAATTCCAGGCTACATCCTGTTTTCACACTTTTTTGGCAAGTAACTAGAAACAGGTGATTTTTTACTCAATTATGAATTTAAACTGTAAACTTTATGTATATCAGGATGTACCATGAGGCAATCTCATATTATGAAAAAGCACTTGCCTTATCAACCAGAAGTTTGAGCACTTATGCAGGTCTGGCATACACTTACCATCTACAGGTACTTGAAATGTTCCAGTCATTTCTGGTTTATTATTTAGCAGAAAGTAACATTTCTACTATGGTGGTATTATGCATGAGAAGATTTTAGATTGAAGTATAGACAATTTCATACCCAGTGCAGTAGATTATTTTTCTTTCATTTTAAAGCATTTTCTATACGGCTCTTTAATGAAAGGGGGTTTGTGAAGGAATTGATCAGAATATTATTAATACTTTGGGTTTTGGAAAAATTCATTACGATATGATGTGGTAGTGATACTTCATTTTGTACACAAATGGTAAAGATACATACAGGGGAAATTAGTATGTAACAAATATTTTTAAATTTTTGTATGCAACTTGAAGTTTCAGCTACTCTGTTTCTCTAAGTTACATATTATAAATCTCCTATGGGAGGTGGCTGTTAACATGCAATTCGGGAACAGTGCAGTAGTTTGTGGCTGTTAACATGCTTGTGATGTAGGAGCATCTGAAGGGAGCTACAACCATGCTATAATAAATCATATCTCTACAGGAATATTAAGAAATGCTACATTAATGCTTCACCAAATTATAATTATGTTGTCATGGGAGAAATGCAAGAAACTTTCTTCAGAAACTTGTAAGTTCCTTAGCTAGCAAGAAGTGATTAGGAGCATTAGTTGTAAGAGAATTCCTTGGGAAGTTTCTACAATTCTTAGGGAGGGGGAGAGTGGGGGTGGGGGGGGGGGGAGGGAGTGAGTTGGGTGGCATATAAAGCTTGATTGGTTGAGTGACATTGTGGTTTATTGAGGAGCTTTGAGCTTTCTCTTTATTCACCTCTCTAGCTGGTTTTACACAAACCACAGTTAGTTTGAGACTTTGAGTTGAATTTTGCTACCTAAGGGCTAGGCCTGAGCTCAGCCCGAAATGAAAAAGCCAAAACTTTTGGGTCCAAGCCCAGCCTGAGGACTGAAAACCTAAGCCCAGCCTGTGTAAAATTGTTGGCTGGGTTGGTGCAGGTTGGGTCGTGCCCGCCCAAGTTGCACCCCTAGAAGAAACTGAATTTTTAGATTCCTTCACTAGGGGTACTTTCTGAACTTTTGGGTGGTTTGGATTTTGGTCAATATGACTTTTCCGAAAGTTATTTTGGTTTATTTTTTATAAATTATAAGTAGTTATTTTAGTTTATTAATGTCATAGGGATAGGATTAATCATGTTAAATGATCAAAGTAGTTAAAAAATCTTCTAAAACTTTGAAGAGTTTTGGTTACAATCACGTTAGTTTTCCTTGGGCTGTTTTCTAGGGGTAAAAGTTGTCCATTTTGTGTGATTTTGGTCTCATTGGTTAGGTTATTTAATCCTATGAGACCATGTTCTTGTAAACATAATGCATTTTTAGAGTTATTGCCATTTTATTCTTAGGATGTTAGTGTTGTAGTAGGATTAAAAGTGGATTACAAAGTTATTTTTGGAGTTTTAAGTTCTAATTTGACCGTCTTTATGAGATATTATGTGTTAAATCTGAAGTCTGAGAAAGCAAAAAGGATTTGAGTGTAGCTATAGACTCTAAATTGCTATAGTCTGTTTCTTGCTTTCTGTCCTTTAAATGCAGTTGAATTGTTTGAATATCTGGTTCAAGGATTGAAATATCAATACGATACATCCGATAAGGGGCGTATTGTATCGGTATCGATTACAAGGGATACATGATATGCTATGATTAGGTCCTTATCCATTGAATTGGGCGTATCAGACTGATACACACCTGTATTGACTTGTATCGTGTGTATCAGCCAATACAAACTGATACAGGGTGATACCGACTGCTACACTGACTGCATTGCATATGCATCTCTATTAAAAAAAGGCACAAGTGGCATGATTTGGTCTTGGTTGTCTAGTGCCCAAGCCTTAAATACATCTTCTAACCACTGAGCTATCTTATATCTTTTGATAATAGATGAAATAAAATAACTTTTGGATGGGGATGAAGAAGGTATAGGTGGAGTGTTCAGGGATGAAGAAGGTCGAATTATTGCCATGTATTCGGGTCCTATTGGACGGGAGGATTCTCTGAGAGCAGAAATATTGGCAGTCTTGGAAGGGATTAAAAGAGCCCAACAGCTGAATATCAGAAAACTGTTGGTGGAAGGTGACTCTAGGCTGGCTATTAGTTGGTTGCAGAAGGAAGATTTCAGTTTGTGGAGATACTTAAATGAGAAAAAGAAAATTAAACAGCTGTCTCAAAAATATGGAAATTCATTTTCAGTGTACTAAGAGGAGTGCCAATTCTTTGTCAGACTTTGTGGCCAAACAAGGGGTGGGAAGAACTAATCTTTTTTGGGTAATGTTGTAATCTGAAGTCTACTTTTAGGGAGGGTTAAGAGATTTTACCCCTCCCACCTGTTGTATCTTTCTTTTTTACTCTTATTGTTAATAAAAGTTTCTGTTATTTATAAAAAAAATGAAATAAAATTACTTTTGTTAACTTCAATGTCTACAGGGTGAAAGATGAAAAACTGTTTTTCACTATGAAAGAAAATGAGAAACAGTATATAGTACGTTGTGATTTGTAATCCAAACCAACCCTTAACTATTGCAGAGCTGTTCTCCCTTCTCTGAACTCAAAGAACAAAACAAGAGAAGAGAATCCACCCTACCAATAGCATCTTTCTTCTTTCTAACCTCTTTTTTTTCATCTCTAACAACAACAACAAAAAAAAGAAAAACTTCCTCCCTACATACAAAAGAAACCTTTTATATGTAAAATCCGCCAACTTAAAGCAGAGACTGCATGAACCATTAGATTAACCTAATCTGATGGTTGAAAAATAAGACAATCCCAGCATCAACCACAGAGGTATGCACATCATTGGTAACACTGCATATCGTTAATATTTTTCCCTTGCTGAAAAAAGGTTATGCTTTAGCCTTTAGGAACACACTGATCAAGTAACCTAAGATTTTTTTGGTAATACTTACTGCCATTTCTAAATCATAATTTAGTCTTCTACATCTAGAATTAGTTTTCTTTGTTTATGCTTGAACCTCCTATGCTGATATTTATATTTTTAGATCAATATTAATGGTCATAATTCTTTTTTTTGCAGGATAATTTCAATGCCGCAATTACATATTACCACAAGGTAAAGTACTGGCGGCTATTGTGAGGATTATTTAATTGTTATTTTATAGTTGCTTTAAGTGGGTTGTCCTCTTAAGATGCTGTCAGATAGTTATTTTCTTTCTTTCTTATTAGTTTGTTTCTAGGGAGTGCCCCTACGGGCATACTTGTAATTTCCATTCATTTTATATTAAGTTAATATAAATAATGAACTGGCAGCAGCCAGGAGAAGGTTTTCTTTTTCTCTCAATCGTATCTTCCTCTTCTTTTCTTTCTCTCTCTCGTCTCTCTCTCTCTCCATGAATGATTACATGGTATCAAAGCAAGGTTCTGGGCTATAAAAGAATTTCAGTCTCTCCTATTTGAACTTGCTTCGTCCTCTTTTTCTTCTTTGATTTCTTGGACGTGGAAGACAGAGAAACCCTAGAAGACTACTCTCGGCTCTTCCTTTGGGTTTTTCCTTGGTCGTAATATCAAGGAAACCCTAGTCGAAGAAGGGCGATGCAGAAAAACACTCCCCTTCTTTTCTGTTCGATGCTGTGAAGTCAGTTTCTGGTTGGCACCTTCATACAGGTGCTGGACAGGGTATGTGTTCTTGTTTTTTTGTTTTTGGCCAATGGTGTGAAGGCCTTATTCCTTGGTTCTATACATTCGTTTGGATGCTGGATTGTTAGACTGTATTGGCTGTAGTCGGACTGATAGTATACTATTCTAACGTCTGCCTTGGCTGGTGTTGGACTGATTACCGGGCTGGTTTAATGACTGAACCATCACAGAGTTGATTTCAGCAGTTTTTTGTTGTCTTTTCCACATCCCAGAAGTAAATTTCTTGAGGGTTGGTATTCTGTTTGTGGTTATTGTGTAGTTGTGTGGGATTTAGACTGATTTCAGCAGTAATCTATGGCAAACTATGATTCAACCTCATTGGGGGTTACACCGACCCGCATCACAGCTAGTATGGGAGGTGAAAACATGATGTTTCCCATGCCCATTACCCCTTTAAATGGTCTAAACTACTTGGAGTGGGCTAAAAGTGTAAAACTTTATGTAATGGCAAGGGGAAAAGCTGGTTACATAAATGGAAGGGTGAACCCAAGAATGAGACAGCTGAACATGATAGGTGGGACCAAGAAAACATTATGGTGATGTCTTGGCTCCTTACAGCCATGGAACCTGATGTGAAGAACTTTATGTGGGCAGACACTGCTAGTGAGATCTGGGAACAGGCCAAAACTACCTATTTTGATCCAAGGCATTATGCCAAGGTTTACCAGTTGCAAGCTGAATCCTCAACCTGTAAACAGGGAAATCGTAGTTTGTCTTCCTATTATTCAGCCCTTACTTCTATATGGAAAGAATTGGATCATTATCAGGCTATAGAGTGGAAACATGATGACAATGCTAAGGCCTACAGGAAGCTGGTTTCTCAGCAGTGTATGTTTGCCTTCTTGTTGGGATTGAACCCTGCCTATGAACCTTTGAGAGTTCAGATCCTAGGAAGCAAAGAGTTGTTGCCGGTTCACGAGGTATACTCCCTTGTTCAATCGGAAGAAAGTAGGCGGAGTGTGATGGTTACAGCTGAGGGGGAGCAACAAGTTGCTTTGGCTGCGATGAGTAATAACAACATGGGGAAGAAAAGTGACACCAAGAAGGCTGATGATAAAGACAAGTTGTTTTGTACCCACTGTCGGCACTCACGGCATACACGTGACACATGTTGGGACATTCACGGGAAACCCAAGTGGGTAGTGAAGAACCAAGAACAGGGTAAAGGGCAAGGTTAGAAGAAGATGAACACATCACATAATGCAGTACATGTGGCAACCCAAGATACTTAGGTTGCCAGTACTAATCGGGACCACCTTAATAATTCTGACCCCAAGGAAGATTTAATGAATTCCTTCAGAGACCACTTGGAGTCTTATGGTAGGGCTTTGCGACAGATGGATAGCTCAGTCACTAGTACTCCCTCTACTTCATTTGCATCTACATTAGGTAATACGACTTTTGCATTTCATGGCACTCCCACCGGTTCCCCTTGGATCATTGACTCAGGGGCCTCTAACCACATGACCGGTAAGCTGAACTTGTTTCAGACTTATAGCCTTTTGTCAGGAAGGGACAAAGTGAGGATTGCAGATGGTTCATTCTCCTCCATTGCAGGCCAAGGATCAATATCTCTTCCCCATGGCCTTAACCTGAATTGTGTGTTGCATGTCCCTCAACTTCCTATAAATTTTTTTTCAATTAGTAGTATCACAAGCTCTTTAAACTGCAGTGTAACCTTTTTTCTTGGCTCATGTGTTTTTCAGGACCTAACTTCTGAGAGGATGATTGGTAGAGGGAGCCTAGTGGATGGTCTCTACATTATCGACAACAAAACTGGTCTCTCGGTGTCATCCTCAGATTCACATATTCAGTCAAATAAGAGTCAATTTTTTTTGTGGCATAGTCGGTTAGGTCATGTTTCTTTTGAAATAGTAAAGTCTTTGTTTCCGGTTTTATTTAAGTCATGTTCAGTGTTAGAGTTCCAGTGTCAAACGTGTCAGTTGAGCAAACAATGTAGAACAACTTTTCACTCAAATAATAAAAGATCAAGTGTTCCTTTTCATGTTGTGTATTCTGATGTATGGGTGCCTACTATTGTAATCTCTGAGGGCGGATATAAGTACTTTATCACATTGATTGATGACTACTCTCACTATACATGGGTATTCCCTATGCGTAGTAGAGACGAAGCTCCAAAGATTGTGAAAGACTTCCAGAGGATGGTATTTACGCAGTTCCATGTTGAAATACAGATCTTCCAATCCGACAATGCAAAAGAATACTTCCATGGTGAGCTCAATGAGTTCTTTGCCTCCCACGGATCTATTCGTAGGAGCTCATGCGCCAGAACACCACAACAAAATGGTGTTGTAGAAAGAAAAAACAGACACCTCCTTGAGGTAGCTCGCGGGATGATGTTACACATGAATGTTCCAAAAATGTTTTGGATGGATGCTATACTTGCAGCTGCTTATGTCATCAATTGCATGCCCTCCAAAGTGCTGAACTACAGGGCCCCTCATCAGTTGTTGTTCCCTCAGTTCCCTTTATTTTCCATTACCATGAGAGTTTTTGGTTGTCGTGCCTTTGTCCATGATTTGTCTCTGTCTCGAGGTAAGTTAGACCCTCGGTCCATTCTTTGTATCTTTCGGGGGTATCCCTCCTCTCAAAAAGGGTATCGGTGCTTTGATCCCGTTAGTCATAAGTTTTTTGAGTCTATGGATGTGTCCTTTGAGTCTGAGCCATTCTTCCCTGCTTCTCCTCAGGGGGAGAGTAGTAGTGTGGAAGAGGAGAAGCAGGTTTAGGTCCGCCAAGTCTCTCTTCCTTCTATTCCGGACCTTGCTCCCTTTCGTGTCTTCCAACGTACACGTCGTAGAGATCAGCAATGTGATAGAGATGTGGAGTGGCCAAACATTGAGCAACTGACACCGTTAGACTCCCAGGAGGTAAGTCCAATCCCTGTTGCACCTATTGATACCCCTACTACTGTGGATGACCTTGACATTACTATTGCTCAAAGAAAGGAAGTCAGGTCATGCACTACCAAACACCCCATTACCCAATTTGTCTGCTATGATCACATTTTCTCCTCATATCGAGTCTTTCTATCTGCAGTTGATTGCATCATTGTTCCCAGAAATGTTGTAGAAGCCTTAAAATGCCCCGAATGGACAGATGCCATGAAGGAAGAGATTAATGCCCTTCATAAAAATCAAACTTGGGAATTGGTGGATCTTCCAAAGGGGAAAGACCCCGTGAGGTGTAAGTGGGTGTTTACAGTTAAACACAAGGCAGACGGAACAGTTGAAAGGTACAAAGCAAGATTAGTAGCCAAAGGGTACACTCAAGTGTACGGGGTTGACTATGATGAGACTTTTGCTCCAGTAGCTAAGATGAACTCAATTAGGGTTCTCCTGTCATTAGCTACTAATTTTGATTGGGAATTGCATCAACTGGACATAAGGAATGATTTTTTGAATGGTGACTTAGAAGAGGAAGTATACATGGTTCAACCCCCTGGATTCTGTGCCAAGGGAAGTGAAAATAAGGTGTGCAAGTTGAGAAAGTCTCTTTATGGTTTAAAACAATCTCCCAGAGCTTGGTTTAGTAAGTTTCACATGGCAGTTCAGTAGATGGGCTTCAAACAATGTCAATTTGATCATACACTCTTTGTGAAGAGATGTCAGGAACAAGTTGCTGTATTGATAGTGTATGTGGATGATATCATCATTACAGGAAGTTGGTGTTCAGAAATACAAAAATTGAAACAATTCCTTGCATCTAAATTTGAAGTGAAAGATTTAGGTCCCCTGAAGTATTTCCTTGGAATTGAAGTCGCCCGCTCAGAAAAGGGTATCTTCATTTCTCAAAGGAAATACACCCTTGATCTATTACAGGACACAGGCAAATTAGGTGCAAGGCTAGCATATACTCCCATGGATGTTGACCACAAGTTGGGTGACTGTGATGGTGAACCTCTGAAAGATGTGAAATAGTTCCAAAGGTTAGTGGGAAAGCTGATTTATTTGTCCATGACCCATCCAGACATTGCCTATTCAGTGGGGGTTCTAAGCCAATTCATGCACTCTCCTAAGAAACCACACATGGAGGCCGCTGAGAGAGTTCTTAGATACTTGAAAAAGTATCCCGGAACAAGTCTAATATTCAGTAAACATAATCACCTAAAGGTGGAAGTCTTTACAGATGCTGATTGGGCAGGTGCTGTGGATGACAAAGTCCACAAGTGGGTATTGCACATTTGTGGGAGGAAACCTAGTGACCTGGAAAAGCAAGAAACAAAGTGTGGTAGCAAGGTCATGTGCTGAAGCTGAATATAGAGCTATGGCACATGGGGTGACTGAAGTCCTTTGGCTAAATAATCTTCTAGGGGAATTTGGAGTTGTTGTTCATAATCCTGTCTCTTTACTATGACAACAAGGCAGCCATAAACATCGCCAGCAACCCTGTCCTACATGAGAGGACCAAGCACATTGAGGTGGACAAACACTTCATAAGGGAAAAATTGGAAAAAAGGGAAATCTGCATCCCTTATGTCAACTCCAAGGAACAACTCACTGATGTCCTCACAAAAGGGCTTCCATACTCGCGGCACAATGAGTTATGTGACAAGCTGGGCATGATAGACATATTCAACCCAACTTGAGGGGGAGTGTTGTGAGGATTATTTAATTGTTATTTTATAGTTGCTGTTAGTGGGTTGTCCTCTTAAGATGCTGTCAATTAGTTATTTTCTTTCTTTCTTATTAGTTTGTTTCTAGGGAGTGCCGCCAGGGGCATACTTGTAATTTCCATTCTTTTTATATTAAGTTAATATAAATAATGAACTGGCGGCAGCCAGGAGAAGGTTTTCTTTTTCTCTCAATCGTATCTTCCTCTTCTTCTCTTTCTCTCTCTCTCTCGTCTCTCTCTCTCCATGAATGATTACAGTGACCTTACGTCTGCTGTTAATGAAAACATGATATGGTCTTCTTTTGATGGAATTTCAACATTTTTTGATCAGCTATGGAATTTCATCACTGCCTGCACTGAACTGAACCAACATTTCTTTCTTATGTAGAAAACTATAAGCAGTAGCCATCTGCATCTTATAGCTTACAAAATAAAGAGTGGTACTGTGGTAGCTAAAAATTTTGGATCCTATGTTTATGGAATTGGAACTTTGTATTTTAGGTTTTGTGGTTATGTACAAGATTGGTTTAACATGTCCTGCAACTGTTGTTTCCCAGCAGGCATTGTGGCTAAAACCGGATGATCAGTTTTGCACAGAGATGTTGACACTGGCTCTAGTGGATGAGTGCCGGCGTGGTTCGGATCACAAAAATGAATCTCGAAGAAGCGATGTCCATGCTTTGTAATCAAGAATTTTAATATATATATATATATATATATATATATATATTCAAACATACTGTAGTTAATCTGTCAAATAAGTAAGGTATGCGATGGTCTAGTGGTTTTATTCATTGTTATTACTATTATATTTTGAAGTTGTACTGTTGTAGAAAGGTTTTCCTCTGTATCTCCTGTTTGTAATTTCATTTTGACATGTGTTATGCCATTTAACTTGTTTTTTTCTCCTTGACTAGTTGAAAGAATGTGTTGGAAAATTGTGAGAGTTCATTCAATGAGACAGCCACAAGGTGGTGGCAAATAATGCCTGAGAGAGGAGTACCTTACACGCCGAGGGTGGTTGTTGGGACGGGCCAACCGTGTGGGAGGTGGATTAGAGGTCAATGACTTGATGGGCTCCGAAATGGTGGTAAGGTAACTCCCATTAATGCTGATAGATTACAAGAGGATACATGTGATGTGGATGGTGTTAGACTTATTGTTGTTTTTTTTGGCGTCCATCAGGTGATTGACATTTCACATTGTTATTGTAACCTAACCACCATAAATATCGTTGGTCGGACTAATCTTAAAATAAAGCTCTCAGACCCGAAGGCGTCATACAAGTGGTTATACATCTTCTCAAGAAATAGTTTCTAGAAAGTGGTGTTTTCCACAATCCACACCGTGGTCCTTGAAAAAAGCGGGCCTAATTAATTTCTCTCTAAAAAAATACTTTTTTCAATACATGGTCATCTATTAAGAAACCCATTTCCAATGATGTGGGAATCATATTAACCTTTCTAATTTACTTTTCTGATTCCAATATGAGACCCACTTTTTTAAATCAAACAGGTGGTCATCAATTACAGATAAAACCTGATTCAATTTAGTAAATTAAATAAGAAATCAAGTGGAATTTTACGGTTTTACCAAATACGCGTAAACGGTGAATCTTAACTGAAGTAATAAATGGTGTGGGTAGGGTTGCAAATGGGTCGGATTCCATCTGATTTGCATATCGTTCGATCTCAAAAGAGCTGGATTTGGATATCCTTCCAAGTTAAATGCATTGATTGGGGGAAATTTGATCTATTAAGTTGCCTGGTCGAACTAATATGTATTCCGAGTCGATTTGATATGATCAGATTCATTGTTTATATGTATGATGTAAAAATATTTAGTCGTATCTTTTCATACTTAATTGCTATTTATTTATTTATTTGTAATTCTTTATTTTGCAATGTCTAAATATGTAAAATCATTTATGCTAGTTGTCCTAATTGTATCTTCCCCATTTGCTTGACGATCAAAAGTTTAATCATCAAAAATTCAAAACCCTAACCCAGACTACTCATCGTGCAAGCTTGGATGGAAACTCCTTATTCGCTGTTGGGGGCTCACTACGACCCTCTGCTGCCCGTTGCAACCTGACCTCTAAGAGAAGCCTGAAGTGACAATCACTATTTATTTTGTTTATTTTTTGAGTTAAGAACTTCGATTAGTCTCTCTTGTAAGAACCAGATGCTGATTGAGACTAAGGACATGTTTGTTTCCTCTTAACTCTCATCTCTTAAAAGGAATCTTTTAGTTTTAAGAGAAAATTGATTGTTCGCTTCCTCTTATCTCTTATCTCTTAAAGTGTAATCATACAACTTTTTGTTTTTTAATGATATACTCAAAAAGACAAACAAAAACTCTTATATATGGGGTCAAAATGGATATTTGATAGCTTTTAGAAATTAGAACAACATTCTTTGCATTCAGAGTTCAGAAAAAAGAAATTTTCACCAATACCAATATACTTCTTAATGTAATTATTACACTTTCAAATGTTAGACTTTAGAGCAAACGAACAGGCCCTGATATAGAATCTCCTTGCTAGGGTTGCAAGTGAGTTGGGTTAGGTTGGGTTGAGGTCAACCCTAGCCCAACTTGAGTTGTTAAACTCCAACCCTAACTTTGACACAACCCAAAGTTTTTAGGTTGGGTTAAGATCTGGTTGGGCTTGGGTTGGTCTGACCATCCAAGTTCTCTACTTACTGTTGTCAAATGTATTTGTTTTCTAGACCGTGTTCATGTTAATTCAATATTGGCATTATTAGTGTAAAAAAGAACATAGTTATCATTTTTGAAAAAAAAAGACTTTAAACTTAAAATTTTTTGGCATGTAGTATGCATGTATACATATATCGATAATAAATATGATATACATACATAAATACTTGTAAAAAAAAACATAAATATATAGATATATACATTTACGAATGCATAGTTACATACTTACATATACATACCTCCATGAATAAGGAATGTGTATATATAAGTACTTACAATGTTATATGCATAAATATATATTTATATAGTATTTATACATGCAATCTTGCTCACGGTTCACCACCAACCTGCCACTGTCCAGTGCAACCTGACTTGTAATGTAACTGAATACTTCTCTCCCTCTCTTTGGAACCCTAAGCCTCTATTTTTTTTTTTTTTTTTTGAGTTTAGATCTTACAACTATCAGGTGCAAATCGAATTTGAATTGGATATTTGTTAAGATGGAATAGATTGAATTTGAATCACATTGTGTAAACCCAATAGATTCTTATTGAATTTAAATTTTCCAGATTTTTTAGCAAATTGAATCAGATATACCACAATTCGAATTCGACCCGATCCGATCTGTTTGTAGCCCTAGGTGTGGTGGATCTATTCTACTAGATAAAGTGGGTTTTCAATTAAAAATAATACCTGATTTAACCTCTTTAAATCAAATAAGAAACCTATCTATCAAAAAATCATTTACCAAGCTTGACCAACCATTCTATTAAAAACAAGAGTTGTTAGTTACTTCCACTTTTTTTTAATACATGGTGTGGGATTCAAAGTAACACTAGCCAACCATTCTAATTTAATTTTCTATTTCAAATGCAAACAATCAACATACTAATTACAAAGTATTGGAAATGCAAATTTAAGAAATATATGAAGATACACTTAGGATACAAAAAAAAGGATACACTATGAAACTTCAATAAAATCTCAAAAGAATACATAAATAATACTAAATCCAAGTCTATATCATTATAAATAAGTCATATATACATAAGAAACATATTTAATTATGTGGAGTGAACTATTAGGACACATTTGGAAAATATTTAAAAAGTATAAAAGGACTAAATAAATATATATATTTTAATTCTTGGGACACCAATACAGTTTTAATCAATATTTTTAAATATATAAATTTTAATAATCAACACTTCTTTTAAAAAAATTAATTAATATGCACTACAAAGAGAAAATAGCTAAGGTGATATTTAGCACATGGTGTTATGTATTTATTGATGTTGCAAGTAGGAATTGCAATGCAACAATTGACTATTGTGTTTTATTACACATAAGCACCACTAGGCATCACACAGGTGAAATGGAAACACAACAATCAGAATATCAAAATGATGTTTCCACTAAGAATAGTGAATTTTATATAACCCAAGATAATAAAAAATATAAACGCTTGTACTTGATCAATTTATACCACTTGAGCACCGCACAGGAACCATTCCTATACTTATCATCGGAAGATATTCACAATACACAATTAAGATGTGCTGTGAGGCGCCGATGTGAATTGTATATGGTAATGCCACCAAAATGGATCGCACTATACACAACACCACGGTACCAAACACTCGTTAAAATATTAATGTTAAAATTTAAAACAGATCTATTCAATTATAACAAAGAAGTAGGTGTGGTAGCAAATAAAATAACATGTGTAGTTGCCCCGTAATTGCATTAACGGGGTTATTTCACCATAGATAGACATTGAGATTGTCAGTAATTTGTTATTTCAAAATTTTGAAAGGCCACAAGTAGAGTTTTCCTGCAAAAAGCCAAAACGTCATTAATTTTTTCCCTATGAAAGTGTTAAGGATTAGGAGTCCGTTCAGTATTATCTTATTTGTATATATCTTCTTATTCTTTCCTTATCATGAATAGTTCAGATAGGATAGGAAATATATATTTGTCCCTGTAAACTTAGGAGTTCTAGTTGCCATAAGCTTAGGAGGTTCGGTGGTTGTATTCATGTATATATACTTAAATTCTCAATGAATAAAATACAGAAAAGTATACACCAGAAAAGATCTAGTTTTACATGGTATCAGAGCCACGAAATAGGAGCAAGAGGTCTGCGTTCCAAGACTTCTGGAGATCAGTGGCGGCAGCAACGATTGTTAGGCGCTGCCAAAGGACAAGCTTTGCACTCCAAAATTTTGCGGGCTAACCTCTGCCTCTGCTTCTTTCTCGGTTGATTCTTCTTCATTCGAGGCCTGCGGGGCATTTAATTGCGGAATTGGTGGTGCCTTGCTTAACATACACTAGTGAATCTCATCAATCAATTTCTGACGTTCTGGAGTTCCAAATCTGGGGGCTGCTTCACGAAATTTGATGGCTAATGCACGTCTTTCTTCCTTCTTGTAATCCAATGAGCCCAGTACACCATCTGGGTTGGTGGGCATGAATGCAATCAATGCTACCAAAGCAGTTCTCACGCTCCAAGATGGCTGCCAATGCTCCGGATGATGATTGGATATGCTTAGACAAATCTTCGTTTGTGTTTCAAAATGACCATTAGGAGTTAACAGCATAAATGCAGGAGGTTGGAATGGATATTCTGCTGGCAATTGGATCCGTCTGTGATAGATTCCTCCCTCGAACTCTGTGTCACGGGGACCTCTGACCGCGAACTGCCACTCAAATATATCGGAAGGGTTTGCTTGCATCTCCTTCACCTCCTGAAGGATCCTCTTCACCGCTAGGTTCTTCAGGTTGTACTTCTCTTCCGCCATGGCGTAAGATAGAACACACCCTTCGATTTGGCCGTGGAAGGGAGGACGACGGACGTCGGCGATAAAGCCTGTAACAAAGGGACTCGGGATGCTTGAAGGTGTGTTGTGTTCCTTTCCTCTGCTTCAGCCAGACGAACCCGGCTTCCCTGTTGTAGCCCACCTCCTCCATGACGTCCAACGGCAATAGACCCTTGGGTAGCGATATCTCCTCCAAAAGCTGTAGTGATTTCTCCTTGCAGAGAGCGTCTCCATGGTAGATCTCCGCCTTCTCTCTGTAATTCTCAATCGCTTTACTCGCCATTGTTGTTGTCTGAGCTGGTCGCTAAGGCTTAGTTGGGGGCAGGCAAAAACAGAATTGACTGAAGAAGAAGAAAGCAAGAAAGGAATACGGGTCTGAGCCTGAGCCCTCGGAACAGAAGTTCGGTCTCCTTCTACAGAAGTTCCAACCTTCGACTTCGGTCTTCTCTTGGACGGTTCTTCTTGTGTGAGTAACAGAGAACTTGGGTGTCCGTTCTCGAACGCACTGATTTTTGACAAGTCTCCGACGAGTCAACGTTCTGCGGCAGGTTTTAGGGAGATCCTGAGATCGGTTCTTTGTCTCCTGTGGCACCGATCATGGGCTTTCAGACACAATAGTCGGCATGACTGAAAACAAAGAAAAAGGAGTAGGGGCAGGAGGAAAAGGTCGTGGCGGCCAAGTCAAGGCCCATACAACCAAAGCCTCTGCGCAAGGCAATGCGTCTCAAGGAGAATCAATTGATGCAACCAAGACTGGGTTAAATGGACTGAGTAGTGAGCAGTGGAACATGTTACTCAACCTTTTGAACACATAGAAAGAGGGGAGTCAACGACTAAGTGGTAAGCAAAAATTGATAGAATGGATAATAGACACAAGGGCCTCTCATCATATGACAGGAAGCCCCGAGTCGATGAGAGACATAAAGAATGTCATTCCGTGCTTTGTCGGGCTACCAGACGGGAAAGCGACAATAGCAGAGAAAAAAGGCACAGTTGCACTGGACGATCATCTGAAACTGACTAGTGTTTTATATGTGCCTAGTTTGAATTGCAATTTACTTTCCGTGTCGCAATTGATTGAGGAATCGAATTGTATTGTCCAGTTCACTAATAAATTCTGTGTGATACAGGACCGCACTACAAGGATGCTGATTGGAGCGGGTGAGCAGCGAGAGGGACTCTATTATTTCCGGAGCATTGCATCAACAAGAGCAATGAAGACTACAGAAAGCAGGACGAATGGTGATATTTGGCATCAAAGGTTAGGGCATCCTTCTTATAGAATTGTTAAGTTATTGCCTTTTATTAGTACTAAGAATAATAATGATGACAGTATTAAGGGTTGTGATGCATGCTTCCGAGCTAAACAATGTCGAGAAGAGTTTGTTTCTAATAATAATAAAGCATCCGACATTTTTGAGTTAATTCATTGTGATTTGTGGGGTCCTTATAGAACTGTAGCTTCTTGTGGGGCTCATTATTTCTTGACCATAGTAGACGATTTTTCTAGAGGCGTTTGGATTTATTTTCTGGGTGATAAGACGGAAGTGGGACGGGTTCTTCGAAATTTTTTTGCTATGGTTCAAAGGCAATTTAACAAACCTGTGAAGGTGATCCGTACTGATAATGGGACTGAGTTTGTATGCTTGGCTAGTTATTTTGCTGAAAGTGGTATTATTCATCAAACCACTTGTGTCGAGACCTCTCAACAAAATGGGAGGGTTGAACGCAAGCACCGCCACATACTCAATGTTGCCCGAGCTTTGCGCTTTCAAGCCAGCTTGCCTATTGATTTTTGGGGGGAATATGTCCTGATCGCATGTTATTTAATCAATCGGACACTGTCCATTCTGTTGAAGGGAAAGACTCCCTATGAAATGTTATTTGGGCGACCTCCTTCTTATGATAATGTGCGCGTTTTTGGTTGCTTAGCATATGCACACAATCATGGACATGGAGGGGATAAATTTGTCAGTCGAAGCAGACGGTGCGTTTTTGTTAGGTATCCTTTTGGAAAGAAAGGATGGAACCTGTATGATTTAGAGTCCAGCATGTTCTTTGCATCAAGAGATGTTACATTTTTAGAGCATGAGTTCCCATATGCACACAGGGAAGATGCACAGCCGAACAAACCACAAGGCCAATTTAATTGTGGAATAGGTGGGACAGATGAGGTGTTGGTGCCATCCACTTATTTACCTGGACTAGCAAATGGCGAGATAGAGGCTAACCAGCGAGGTGAACTCGCTAAAGAAGGAACCCGTGTAGACCCGAATGCAAATGCTGGTGAACCCATGCATTCTTGTGACGCCACCACAAAAAATGCAAGCGAAGACGGTCCTGATGTCAGGGGGGTGGCAATGTTGAGCAACAACAACACTTTGAATTTCAACAGCAGCACTCTGAATTTCATTTGGGGTGTGGGCATCGACAGAAACAACAGTCCACAAGGTTGAGAGATTATGTGCTTCACACCACACAACGCTTGAGTCCCTCTCCGCGTCCCTTTGCAAGCTCACTCGGCCAATCACATTCTGCAGGTAGTCCTTATCCCATAGATAACTATGTGAACTGTAACAATTTTTCTTGTCGACATCGTGCTTTTTGGCAGCTATTACTACAGGAGTTGAACCTACTTCTTTTGCTGAGGCCATAAAGGATGAAAAATGGAGGGATGCAATGCAGAAAGAAATACAGGCACTTGAAAATAATCAGACATGGGCTGTGGAGTCTTTGCCATCCAAAAAACGAGCCATAGGATGCAAATGGGTGTATCGAATCAAGTATAACGTTGATGGGACAGTGGAAGATACAAAGCCCGTCTCATGATTTTTGGGAACAAGCAAGTTAAGGGAATTGATTATAATGAAACTTTTGCCCCAGTTGCAAAAATGGTTATTGTCCGTACCTTCCTTGTAGTCGTAGTAGCTAGAAATTGGGAGCTTCATCAAATGGACCTACATAATGCATTCTTGCATGGTGACCTTCATGAGGAAGTCTACATGCAAATGCCTCTTGGTTTTCAGTCAGATAAACCAGGTATGGTGTGTCGGTTGCGAAAATCTCTGTATGGCTTGAAACAAGCGTCGAGATGTTGGTTTGCTAAATTAATTGCAGCCTTGAAGACATATGGGTTTCAGCAATCATGTTCAGATTACTCCCTCTTCACCTTTCGTCGAGACAAGGTGCATGTGCTTGTTCTCGTGTATGTGGACGACATTATCGTGTCAGGTAATGATCGTATGGCAATTCAAGTCTTCAAGAAATATTTGAGTGACTGCTTCCATATGAAAGACTTGGGACCATTGAAATATTTTTTGAGCATTGAAGTTGCCCGAAACTCATCAGGAATTTTTCTGTCTCAACGTAAGTATGCTTTGGATATTATCTCTGAAGTTGGATTACTTGGTGCAAAACCTGCTACTTTTCCTCTGGAGCAGAATCACAATCTCGCCTTGACAGATGGGCCTCTCTTATCTGATCCTGAGCGATACAGGCGCTTGGTAGCATGCTTATTTATCTTTCAGCAACTTGTCCAGAGTTGTCTTATTGTGTGCATGTTTTGTCCCAATTTATGCAGCAACCGCAAGAAAGACATTGGGAGGCCGCATTGCAAGTGGTGCACTACTTGAAAGGAAATCCTGGTCAAGGAATTCTCTTGCGTTCAGATTGTGACTTACATTTATATGCATGGTGTGATTCAGACTGGGTGAGCTGTCCTTTGTCTCGACGTTCTCTGTCTGGATGGTTTATTTTGCTTGGGAAATCGCCTATTTCCTGGAAAACTAAGAAGCAACACACTGTGGCTCGTTTTTCAACGGAAGCAGAGTATCATGCTATGGCCACGGCCACGTGTGAATTAAAATGGCTGAAGGGATTGTTATTGTCTCTTGGAGTTATGCGTTCAAACCCAATGCGATTATATTGTGATAGTCAGGCAGCCTTGCATATTGCAGCAAACCCAGTGTTTCATGAGCGTACAAAACATATTGAAGTTGATTGCCATTTTGTATGTGATGAGATTCAAAATGGTTGCATTCGTCCTGCTTATGTGTCGACTACCGTTCAACTGGCTGACATTTTTACAAAGGCATTGGATCACTGAGAATTTGAATACTTTCTCCGCAAGTTGGACATTCACAATCTGCATTCTCCAACTTGAGGGGGGGTATTAAGATTAGGAGTTCGTTCAGTATTATCTTATTTGTATATATCTTCTTATCCTTTCCTTATCATGAATAGTTCAGATAGGATAGGAAAGATGTATTTGAGTCGTTGTAAACTTAGGAGTTCTAGTTACCATAAGCTTAGGAGATTTGGTGGTTGTATTCATGTATATATATACTTAAATTCTCAATGAATAAAATACAGAAAAATAAACATCAGAAAAGCTCTGGTTTTACAGAAAGGGGGAAATTTTGGTTCTCCCTGCTTGACACGTTTGTCAATGTGACAAAATTAATGCTTTAAGCATCGTTACTATTGCATTGAATTCATGGTCTAATGTGTTGAAAATCCTTAAGCCTGAGCTGTGTAATCGAGAAATAAATAGAGACCGTTGACCATTTCTTTTGTTTTTGTACTTTTGCCTCCTGTTCGTGGTTGGTTTGGCTCTCCGTGGCCGTGGGGTATACGGTTAATTAATTTATTAATTTTATTTTCTGGTAGATGGAGTGAATCCTTCTGTTTCTGTGGCTAAGGTTGTGTTTCGTTGCTTGTATTGATGCAACCGTGCAAATTTTGACCTATTTTTGTTTCAAATTTTAATTTATTTTATTTGATTGCAATATAAATAAAGTGAAATTAAGATATGAAACAGATTAAAGTAAAACCCAAAACAAAATTTAACAAGAATTTGTATTTTTTTTTATTTGCACTCCTATTCATTTATACTAGTGCAAATAAAATTGCACTACAACCAAGTGAAGTTCATGAGGTCTAGAAGGTAGGTAGGGCCAATTACTTGCGATGCTCAAGTTGTGAATCCGGTGTCCTCAGATAGAGTGAGATTTGTTGCTTCTCCAACAGTCCATGATTCTTGCATCTCTGAGGTTGGTGGAGTTGGGGCAGGTGGCAAGTCTTGTTGCAATTGAAGAAGGGAAATTAAGTTTCTTGGAGTAGTGACTCTGGTACTTGGGGGTATAGACAAGATGAGAGATTGGTTATGAGCTAGCTAGAGAGTTAATGAATGAACCAAACACAAGCAGAACATCCAATTTCCCCACGAGTGGTGATGGTTTTGAATGGTCCTTTATTGATATATAGTTTAGAATATGTTCTTCTTGGCTGCCGAAAATTGAAGAAAGCTAGTGGATCTATATGATGATGTTGTAGTGAAGCCTCAGAGCCGAGGGGTGGTATCCTAGCTCGGACCTTTAGTGGTTCGGGTTGTAGTTTGTGTTTGGCTGGTGCTGTGTCTAGTTCGGCGGGTGTTTTGTTGTGGCTTGGACTATCTTGTCCGTTTTTTCTTTTTTTTTTTTAAAAGCTCCTTTTATTGATTTTTCTTTGTTTAGTTTTTTCGAAGAAAATATCTATTCTATTATTAAAAATGTGAATGAGGTTTAGGTTCTGGATTTTTTTTTTATTAACTAAGATATCCATATTTTTGAATTTGGTTCTTCTTTATTATGATGCCAAGAAAAACGTTATTTGAACTACTACTTTTATTAAATTTATTTTTTTCTCTATCATTAAGTCATATATTTAAAATATTAATTATTACTCCCTTTCATTAAATCTTATATTTAAAGTATACTAATTAAATGAGATTTGTGGACTTTTTCTTGATTAAAACACCTATGCTTTTGAGTTTGATCCCTCTCCAACAGCATATGTAATTTAATGTACTATTAATTTTTCACTTTATTTAATTCCCTTTTATTAAGGTGTTAACCATAAGGACAGAAAATTAGTTAAAATTTTATTATTTTCACATCATTCAATTCCTTTCTATTAAGTTTTTAATTTCCATTTTCTCTCCTTAGGTCCTTTATTAGAAGTATAAATAATTGTTCACATGCTTTGCATGTGGCAATTTTTTATGATGATGATAGTAAATAATATGTTTTCAAATTGTCTACACTTTTTAATATTCCTATGTCTATAAAAGTTATTCTTGTTTTGTTTAATATGCTGAATATATGATATTAGAGATGCACCCAAATGTTTTCTACAAATTTATATATATATATATATATATATATATATATATATATATATATATATATATATCTTTTGCATATTTTTGTGTTTTTATATTTTCAATTTTTGTTATTTAATTATGACTTCACAGGTTGACACATTTGACTTGAAAGGTATAATTGTGGATCTACTACAAATAAGAAAATAATTTGACTTTTGAGTTAGTTGATTTTAAAATTGTACTTTATCTTCATCATTAACAAAAGT
The DNA here is from genome assembly GCF_055504915.1 of Nelumbo nucifera. Lineage (NCBI taxonomy): Eukaryota > Viridiplantae > Streptophyta > Magnoliopsida > Proteales > Nelumbonaceae > Nelumbo > Nelumbo nucifera. The sequence goes on from NC_142649.1 coordinate 125,091,175, forward strand.
TAAAAAAATCTTGTTTATTGTTTTAAATTTTAATATGATTAATATAAAATATAAGAGATGTTTCCAAATGTTTTCTATAGAGTTTATATGTTTTTTTTGTATTTTTATATTTTTCTTTTACTTTTTATTATTTTATTAGAAGATCAAGGGTTGATACATGACCCGAAAGCTTGAGTTGTTGATCTGCCACCAAGAGAGCAATTTTATTTTTGGGTTGGTTTTAAATTTTATAATTTATTTCCAACATCAAAAAAATTAGTGTGGTAAATAATAGTTGTTTTAATTTATGTCATTTTTAGGCACACCTCTAATATTATATATTTATCGTACTAAAAAAATAGTATGATAGAAGTAAATGATGTAAATGAAAAAATCAAATTAAAACTGACCTAGAAATGAAACCATTTTCCTATTCAAGTGGTGGGTCAATGGTTCAACCTTTTAGGTCAAATGGGTCAATCTTGATGTCATAATTAAATAACAAAAGCTTTAGAAAAGACAAAGCAAAAATAATTATTAAAAAATATTGAACTTTTATAGAAGACACTTGGTTTCATCTCTAATATTATGTATTCAACTTATTAAACAAAAATAAGTGTGATAGTGGAAATAGAATAAAAATAAAATTAACTTGAAAAGAAAATTATTTTTCTATCTAATTGGTGGTCAATGGTCCATAAGAGAGCAAATTGGATAGGTTAACCCGAGTCTGGACTGACTCAACTCACAATTTTGGACAAGTTATCTTGGACTTTTGGTTGTTGGGTTGGGCCTACGCCTAGCCCAAGTTGCCCAAGCCTAACCTAACAATTGAGGCAGAGCTATGAGTTTTTCTTGGGAGGTGGGGGGCAAGAACTAATAAACATGGATTGTGGGGGTTAAAAGTTAATAAACATTCATGGGGGGGGGGGGCAAAAATATAAGTGCGATATAAATGGAGATTGTGGTAATTTTCAAGGCAAGGGGGGCGTGGCTCTCTCCACCGTCCCTGGCTCCTCTCCTATTGACAATATTCAAAATACATAAATACACATACATATATAGAAACATATTAATTTGCTTACATGCATGCATACATATACATTTATGTCAAAAGTTAGCATGGTGTTGATTGACAAACTCAAGTTTAGATCCAATTTGAGTGCAAGTTCGGCCTAGGTTATAGGTCAGGCCCACCAATATTGGGTCTGAATTGAGCTTAAACTCGGTTTAGTCTGTCCGACTTGCACCATAACAGTTCAATTGTTTGGATAAAATGGGTCAACCAATGATGCTATAATTAAATAATAGAAATTTAAAAATAGTACAAATACAAAAAATATATAGAAAATTGGTATATCTAAAATATTGTATTTGTTTGTTCTGTATATCTAAAATATTTTAAGTTTATCATATTAGACAAAGATAAGTGGGATAAACAAGAATTATTTTTAGAATTAATTATGTAAATGGAAAAGAAAATTTAAAGTTATGAAGAAATGAGATTCGTTTTTCTTTTAAGTCAAATAGGTCAACATATGATGTCATAATTATATAGTAAAAACTAAAATAAATAGAAATAAAAAATTATAGAGAATAAAAACAATTGTACACATCTCTAACATTATATATATATATATATATATATATATATATATCATATTAAACAAAAATAAATGAGATAAATAAAAAATAATATTAATATTAATAATTCTTATCTAAAAATAGTTAAAAACCCCAAAATAATGCATGCATGGTTTGTGCTAAGTTTGATTTAGTCTAATTACAAATATCACATTGCTCTTAGGGGTGTAACTTAGGGGGTTGGGTCAGGTTGAGGATCAACCAAAGTCCAACCCGAAGTCTTAAACCTCTAGCTCAGTCTTAGATTAATCTAATTATGACTAAAAAAGGTTAATCTATAGATTAATTTAATTATGACTACAACCTAACTTTATATATTTACTAATATTTAAGTAACATTTACAAAAAATTATAACACTAAATCATTAATAAAGTAAAACAAATAAAATGGAACATTAATAGATAATATGGGAAAATAATTATTTTATCAAGTAATTGGAAATAATTTATTATTTTTGTTAAAAATTATTAATATAATTAATCCAAATTACTAAATAAGAAATTATTAAAACAAAGATAAATTATTATTTTTAACAACATTACATTCCCTTCCTTATAATAGTTATCAGTTTTTATTTTAAAACCACCATCACACAATGCTTTCATTACTATCTTTTCTAATGAATTGTAATAAAGATATTGAAATTATTGTTGTATCATGTGGAATGCACATGCATATTTAATTAATAGTATCTCTAAATTTCATTACGTTGAAAGATGGTCCCATAAGCCTATATTTTATTGCGTGGTCTAAAATTACTCCCATGTAGCTCGACCCTTGCAACAACCTTAATTTACCTTGTTGCCCTCTTCATAGTGGTTGCTGTTACAATTTCTAATTTAGTCCAAGTCTGATGTATATTTTCCAGCTAATTATTTATGGTGCATTTCTCTTGCTCTCTCTTTTTTAAATCGCATCTACTCATAAAATGCGTGTCACACTTACCTCACAACATGTTTCAGCCGTGCATCTAGAATATCTTTCTATGATTTATAAAAGATTTGAAATAATTGGAGAGAAAACTTACAAGGGCTTCCGCCTTTCATTGTACTTATATAATACAAGAGTTTTGGTTATAATCTAATTGTACACTTGGCAGAGATTAGATTACAATAATGATAAGGATAACAGTGGTGATAATCATAATGATAAAGACTGAGTTAAAGTGGGAAACTTGATAAGGAGATAAGGTTCGATGGCTGGGTTATGTGTCATGTGGGCTTGGGCCCGGTCTCCTCAACAATTTAAACATTTACATATACGAAATATTCTGGTTTTCTATGCAGAGGCAGCTGTATTTTTTTTTTGGCACTCCGTATGTTTTCTGTTGGTTAAAGTCTTAATTCATCCAAATTACACCTGAAATTCACTCTCCATCACTTATCGGGATTTGAGCACTCCGAGGGCCCTATTTGGGACCAATCCAATTGTGGGTCCTGAACTTCTGAAGGCCCAACTTATGAGTCTATTCTGTACTTCATGGTTAATGCATTTGCTTTTATAACATAAAAAAAAAGAGAAGAAAAGGGAAAAATAGAATATATATTATCACACAAAACAAGAAATTAATTATTTAGTTGGATACAACATCTGATGGACAATCTGTTTGAATAGAGGAAACATAAACCACCAAATGAGGGAGTCCATATATATATATATATATATATATCTGATAAAGCTATTATTAATTAAGGTATGATATATGACAACATACATGCCATTAGAGAAACGTTTACGTACGTGAATGATCAATTACGTATACCCTTTGAGAAAGGGCAGCCTTGAGAGGAGGAGGAATTCAAGGGAGGGTGGTTGTGTTGTGGTTCTTGTGAACCCGAGGCCACTGGTCCTTTCATCAGACCTCCAAACAGCTCTCCCGGGTCGAAATAGATCTCAACCTCTTCAGCTCTGAGAGTCTCATCAACCTGTGTGTAGCAGATACGGAAGTAGTTTTAAGTATTAACACCAATAAAGTCAATACCAATTGGTTCATATTGACCTGGACTCTTCAAGTTCCGAATCACTGGATTACCTCTCTTTGGGAAAGATCGAAATTACTTACATCAGTAGGCAAGTTCTGGTCTGGGTTCCCCATGAGGCCATGACTTGCCATCTATCGCAGATCAAGACCCACAATTCATGGGTCCCACTAAAGATTAACTTTGCCAAGAATCATCTCGAAGCCTCGCTCACAAGTCACATCTAGAGGCTTGGGTTTTGGAAGCAAATACGTTAAAGAATTGAAATTAACCATCTTACCATGATAGGTTTTGGCGTAATTCTACTCTTAGCTAGGTTGGACCCAACCAATGGTGGTCCTAATTTTCTGAACATATGCCACGTGGCAAGTTAAAGGCCCCAGACTGCAACTAGCGGTCATGTCATGTGTCACCAGACTCGAGTCATTCTCTTCTAGCAATTAAATTCATTTGAGTTGTGTGAATAATCAGGCTCCCATCTTGGGCAGGTTGAGTGTTCGGGTGCTATACACCCGAAGTACTTCCAAATGCCAACAAATCTTTGCACAAATCGATCCGCTTGGTTATGGGTTAGATCACACAAACCTAAACTCCAAAACCAAGCTCGTGGGTAGGTCAAGATTCAAGATGCTCAGAGCCAACCCAGAAAATGCCTGAGTCAAGCATGCATTAAAATGAACCAAGGAGGCATGGTTAACATTTTAAGAGTTGTTTAGTGCTTGTACGTACCTTGAGAACTCCCATCCCATAAAACTCAACCTTGTTTCCAGTTGGAGCATATCCTCTGAAAGGGCCTTCCATGAATCCCCAGTGTCTGAACTTGAAAGCTATCACAGGCGGTCCGGAGTAGACGTTCAGCACCTCCCACGCAAACCCACGAGGAAAAGCCGTCCGGAAGACGTCGTGAGACGACTCAAAGCTCTCCACATCCGCCTTGTAATATTGGAGTTCCTCTGGAAGAGAAGTCTTCAACAGTGCGTTGTAGCTCCCAAGTCTTAGAGTTTCTTCCCCCGATATTCCTTCTCTCCCTGCGACAGGTTTCAAAAACTTTGTTAATTAATTTGAAATGCTTATTGAGATGAAGAAGAAGAAGAAGAAGAAGAAGAAGAAGAAGAAGAAGAAGAAGAAGAGAGACTTTGCAGCTTGGGTTCTCTCACCGTTGACGAACAACTTGAACTTCTCTGGATTTATGGTTTTGAAGTCTTGCAGTTGTGTCTTATGAGAGAGCTCCATCTCCCATGTCTTAATAGCATTTTGTACAGTTTCCTCTAGTGATCCTTTAGGCCATTCCTGTAAAACCAGAGTAGATGATTACGAGGGAAGGGAAATGTCCAATAATGGGTTTATCTTTATCTTTTATCTCCCCCCAAAAACAGATGAGATTGAGGGGCAAAGAATTAAAAACTGTAGCAAATCCTTAATTAAAATGCATAAATTAACGATGCAAACATTAGAACAGACAAGTGAAATTATATGATCGATCCACATGCAACAAGAAGAACAAGAACAAGCAATAGATGGAAACTTTTATGGGGTGCACTTAGGCCACCTTGGTTCGGCCTTGTTCGAAGACTTGGTTAACCAGATCATAGGTAGGAGGGCTACCATGTCTCCATTTTGTTTTCTTTTCTGCTTCCCCATGCATGTGAGATCGGTACTTATCTGCAATAGTGCTACCTGAAATTTCCTCTGAGGAAGACATGATAACAGACAGAGAGAGAGAGAGATGAAAACAAGGCCTAAGAGAGGCATTTATAGGAAAGGTAATGGAGCAGGAATGGACCAGCTTTGGTTTTTCTTATCCCAAACCATGGGTGGGTAGCATTAGCATTAGAAATTGAAAATACCCTCTTCAAGAGAGAGAGAGAACAAGAAAATCAAAGTGGTATCGATTAAGATAAAGCTACATCTTGGTGCGGTCACATCAATAAATCTAAGGCCATGCTTCCACATAACCGGATGCAGTTGGGTAGAAGAGGGTCACATGTAACCAGATGAACAGTATTGTATCCTCCTGCGGTTCATGAGATACATCCTATTCATTTTTTCAACGTCTGGTATTGTGAGAAATCACATTCAAGGATTCCTAAGTATAATTGTGTGAAAAGAGGGATAATATTCGGTTTTCTGAAAAGGAAAGGAAAAAAAAAAAAAACTTAACAATTTTTACTCATATATGAGTAGGATCTTGATGGATTAATTGTTGACGGAGTGGTCTTTATCTAATAATATCATATATATGTATATGACGGGAGGTCTAGTGTAGTCCAATTTGAGAAGAGAGGTTGGGTGTATTTCAAGGGACAGGTGTCAAAAAATTTAAAAGTGTTTATTGAATGTGCTTACAATTAGGTGCCTAACTATTCTCTTTTCTCCTTAATTTTCTCTCTCTCTTCTCCCTGTTCCCCTATTCAAGTTTCTCATTAGGCCAAGTAAGCAGGGCTATCAACCATCCCTAATTAGCCATGACATCCTTTATAGCAAGGATTCAAAATCTTGATATAAATGGGAACTTACTAAACAGTACCTACGTACAGCTAAAGGAAACCTGCCAAAATAGTTTCCTTCTCCTTACCTTTTGCACTATTACTAAAAAACCTCATTCTTCCCTAATAGAAATGAGATTCTGTGAAAATACAGTATCCAAAAAGGAGACATCGTTCTTCCCCAAATCTTTATTCCCCTACTTTGGATCGGTTATCATTTGTTTCCGTTCCTGTTTTGAATCGGATTCTCTTATACTGAAGACACTATGCCAAGATAGGTTTTGATTTACGTTTTCAGCTTTCTCTTTTTGCTACAAAATCTTTAAGTTTAGAAACTATTTCTGTTAGTTTTAATCAAGCACTAGTAGAATGGCGTGCGATGCACGGGATATTTGAATCAGGACTCAAATAAATTAAAAAAATCTCAACAAATTACCATGTGCATGAAAGGATCATGGCTGCTATATTTGTAGATAATTCCAGTAATCGAAATCCTTGCAGAAGAACTTTTGTGAACAATGTGAATGTTCAGATTGTATCTGCAAAACAAAATGAAAACTGGGACAATTGTGTGATATGTTTCTTCAAAGCATTTGACACAGTTCTAAGATTTTCAAAATTCAGTTTTTATGATATTTTAGTTTGTTCTAATTGAAAGGATACAAACAACAATTCTAACATGTTATAACTAAAAAATACAAAATAAGAAAAAAAAACATGAACCTTACTCATGTAGAGGTAATATCTTAATGCAAAAAATTAAGAAGCGCCCACTAGCAATTATGGCAGTGATAGCAACAATTGCCTTAACAGCTGCCAATCCAAGAGCTTCTGTTATATCTTGAAAACCAATATGTACACAGAAGACAATATTGTCCCACAAATGCCACAAAATAATCAGAAGATGCTTACCATTAAAATGAAGATGTGTCATAAAAATCATAAAGATATAATTATGTACCTAAAAGTTGAAAAGAATTATAAGATGCCATACAAAATCTAAACTAGGGGTTGGATCATGACATCAGAAAAAAAAAAAAGAAAAAAATCTAAGGAATGGAAGTAAAGTTATCAACATAATGGAAGATTTGATAAATGGAACTAAGCAGTTTAGATATTCAAAAGATAAATAGAAGAAAAGTGTAATTAATTGTGATGCCAACCAAAATGAACAAATAGTAAAAAGATAATATCTTCATGATACCCGAGGTCTTGATTAAATAAATAGAGCATCTTTGGTGTTATCTAATATTTGAACAAGTTCAGCACTTTTGATGTTAACATGGCAAAACATATCTTAATACCATATATTGTAGGGACATTATAGCATATTCTTTGGGAATGGAACACATTCTATGCTTACCTTTTACTGTAAAACCATACCATCAGATAACACTTCTTTTTTTTGGATTTTGAGAGGGTGGAAAGTTTATTTTCCTAGGTATTACTTACCGGGTAAGTGATACCCATCTCCTAGGTGGGTAAATAAGTTTTTCACTTGGGGAAAAGTTGCCAACACTTGAATGGTTTACTCGGGTAAGTCTTTCTTGGGAAACACTTACTTGGGTAAATGCACTTACCCGGATAAATAACTTACCTAAAAGCAAATGGAGCCTTCAAAAAAAGGATCTTCAATCCCCTGCTAAACCAAGATACAATGTTCAACACAAGATTTTTTTTTTTTGTATTATAAATATTCAACTTATTGTCTTGTATCTATCTTTGAAGTTATAAGTTTTAATCCAACAATTTTAACTTGAAAAGCACAACCTTTGTTAGTCATGTGTACCTTATATTTACTCCATATCCATTTTGGGTTACTACCAAAAGGAAGAAGAAGAAGAAGAAGAAGAAGAAGAAGAAGAAGAAGAAGAAGAAGAAGAAGAAAAAATTGGGCACTTCAACTCAACTTTTAGGCTAAGTTCCATGACTAACAAATGGTTTAGTGATTCATTTCCTATATCAAGGCAAGATTTGATAATTTTAATTGAGTTCAAGTCATGTGACATCGTTACAATCTTTTCAAGAAAATTCCGTTTCACAACTTTGTCCAGAACTTTAACTAGTTCAAGATTCCTGGGTCATGTAGACAATTTGACTCAATCTTAATCACAACTATTGGGGTTAGCTACACAAATCCTATCATGCCATCGTGCTCCATCAAGAGCCATGTTTTCTGTCAAATAGCAAGTCCTTAACATTTCAGGACTTGTCTTCATATTGTATATTTGGACTACACTTGGTATCTTAGATCTTTGGGTTCTGTATTAATTATTAATTATTTTAATATTTTTGTTAACATTAATTATTTTTTATTAATTTTACTTGAGTTATTTATTAATTATTTTTATTAACTAGTAATTTTTAATTATTTCATTAATTTTTAAAAATTATTTTTAAATTTTATTTGTGTAAATTATTAATTATTAATTATTTTAATAATTTTATAGCCATTAATTATTTTTTAAATTTTAATCGTTTCATTTATTAATTAGTAGTTTTTAATTTATTATTTTTATTTGTATTGTTTCAATATTATTTTGAGGTTGAAAATTATTTTTTATGAAATAATGCAAATTGAACTCAACATTTCCAAATAGTATGTTCTAGGGGTAAAATAATAAAATTTGTGAATTTCAAATGATAAATGATTGATCGAACACAAACAAACTTATGGATTCAGAACCTCTAGAAAGTAAAAAGCCATCTATACTTTTTTTTTCAGATTTCGGACACTATCTTTTTAACATACTTTTCATATCTAAAATTTCATATTTATCAAACACCACAAAGTCCCACTACTTCAAATTCTAGTGTGTGGGAATGGTAGTATAGCTTAAATGGGGACCAAGTCTGTATTAAGAATCAAGTTCTCGAAAAAAATGCCTTTATTCTATTGCCGGACTATTTAGGAGAATAGGAATAAAAAAACCTTTGGTAACACTTCAAACCCTCCCCATGTAATAATCGACTGAGCCTTTTCGCTTTGTTCTGAATTTTGAAATAACATAAGGAGAAAACAACCTTTGGTAACACTTCAAACCCTCACCATGTAATAATCGGCATGGGAAGCCCATAACCTCACGCTTAACTTCAAGGAATTTTTCCCATCATGGCGATTAAGGAGTTTTAGTTTAAGTTGTTTTGATCTCGTAGACTCGCGTTCGATCTGAAGATGGAAGCGAATCAAGCGGCAGACCTCCTCACTCATCTAGTTATGGAGGATAGTTTGGAGTTTGGACTATCTTTTAATTTGAATCCTTGGGGAACGTGCTACTCCCGGCTTGTGTAGCATCTCCGATTTTTCATAAAAAATAATAAAGAAAATCGGATTATAAAAATCTACTGGCGAATAAGATTCTTAAAAACGGATCAAATGAGATCCGTTTTCGAAAACCCGTATTATTTCTTGATTAAATGACCCATATTGTACGGTTATGTATTGTAGAAAGGTCCCACCAAAGAGTCTTGGACGTTTATTTTCTGTATCAGTGGTCACCGACCATTGATTGGATCTAATGACTTCGGTATCCTTGGCTTACTTTTAACTTTTAAAATGGGCATCTATCAAGTCATTGATTGAATCTAATGACTTCGGTATCATGTCACCGACCATTGATTGGATCTGTGCACATCCTCAAATTCTACAAATGAGGCATACACATAATCATTACCGTAAAGTGAAGAGGCATGCAATCACTTAATTGTCTAAATGAGGGCCAATTTTTATTGGGTTTATGTATCCAATTTTTGTTCATTACTGTATTAACAGTAAATATATATTAAGAATAAATTAATCAATAATCATTAAAATATTCAGATTTTCCGTTAGTTGCAAACAGTAATTAATAGAAATGAATATGAATATTAGTTAACAAAAATTAAATTTTAATAGAATCTCAACAATAATTAATTAACAGAAATTTAATTTTTATTATATATATATATATATTAATTTGGTGTTAATTTAGTAGATTTTTCCTGTTTTAACTCTTTGATTTTTTGTTAATTTAGTATTAACAGTAATTAATTAACAAAAAACTAATTTTAGTATTTTTTTTGTTAATTTGGTATTAATTTAGTAGAAACTTTCCTATTTTACTGTTTATTTATTTTTTGTTATTTTAATCCTCGCATTGATTAAAAAAAATAGAAATTTAATTTTTAGTATAATTTATTTGCTAATTTGGTATTTAATTAGTAGATTTTTCCTTCTCTTACTTCAATTAACAGTAAATTAATATAGATTGCTATTACTAAAATATTCAAAATTTTGTTTTATTTTTTATTTTTCTGTTATGCAAATAATAACTAATAGAAAGTTTGTTTTAATTTAATTTAAAACCTCCCTAATACTCTGACATCTTTTCCCGTGCATCACACGGGACCCCACTAGTTGTTAATATAGCATTTGAATTCTTGTTGGGGACACATTCTTCACATGGGCTTGGGATGCCATAACTTAGGGGTGTCGATTGGACTGGATTTGGTCCAACCCGATCCAGTCCAATGTGAGTCCATTACAAATGGACCAGGTTCAATCCAATCCAATGAATAATTTGGATCATTTTGGATCGGTCTAATTCAATGTTCGGACCATCCAATTTGTTTATATTCATTTTAATTTAGACTGGTTTCAACTCAAACCCGGTTCATTGACACCTATATTCTTATCTTATATCAATGGACCAGATATTGGCTCAATCCAATCAAATCCAATAAAAACTTATTACGAATGGACCAGGTCCAGTCCAATCTAATAAATATTTTGGATCAGATTGTTCCAATCCACTATCTTTTTGGTCTGTCCAATCCATCCAAATTGATTTTGGACTGGACGGGGTCCAGTCCAAAACCGGTCCATTGACACTCTTATTCCCCGTGACCTATCATGTTTAAAGATGTATGACATGACCCACCATCGAATAGGTAGTTAACGGGTCAGCTAATGTAAGTCTTGTCCGAACTATAATGAATCAGCTACATGAATCCTATTTTGTTATTCCATTTTATTGAGTGCCATAGTATTAGTGTTATTCCATTTTATTACTACTATTAAAATTTTACAAAATCTGATGTATATTTTCCACATTTATAGGCCTTATGGCGCATCTTTTTTCTCAGTTCAGTTTGAAAAGGTTGCAAGTATAAATATGTTCAGTTCAAAACCTTGTATATAGTATTTCTAAATTGGATGTTGGATTGGGCCAGAGTTTTTTGGTTATTGTTGATAGGCCTACCTAAACCTCCAGCTTTGGACCAGACACTTTTGCAGCCCAATACAAAAATCAGCTAAATCCAGTGTAATGGCTGGGATTGGGCCTATGGGCTCAGGGGAGTTGATTGAATTTATGTTTGCTCATATTTTGCACGTCCACCTTTTATTTAAGTTTTACAGCTCAATTTAGAATAAAAAAAATGTCATTTATTAAAACTAGGGGTGGCAATGAGCCGAATTTTTTACGAATTGCTCGAGTTCGGTTTGTGAAAAGTTCGGAACTGAGCTCGAGCTCAATTTATAGGCTCGATTAATAAACGAGTCGAGCTCGAATATATATAATAAAATTATATAAAATAATATATATAATAAAATTATTACAATTCTTAATTTTTTAAATATCAAATAAAAGATATTTTTTATATATAGTTTTTTATTTTTATAAAATATTTTCCCTCAAATCGAGCTCGGGCTCGAGCCTCATACTATTCGGCTCAGCTTGGCTCAAATCCACCCCTAACTAAAACACCTCCTATACTTTCTTATATTTATTAAAATCTATTCTATAGTTTGTGTTTTACTAAAACAACCCTTATAGTTTGCAAGTGACGAACTTGACCTCTTGTTAGATGAAAGTTGAAAATGACAGTTTTAATCGTAACAACCATATAAGCAAATTTAGTTAAAAGAAAATAAAAATAAAAATGTCATATTTGCCCCTATAAAACATGGTGCAAACTCTCATACCATGGTTGTGTTTGCTCCATGGAGCAAACTCTCATTTTCTAATGACAATATAAACAATTCTTAAGAGAAGGTCAATTAAATAAATCCCAAACTATATGGATGTTTTAGTAAATACAAACTTTAAGAAGGTCAATTAAGGCATCTATATGATGTCCAATAATAGGATGTATTCATGGTTCAAAGTATGGATATTCTAGATACGAAAAAAAGAAATCGTGTATTCAGAGACTGTTTTTTTTATTTTTTATTTTTTTTTAGTTTTGATAATTTCAGCATACATATTACGATAAATAGTAATGTTTAAGGGCCAACTCTAATTATTTAGTGTTTTGATGACCCTGAAAATCAATAGGTACTGCATCTATACTATATTATATTATATAGCAATATAGGTCACATCAGCAGCCCTCTCCTCCTATTTACTTCAATCTTGGCTTCTCCTTAACTCTCTCCTTTCTCCCTTACCCTTCTTATCTCTCTCATTATTTCTCTCTCCTCCCTTACTTTCCCCTACCCAGTCCTCCCATTAAGCCACATGGCAAAGCTCCAAATATCTCCCATCAACCCAAATCCCGTTATAGGTGGGAAATCCCCAAAACACCTATGTATAGATAGCCTATGCTCGTCGACCCACAAGGTCATAATCCCCATGCGAGTTGAATCTGATCAAGCACTTAAGAGTTAAGATTATCATTTGAAATTGAGTTTGATTTTGAATTTTGACAAATAAATACCATTTGCAATCTTAATTACAACAATAAAATTTTGAAAAATAACTATAAATATTTTAAAAAATCATTAACAAGTGTATCACCTAAAAATAATGCTTGGATTGGACTTGAGTTTACCCAGACCAATTGAGCCTCAATCTAAATTCAGAAAAATAGATAACACTTACAAAATTGCAATCCCAAATCCTAGTAACATTAATTTAAAGTCCAATTGAATTTAGAAATAATTACATCAATAAAATTTTAAAATTAATTGATAAAAAATTAAAATGCGTAAACAAATATTTCACCTAGAATTGCTTGGATTGAACTTAAACTTGCCCAAACCAATTGAGTATTAATTTGAATTTAGACAAATGGATAACATTTTATATTTTGCAATCTTAAATCCTAATTATATTAATTTAAAATTCAGTTAAATTTAATAATAATTATGCCAATAACATTTTAAAATTAACTAATAAAAATATAAATTTCATAAACAAGTAACTCACCTAAAAGTATTACTTACTTGAACCTAACCAGATCCCCAAACTTGTGAGTTAACCAATTAGGAATTCCATAGGCCATAGAGTTCCTCCTGACTTCTACTTAATTAATTTCTTTTAATATATTGTATGTTATAAATTATTTTATACAATATATTATATCATACCACATATTTTATTTCCTATATAAATATAACCCATTCCAAACCCTATAGGTTTGATAAATACATCCTATTAGGGTCAGGACGGATTGAATATCCAAAAATTATACACCATTCATCCCATGTCTATACCTATCGTTTGTATTGATTGTATGGATTGGTCCATATCAAATTCATATTTTATTGTACCATCTAGCCCATTAATTCCCATGTGCCTTTTCTCATTTTTATGCCCCATTAATTGTGGTCCTTTAGCTTTCAAATTTCAAATTGCCCATCAGTTACCACTTACCACCATTAATGTCGTTAATCATGGATTTTTAAATCTTGCCATTTATTCCCCTGTTATTATAATACAAATTAAAAAATGTTAATCCGCAAGCTATTAGAAGGACTTTTATAGAGGTTATACTTGAATTTTCGGACCTCGAGCTGGGCTCAGGCCTTAGAAATTGGGTTTTTTTTTTTTTTGGCTAGGCCCAGGCCTAACATTCAGGTAGCTCAAATCCAACCCAACTACACACACACGTAAATTTTGCATATATATTTACCTATATACATATATATTTGTATATGTATTTACATATATACGTACATATATGTATATAAACTTACATATATGTATATACATATATAATTTTAAAGTGGGTTCATTGACCAACTCGAGTTTGGTCCGGGCCCAAGCCCAACCTGAGTGCATAGTGCAGGCTAGGCTCGGGTTGAGAAGATCGGGCTCAATTCGATAGGCTGGACCATGTTTAAGGTCAATCCAGGCTCAACCCTAAAAATTAAGAGTAAGGCCCAAGCTTGAGGTCAAGCCCAAACAGTCCAACCTAGGCTTAGCCTGCATTGAAATTTGATGCACTTGGGGTTGGGCTCAGGCCTAGGTCAAGCTTAGGTTGGTTAATCAACCCACACTAAAATTTGATATAATGTATGCCTATATAGTCTATATGTATGAATACATGTATGGTGTACAAAATAATAATAAAAAAAAATGCATGTATGCACTTATACATGCAAATATGTGCCTATATATACATATAGAATTGAAAATCTAAGCCTAACCCATATAAAATTACAGGTTGGATTGATATGGGATTGGGTTTGGCCTGCCAAAGTTGCATCCCTACTCTTTTTTTTTATGCACAGAGTTCTCCCAAAAAAATAACAGAAACTAATAAAAAAAAATTAATTTGCCCTATTGTCTTTTCATTAAATATATATCTGTATTAAAATCACCCACAGTCAAGACTTACACCTTTTCATGCCTCACGCTATGCCTCATGCCTCGAGGTTTGAGGCATATGCCTCTTTTTGACAAGGGCCTAGGCATTACATCAAAGTTGTGAGGATAGTGTGCCTTATGGCTTAAACAATTTAAAACAATGATTAAAATAATATAAATTTCATTTAGGCCATGTTCGTTTTTCATAAAGTGAAGGGGAAAGTTTGGTCAATCCCATTGACCAATTTATCTGTATTCGAATTTTAAAATCATATGAAACCCACGTTAAGTTTAATTTTACTGGGTATCAGTTTCGCGGGTAAACGATACCCTTGCGACACTCGGGTATATTGGTTTTCCAAGTGGAGGGTAAATAGATAAAAAGGAAAATCTCAAAATTGCCCCCACAAGATAGAGTGTCTCTTTGACTTTTTTCCCGGATCTCGGCTCTGCGTTTCTCCTCTCACCTCTCGGCTCTGCATTTCTCCTCCTCTTCGGCTCGTATTCTCTTCACCAACGCCCAACGTCTTCCTCTCTTCATGGAAAGAAAGAAGGCGAAGGACGCAATAATTCTTTTAGATTCATGGCGATTTTTCTCCGAAGAAGCAAGGTACTTGGTTTTTTGGGCTAGTTCAGCAGATCTTGCAATACAATGTTGTCTAATTTCATCTTTGTCAGCTAGATCATGCTGAGATTCTCAGTGCTTGAGTTTTAGCTATTCATGTTTGTTTTATTGGTTCTGAGCTGAAGATCTTAGGGTTTTCTCACTTATTAGATGAAGAGGTCGAAATCTTATAGTTGCATGGGATCCTGAGGTGGATCTAGTGTAGTTCGGTGTGTTTCATTCGTGGTCTGTAGTAGCTTTATTTCTTTTAGCTGGAGAAGGTGTATAATGTGCTCTCTTTTATGTTTGTGTGGACTATACCAACTTTTCTGGTTTTTTTTTTTCGGCCCTGTATGTGTTAATGGCGGGGATATGATGTAGATCTAGACTGATTCGATTCGCTTCAGCTAGTTCTTGTTTTGAATATCCTTTTTTTTTGGAGTCAAAAGGAGTTCTCTACATTGTTAAGTGTGAACTAACCTTTTATATTTGGTGTTTTAGTGATCTCGTGTAATTTGTAATTATATAGTTATTTGAAGTTTTCCCATTTTGCAATTCTTGTCTTAGTATCAGTGAGAAGGTCAAAAGGGAACAAATTAGGCTATCTGTTCCTTATTTGGGTTTGTATCTGAATTTGATATTTATTTGGGTTCGTTCAAAGGCTTTATTATTTTTTGAAATGGTAATAATTGCAGTACACTGATCTTGCTAACAGGCATGAGTTGTATATGCTAACCAACATACTGTAATTATAAATGTTTCAGAAGCTTTTGGACTCTGGTTTAAAAATGTTGACTCAAAAGGCATGATGATTATAGTATTTGGTCAGTTTCATGGATAAACATTCTTAAGCTTAGCAGTTCATTGTAATGGCCATGGGTGTTTGGACAATGTTATCTTCTTAGGGATTTTTGCCAATCCATTGTAAGATACACCTTCTTTGTTCCCAATCTAAGAAGCGTCTTCTCAGGAATTTTTGCCTACGTAAGGCAAAAAGAGAAAAAAAAAGAACTTTGTTTTTAGCCAAAGTATATGGCTTCAGTTGAAATATCTTCAATTTCCAGTTCATAAATTTCCTAACATCTTCAGTTACTGATAAAAAGAAAATTCCTAACATCTTTGCGGTATATCCTAAAGCTTTAACATTAGGATGTTAGATTTCTGTGAACTATGATAAATGGTTAAGGATGTTTATTTGTTGGGCACATCACTTATTTATCCCATTTTCTTCAGACACCAACAAACTATCAAGGGTTAGATTTCCATACACGTGCACTACAACAAAGTAAAGTTCATCTTTCTTGGGATTAGGATGAGCCTCAGCGTTTGAAGACCTTAAGATGGAAATTAAATGATGATCAGGTATGTGAATTCATACACTTTTTTTTCTTTAGCCATCTATGCTACCAATTGTTCTATTCTATGGACTATAATCTATGTCTATGGTTTCACCATTTTGTGTACTGGAGTTTATGGGGAGAATAACAAGTTATTTTGGAAATACTAAACATGCTTATACCACCTTAGGGATTTAGTAGAAGGTTAAAAGCATTTTCAAGCTACTTAAATGGTGCAATTGCTATTACCTTAAAAATTTTGTTTCCTTTATTTGTTTCGTTGTCTTTCTCTTCCCAAACCCTGGGACTTTGAGCAGATTATCCAATTTGAAAATGAAAAGAAAAGTCATTGTAATATGGGTTGGGTGTTTTGCCTTGTATTGGGCATGCTCCTTGTTCACAACTACTTGTTGGATCTTCTACTTTAAATCATTAATGAATTTTTCTTGTTGATTGTTATTTGATGATAAAATGATAAGAAAGTCAAAATTGTTATAAAATTAAAGTACAGAAGGAGAATTTGTTACTATTAGCCAAAGTTAAGGAGAGACAACAGAATTTGCCCTAACAAGTATTGTAGTTTGAGCTGGTAAAAAAATTTTCTGGTTTCAATTTACATTCTGCTTTAGCCCCACGTGAGGTTTGCAGATAAGTGATTGTCTGGTTCTGATAAGTTAGGAGTAAGAAATCTCCATCTTTATGTAAACATCTAGGTTCTTGTCTCATAAGGAACAAGGAATGCTGCTAAAGATAATTGTAGTTTATCTTTATCATTTGAACTTAAATTCCCTTTTTTTTTTTTTAATGAAAAGGAAATGATTCAGTTGAGTTTGTTCATGCAGAAAAGCTTGTGGCAGAGAGGGTGGTTCAGTCGAGGCAGTTCTTGGAAAGAATCCTGAGGTCCATTATATTTTTATGTTTGTACCAAGGTCTGCGATTCTAATTTATTGTAAATTCTGTGATTTATTTTTGGCCCTGCTCTTAACCTTGGCAATTCGTTTTTTCCTACCTGGCTTGGGGCTCTGTAAATTTTTTCACCAAAATGACCTGCCTTGAAACAATGACTAGCTATGGGCTAAGCGGGGGATTCTTTAACCATGCATCTAAGGCCTATTAGGCCTGTGTCTTGTGCAAGGATAAGCGCACAACCGGGATTGGAGCATGATAGCGACTGTTGATAGAAGAAAGTGAAGAATGCCTTTGTGAGTTGGTGTTGAGATTTTTATCCTCCATACTTGGGTATTCCAAGAGTGTGCTGTTTGTTTTCTTTTTATAGATAGAGTGTGTTGTTGTTGGAACTTGAAACGTTTGATACCAATGTATTATTTATTACCTTACCGTACTCTTGAATTTGTATTTTAACTTACCGGAAAAACCGGGAACCACAAATCTTCACTTCTTTCATTACAGGAAGTAGCAGAGAAACTTATGTTGCATGATCTTATAAGCATTGACATTTTAAACTCTCCTTTGCTATTTGTTATTTTTGAACCTTCAATGGTTCATTAAATAACCAGAACTAGTTTGATTTTTATAAAGAAAACCAGAAATTATGACAAGTCTTAAATGCCCAAAATTTGAGCCCAAAATAACGGTAGATGGTGTTTTCTTTTATCGTTCTAGAGGAAAATTTTGAATTAGGCTCAAATTAGGTTTAAAAGAAGAGGCAGCATGGTTTATTTCCAAAAATTTTAGGGGCATTTAAGACTTTGTGACATGGTTTTCAAATCCATGTCCAAAAAAACATGGATTTGGGCCAAAGGGTAAAATTGGAAAGAGATGCAAAAATAACAATTTACCCAGTAAAGTGGGTGTTGCAAAAGAACATGGGAAAATAAAGTATTTCATTTACCTAGGTAAATCAAACAAAAAAAAACATGGGTAAATGCACCTACCCAGGTAAGTGGTAAGTGCATTTACCCAGGTAAATATGTTTCCGAAAAAAGAACATGGCCTTTTAACTTGGGGGTTACATGTATTAAACAAAATAATTTTATATATAAATATTTAACAAAAAATTAGAAAGATTATCGTTAAAATCGGTATTTTATAAAAAATTCATACTGCTAGCTGATTAGCATTGCAATATAAAGCAGTCATTGAAACAACGAACCAAATTTTGGAAGCCTTATTTCCATCTTTTTTTTAGACGTTTTCAGTATTGAAATTAAATTTTAAGATGGGAATTAATAGAACAGATGGTCTCATACTGGATTCTTCCAGCACTGGGATACTGAATGTATCATGTATGGAAACATTTTTCTCCAGATTAAATTGGATTTTGTATCACTCAAGCCCAATTTGGAACAGAGTTCCTCTTTTAAAGAACACTTAGGTTGCAAATTCTGGGGGGGGGCAAAGACCCAGATGTTAAGACTTAAGGGATACGGATAGGACAGATACAAACATACTCATTCATCACATGTAATGTCTGGAACCTGAACCTGATAACCAAACCAAACAGTTGTCTAGGCCATAGGTTGAATGGTTCGATGGCTGGATTTAATGATCAAAACCATAAAAAAAACCAGGATCCAGTCAGTTGTCCTGGTCACTAGGTCACAAAGGATCATGGGGCCTGTTATTCTCTGTTGAATTAGCCAGCAATAAGTTGGTACAACTTCAGTCGAACAAATGCCTTGAAGTGAAAGAACAGCCAAAAGATGATTGTTTCACTAAATCCAATGGAAGTATAAAACAGTATGTTGACTTCAAAATGTACAAATAGGAACACTCAAACAATCAATGACAGAGGGAAGTAGTTCCTAGTATCCTGAAATCTAACCAATTCTAATCCGACTTGTGTGATAAAGATTCAAACACCTAGACAAATCTAAAAGCACCATTGCTTGTATTCACTGCAGCCAAAGCAATGATAGTTTGCAAAAAGTTCACGTTAATAATATGAGTTGTTATCAAAAAATATATGAATTGCTATCTGGGGTTGTAACAGTTGATGAAATCAATTCTAAATTCTTAGAGGCCAGGATCAGGATCCACTACATCCCTTAAAATGTTGGGGCTGAATAACAGCATACCATACTGAACCACACACTGTACAGTGCAATCATGCACAATATTCAAGTTTGCATATTGATGATGCATGACAAGCTCCAATGTCTTCTTCACAGTAGTATCAGAACATACTTACATGGAAAAACCATAGAAGTATAAAGGATATTACCAAGCATGTCATCAGGATGTTACAAAGTGGCTGTCCCCGCCAGCATCCCCTCCTACCAGAGTAGTTTGTACTTCTAGCCCCCAATCTCCTCTCATTCCATTCCCACATGAATTTGTTGTCCCCCACACCTGTGATATTTTTGGCAGTCTCTCCACAAATTTCACAACATCTACATGAAAAAAAAAGTAAGATATTAATATAGTATGTGTTAGAGAATATCAACCTATTCAAGGACCTCACCTAATAGCTTAAGCTTTTAGGTTGAATGGTTCTTTGAGATGGTATCAAAGCCACTTTGACCAAGTGGTCTAGTGTTCGATCCTCATTACCCCCATTATAATTAATTAAGTTTCAGCACAAGGTATGGGTGGGCCTGTGCTTGTTCACACTTCAAGCCCAATGGGCTTTCGTGTGAGGGGGCGTGTTAGAGAATATCAATCTATTCAAGGACCTCACCTAATAGCTTAAGCTTTTAGGTTGAATGGTTCTTTGAGAGTATGTAATACTATGCAAACCTTTGAAGAGACAATCAAGTAAGCTTGAAGTCCTGATGTTGTGGATTTGCAAAAGACATTTCTAATTTATTACAAATAATAAACCAGGCACCATTACTTTTAGTGCTGTTCTCCTTCTGACCTATTCCCAACAATTTAGATGTGAATAGGTATTCTGTCCTGCATTTCCAGTCTATCTATAGCTTCCAGCCCGAAAGATCAGTTTTGTACAAAGGCATGATAGTGATCTCAAGTAAGGCATGTGCAAATTTCTGATCCAGAGATAAGCAATAACATTGTAATGATTTGGGCTCTGTAAGAAATCTAGTTTGAATTGTGGTAGCAAAGAATCGACATTGCCTAACTAGTATTAAAATTTAGAAGAGACTTATTAAGTATCCAATTTTATGCTGAGAATATTGTAATAGCATTTCCGTTCAATGTTTAAAATGCAGACACAGGATGGGGGGGGGGGGATTGAAGAAGAAACAGGTACTTGTGCTAAGGTGGAATTTGCTGGTGGCAGCATGAGGCAACATTTTCTTGTAAGATTTGTCATTGAAAAGGAGTTTATCTCCATGTGCCATGACTAATAAAGTATAATATGGGAAAATAGGACGACAGAGTAAGCAGAATATGTATAGTATAAGGAAAATTAATGGACAAAGAGAAAAAACAAGTACTCAACAGCTGGCAAGTAGATACTTTAGCAAAAACAGTTGGCACCTAAGTACACAATTTAAATAATACTAATTAATTTCTCCGAGGTGAGTCTACAAAAGCACTTATTTAACCCTGTGAATGATTTGCTATTTGATGAAAAGTACATTATTTTGACCTTGATATTGTGTAAGTAAATTCAACAATCAGTGTTCTTTTTTCACTAGGTCATACTAAAGTTTTTAATTGAATTCTTTTAACCAATAACATTTTCAGGATATTCTAAAGGTGTAGAACATTCATACAAACATAGATTGATTACCAATCAAAATACTAACCTTAGTTCTCAAAAGAGCATCCAAACATTTCCCATTTTTTCGATTGATATCCAAACATTTCTCTATGCCATATACCTTTGCAATTTTGGAAACTGAAATATGTTGTATTTGTAGTAGCTGTCCAAATTATGCTTGACAAAAGCCTTCATAAATATGATTAATAGAACTGGTGTGTATTATATGGTTCATAGAATACAGAAATCCTGCAAATTAGCATATGATTTTCATGAAAATGACAGGTCAATCTCAACATACAGAAACAAAAAGCATTATTATCCAATAATGGTCCTGGCTATCCCAGTGCTTTAGGATTCGATAAAAGAGACAAAGAAAATGTTAATTACATCTATGAAGGGTTTTCTGGGTACTCAAGTTCAACATTATTTTTTTATCATTAACAAGAAAACTCCATCAGAAAACAATAAAAAGCAAGAATAAGATACAAGAAGAAAAGGGAAAAATATAAAGAGCCCAAAATAAAAAAGAAAGAGCCACAACACAAAATTTTGGTTCAAAGCCATCCTTATAACGGCATACAACCCCCTACCCCAACCTGAGAAAGAACAACAATTAAAAAAAAAAATAACCACCTTTACAGATCAGTATCTCTGCAGTGGAGCATGACCCTATTTAGATTTGATCTAAAAAGGATTTCTACGGATGAAGAAGATTTTCACTCTAGTATTTGTCAAAGATCTAGTCTCACAATTGTGGTTCCATGAATGCCCTCAACATTCCTCATCCAACCTGAATTTAAATTGGAAGGCATGACCTTGGTGAACTATGCCTTGTTAAAGGCACTGAAATTATTGATATAACACAGAAGATCGATCAGATATCCACATGGTCTTCAGATGGAACTTCATGCCTATGGAAGCATAAGAGATAATCTCCATATCTTCTATGAACCCTTGAAATATTGAATGATGACAAAATCATTCACATTGGTGCATGAAGCATGTTTCAATGCCAATTCCCCCTTTTCTACATTTCATTCTAATGCCAAGAACAAACTAGGAGTAGGTCAGTGAGGCATCCATAACTCATACAACAATTGTTCTACATGATATAGCACATCTTTTTAGGGGTGTCAATTGGACTGGATTTGGTCCAATTCGATCCAGTCCATTACAAATGGACCAGGTCCAATCCAATCCAGTGAATTTTTTGAACCGGTCCAATTCAATGTCTGGACTGTCCAATCTCTTCAAATTTGTTTTAATTTAGATTAATTCTAATCCAAAGTCCAAACTTGGTCCATTGACACTTATCTTCTATCAATGGACCAGATATTGGCTCAATCCAACCCAATCCAATATGAATTCATTATGGATGGACCAGGTCCAATCCAATCCAATAAATGCTTTGGACCATTAAGTCTGGACTGGTCCAATTCAGTATGTCTTGTTGGTCCGTCCAATCCATCCAAATTGATTTTGGTTTGGACAGGGTCCAATCCAACACCGGTCCATTGACACCCCTACATCTATCTCTTAGGTTATGGGCATATTCACTCAAATATCCAACTTCATGTGCTCCATTAGATTGTCCTAAATGTTTGAGCACCATATAATCTCATCCAGGAAGTTTGTTCTAGTGTATAATAAGGTAAATTCCCAGAAAAATGGGAAACTTGATTCAGTCAGTGCAAGCCCCATTCAAACAGTCTTTATAGCCTTGCATATCTCCCCATGAAATAAAGCACAGAAGTGCAGAGATGTTCCCAATGCAAGGCTGTAAAGGCTGTTCGAATGGAGTTTGCACTGACTGAAGCCGATCTCAGAAAAATCGCCTCATAGAAGCTCAAACAGTTTGCCTTCACCAGAAAAGCTGAATTGCTGGTAACTGCTATTCTTGTATGGTATTCCGGGTTAGTGACATGGTAATCATAATAAGGTAGAGAGGTGAAACTATAATTGTTTCTAGCACCTCAAAACAAATATATGTAGACATGATCATCATCATCCAAGCCTTATCCTAACTATATGGGGTAGGCTACATGATCACCTTAAATTATTTAGATGGTCCTAGAGTAAGAGATTAGTAAGATGTGTGCAAGTGCTCCATTCCCATTGGGAACAAAACATCTATATATAATCATAATATTAGAAAACATTTCTAGTCCTACAGTAAGTAGAGTGCCCATTGAGAGATTAATGTGAGCTTCAGGCCCAAATCAACATTCCTATACCCTCTTTTCCCCCATTCAGGGGTTTGAATTTTAGGATGATTATAGAAAGTGAGAGCTCTGAGAAACTCCAGAAGAAGAATGGTTAATCTTCCAAAAACAAATATCAATACTATTCAATAAAAATCCAAAATCAAGTACTGATCAACTAAAGAAATTCTTTAGATTACATTAGAATCTCATAGAAAACAGATTACAGATAGGGCCAAATAGTATTAAGCTAATGCAGAATTGCAGATAGACTGTTTTTCACAAGTGTCATCCTTGTGCCTCTAATCTGTTAATGTAGGACCAAATAGTACTAAGCTTCTAAACTGCTTTTAGGACAATTGAATAACAAAGATGTCAAGAATGAAAAAGAAAATCTTCCTTAATTATTTTCAGAAATCGCTCAACTGATCTAGCCAGTTCCCTTTTGCATTCCACATTCCCAAATAACATCCAATTCAGGAATCAGGATAACAAGATGCATAACTAACACGGGTTACAAAACCCAATCAGAAGTAAATACAGCTATCCATACTATTACTAGATGTACCAGCAACTGATGCGTTTTGATTGGGTTTCATGGCCTGTATTACACATTTGTTTCTAGTATATCCAATGCTAGAGTTAAAAACTTTAAATTGATATCTTCTTGGTAATGTATTTTAAAAACAGAAAAATTAACATATGAATTGTACTCTCAGAACTTGTCAAGTTTTTAGTAACTAAAATTTGTAGATGTCATCCACAATGTGTTTCCTACATACACCAACACACCCAAATAAATGGGGGAAAATATGCATAAATTGTGCGTAACATCATACTACAACTCAACAAAAACTGATCCTTTTCTTTCTGCTTGCACAATCCTGAGACACAAGAGCACAACCATCTATTCAATGGAACCCTGTCCTCTTGCCCACATAATGGGGACAAGGTATCAACATCTATATGACTAAATCTAACCGCGGTGTACCTATTTTGATAAGATCGGCTTTCCAAATATGATTACTTTTGAGGACCTGTGTTATTCTTGCATGTCCAAGAACCTTTTCAAATTTTGTAGTTATTAGTGGTATGAGTTATAAAATCTACATCTTTAGTACATTTCAGTGATTTTAGGATCTAACGATCTAAATGTTTTCTTGAGGTCAAGAAAGTTTTTCCTTTTATTCATAAAGTTGATTTCATGTCCGCCATGATTGTCCAGGCACCATATGAGTCGAGCAGTAATGAATCCAAGGTGGATATAAACCACCCATATTCAGAAACAAGCAAAAAATAAATACCTGTTGCCTCTTAACTTAAACCAGGCCTCAGCACAGTGACGATGTGCAATGCCCAGTTCGCCTTTGCAACCGCAACCGAGCGTGATAAGATCGGAAGGAACCTCGGACGGGTAATCTGAGACAGAACTCAAATGACAGATCCTACAAGCCTTCTCTCCCTCCCAAGTTTCACCGCTGAATTCTCCACCACATTTAACACCGATGACACATGTATGCTTCTCCAGTTCAAGAGACACCTTACTCGTCTCCAGCACGTTGTCCTTAGCTTTCGAACCCCCACATTCTCCATTTGCACTTTCATCCTCTGCAGGTGCTATCACAATTACAGTCTGAGGAGCTGGATCAGTCTGACTCGACAAAGAATTCTCAACGACCCCCTGCCGATCACATATCTCTTTATCCATTACTTTCTCACTCACCTGAACATCTTCCAGCTACCTCCCTTATTCAGAAGTCAGAACCTCCCCAGCTGCAATGTTCTTGTTCTTCCGTGCGTCCGAATTGATCTCTAAACCCCTCAATCGACAGACAACCCCCTCGGCCCCTCCCCCCAACACAAACACCTCCTTTGCAAATCCAAGCAACTCCCAACTGTCAATTCCTTAATAAATTCCAATGGTTGGATCAAAGACGGGCACAACCAAGACTCCTAAAATAAAATGTCCCAGCTCTTTGAAGCTCTATCTCAGAAAAAAAAAATCTGACAAAAGACTAAATTAATAGATAAGATCATCAAAGAAATAAAAAAAGGTTAAAAACCATTTTCAGAGTTAAAACACGCTATAGTCCGTGATATATGGATTAGGGTTTCAAACTCATAAGAAAAAACATTTGAGCTCCAAGCTTCTTCTTAGCCACCCCGCTGTTTCTCTCTCTAGTCCCCACTGATGAAGGGGAATTTGGCCCGACCTCGCAATCACCCGACACGTGGCAAAAGCAAACAACTCGGGACAGTAGAGCCCAAAGCGAGCATCGAAAGCAAGTCCAAGCTCACTACCGAGCTCGAACTCCAGACCGCTCTACTAGGAGTCCGAGCTCCCTACCAAGAGTCCGAGCTCCCTATTAAGAGCGAGCTCCCTATTAAGCGTCCGAGCCCCCTAATAAGAACCCGAGCTCCCTACTAGGAGTCCGAGCTCCCTATTAAGAGCGAGCTCCCTATTGGGAGTCCGAGCTCCCTATTAAGAGCGAGCTCCCTACTGAGAACCCGAGCTCCCTGCAAGGAGCACGAACTATACTAGGCCCAAGCCTCACAAAGCTGTGACCCGAGCTGGCCCATGGCAGCTCGGAACACTCCCCAAACCGAACTCAAGACATCTCGCTCGCCACTCCAACACTTCGCTTCCGAAACACCAGGCTGACCAAACGTACCTGACACCAAGGACGTCCGTATCCAAGGGTGACGCACCTGACTGATTTGGGATCTGACGCCTGACAGCCGCACTTCAAACGGCCTCCTGCTACCGCCACCTGCAGCCGTCATTACTAGCCGCAGAGATGGCTCCGATCTGACAGAAGCCTGGAAGTGAGTGCGCGAGGTGGTTATAAAAGGCTCCTACCCCCCAGGAACGAGGTATGCTAACTTTTGCGCTATCTGGTCTATCTTGCCTTTGAAAGACTCTAACTTGAGCTTCGGAGCCCTTACGTCGGGTTCTCCCCGGAGCTTCTCTTCTCCTTCCGTTTTAGGTCCCTGCCACACAGTTCAGAGGCAAGATCGTTGACAGCTAAGATCGGCCGGATTGTGCACCATCAATTGGCGCCGTCTGTGGGAACGCTTCAAAAGGCCTCCCTCCAAAACTTTCATACCCCTTTCTTCTTCCTTGAAAAACTCAATACTCATGGCCTCCTCCAGCAACGCCGGACGCGGCACAGAGACAAACACCACCGGGGAACAGCCTCAAGTTCCCGTGGTGTGTGTTGGGCAGTTCACCATCCCCCTCTCGGTGGACGGAATTCCCAATCTGAATACGCCACAAGTAGTGGCGCCTGCAAACCTACCTGCCACAAACATCCCCTTTCCTCTCCCCATCGAAACTACCCTCACTGAACCAACCGCCGTCCCCCTGGCAGCTAGCCAAAATCGGTTGGACGACCTAATGCAGTGCATGCGGGCAATGCAAGCCTAGATGCAACAATTCCAGCAACACCAGCTTCACCAGCACCAAGTGTTGCACAACCTCTCCCAATATCACTATCAACAGCAGTTCCCCCAACTGCCACCGAACCAACCATTACTTCCACCTCGCCAGCCTGCTCCGAAGCCGGTCAAGGCCTCTCCGCAGGATGGACGCCTCCACCAAGGAAAGGCCTCCAGGCCCCAGATCCCCCCAAACAGCCAGGCCTCGTCCCCAGGCCGGAGAGAGAGAAAAGTCATCCCCGCCTCGCAGCTCGCAGGCGGGTCGGGAACCTCGCCCGCGAGATCGGCACCTCGGGGCTCCAAACCAGAGTTCCCACTCGTGGAAAACCGATTCGGCGCACTGGCAGCAGCGGACTACCAGCACTCCGGGCCCATCGAGCTCGGCAACACGGAGGCCAGCAGTGCTAGTACAAGGCCCACTCAGTAGTGAAGGCGCCGTCGAGGTCGACGAACCACTACCCGCGTCCTATCAGAGGTCAGAGGCAAAGGCGAGACGAGCTCAGACGAGGTAGGAGTTGCCCCGATTCTCTCAGTTCCTTCCCCCCTCGCGTCAGAACTCCTGGCAGTCCCCCTGCCCAGAGATTTCAAGCTCCCGCCTCTAGACAAGTATGACGGGTCCTTCGACCCCAACAACCACGTTGACGCTTTCCAGTCCCAAATGCACCTCGCCAGAGCCAGTGAATCATGCATGTGCGTGGCTTTCACCACCACCCTCAAGGGGGTAGCCCGCACTTGGTACAGGAACTTGGCCCCCGGGTCGATAAAGTGTTGGGCTCAGTTCGTGCAGGTCTTCACTGCACACTTTGTCACCAGCAAATGGTGCCCCAGAGCAGAGGAAAGCATCTTCGGGGTAGTCCAAAGGGAAGGAGAACCCATACGGGGCTACATCAAACGATTCAATGAAGCATGCTTACAGATACCGCGGTTAGACCCCACGGTGCAGCTCGCCGCAGCAAAAAGAGAGGTGACGCACAAGGAGTTCAAATGGCACATGGTAGCCAACCAACCCGCGGCCGTGGCCGAGTTCCTCAAGCTCGCGGACAAGTTCATGAGGACGGAGGAGGAAATCAACTAGCGAACCGAGGGCGGAAATGAGAAAAGAAAGAGGGATGGCGAGCCCTTTAACTCAGCCGACCGAAAAAACCCAGCCCGGGACCCAAAACCGAACCAGTCATTCCGAGCTCCCCTGCCAATTCGGACGGATTACACGCCACTGAACACGAGGCAGACTGAGATCTTAATGATGATTAAGGACGCCCCGTACGTGAAATGGCTACCTCGCCTAAAGGGAAATCCGAACGAAAGAAACAAGAATTTGTATTGTAGTTTCCATATGGACCATGGTCACAGTACCGAGCAGTGCAATAACCTCCGAGACGAAATAGAGGGGCTCATCCGTCGCGGATACTTAAGGAACTTTGTACAGCACAACAATAATAGCAATAAAGCGGATCAGCCAGGCGAGCACGAAAAGGACGCCCCCGAGACTAGCAGCAGGCCTACCGAACCGATGCAGCGACAGCCTCCGGCAGAGAGGCCAATTTGGGGAACCATTCATGTAATTGTGGGATGTCCGGTGGTAGCGGGGTGCACATCGGCGGCAGCCCGGACTTCAGTTCGCGAAGTGACCCTCGAGGAGTGGAACCCTCCGAAAAGGCCAAAGACCAAAGAGCCAATCCTCTTCACAGAAGACGACGGGCGCGAGGAGTTCGCTACCCTCACGATGACGCGCTTGTCATTAAACTAAGGATCAGCGACTTCGAGGTTAGGCGCGTACTCGTAGATTCGGGCAGCTCGGCGGACATCCTCTTCAAATCGGCGTTTGATCGGCTACAACTGCCAAGGAGCGAACTAAAGCCCGCAAGCACTCCCCTGGTGGGCTTCAGCGGAGAGGAAGTCAGGCCCCTTGGAAAAATAACGGTGCCTGTGGAAGTCGTCACGTGGCCTTGTGCGGTCAGACTCAACCATGACTTCCTGGTGATCGCGACCCCCTCCCCATACAATGCCATAATAGGGCAGACAATCACGCATATCCTGCGGGCGGTGGTCTCCACCTACTATTTGGCCATGAAGTTCCCTACGGACTTCGATGTGGGGGTAGCGCGGGGCGACCAGCTCGAGTCCCGCAAGTGCTACGTTGCCGCCCTAAAGGGAAAGACCAAGGCGGCCGGCGACCTCGATCTGGAGCGGCCCGCGGAACAAGGCGAAGAATGAGCCTCGCCCACAGAAGAAATAGTCGCGATCCCAACCTCGCCTACGGACCTAGTTCGCGCACTCCAGATTGGTGTTTCTGTCAAAGAACCCCTACGGACCGAACTGGTAAGTTTTTTACTCCAAAATTTAGATATTTTTGCATGGTCCGCAGCCGATATGCCCGGTATTGACTCTGGTCTTATAACTCACAAACTTAACACTGACCCTTTAGTCAGACCCGTTAGATAGAAGAAACGGAACTTAGCCCCAGAGCGCTGGAAAGCGATCGACGAGGAAGTCGAGAAGCTCCTCGCGGCAGACTTCATAAGGGAAGTCCATTACCCGAGCTGGGTGGCCAACCCTGTGCTGGTGAAAAAGGCGAACGGCAAGTCATGCGTCGACTACACTGACCTGAACCGAGCTTGCCCGAAAGACTGCTTCCCCCTTCCTAGGATCGACCGCCTAGTGGATGCGACCTCGGGACATGAATTGCTTAGCTTCCTGGATGCCTACTCAGGCTACAACCAAATCCGGATGGACCAATCCGACGAGGAAAAAACCAGCTTCATAACCGAGTTCGGCCTATACTGTTACAAGGTCATGCCCTTCGGGTTAAAAAATGTCGGGGTGACCTTCCAAAGACTTGTAAATAGGCTGTTTCGGCCCCTGATCGGCACAAATATAGAGTGCTATGTAGACGACATGGTCGTCAAGACACAGTTTTCACAAGAATTAATACAAGACTTAGATTCTGTCTTCCAAATCCTGCGTCAGTATAGCATGAAATTGAACCCCAACAAATGTGTCTTTGGCGTCACCTCGGGCAAATTCCTAGGCCACATTGTCAATCGACGCGGTATCGAGGCCAACCCGGACAAGATAAAAGCCATCCTAGATATGAGACCACCTCGGAAAATAAAAGAAGTCCAGAGGCTAAACGGCCGCATAGCCGCTCTAAGCCGCTTCATGTCCAAGTCGGCAGATCGCTGCCTACCCTTCTTCAAAGCAATCAAAGGCAAAGGGTTCGAATGGACCCAAGACTGTCAGCTCGCGTTTGACGAGCTAAAAGGCTACCTCGCCAATGTGCCAACCTTAGCTCGGCCCGAGGAAGGCGAAGTCTTAGAACTGTACCTCTCGGCCAGCGACGAGGTGGTCAGTTCGGTACTAGTAAAGGAAGCAGACCGGGTCCAACGACCCATATATTATGTTAGTAAAATCTTGTAGGGAGCAGAGACAAGGTACCCGCAGATAGAAAAGCTAGTGTATACACTGGTGGTAGCAGCACGGAAACTCCGCCTGTACTTCCAGGCTCACACCGTCATCGTCCTGACTGACAAACCTCTGAGACAAGTTTTACTCAAACCTGAGGTTTCCGGCCGGCTGACGAAGTGGGCCATCGAACTCAGTGAGTACGATCTCCAGTACAAGCCAAGAACTGCCATTAAGGCCCAAGCCTTAGCAGATTTTATCGCAGAATGCACGTTTAGCCTCGAAGCCCCTGAGCCGGTCGAGCCCGAGATCCCCAGCTCAGGCGAACTCGGAGCTCCCAAGCCAAACGAGTCCGAACCCCGTGAAGTAGCAGCCAGTGTGGCATCCCTCCTGGTTAGACCAAGCGCGAACTGGGATGAGGAGCCCTAGATCCTTCACGTAGATGGCTCCTTGAACCAACAAGGCAGCGGGGCTGGAATAGTGCTACGTGCCCGAGCGGAACAAAACTGGAATACGCACTACGCTTTGAGTTTGCGGCATCCAACAACGAGGCGGAGTACGAGGCACTGATAGCCGGGCTAAACCTAGCGCACAAGGTTGGAGCAAAGCACATGGTTGTCTGCAGTGATTCCCAGCTCGTGGTCAACCAAGTTACAGGCGAATACGAAGCGCGCGAGCTCACAATGATTGCATATTTGGCAAAAGTGGAGGCTCTGTTCAACTTCCAGTCACACTTCATCAAGCAAATCTCGAGGTCAGAAAACGCTGAGGCCGACGCCCTGTCTCGTCTAGCTAGCACGAGCCACAACGCCAGGAGAACCGTGTACGTAGAAGACTTACCTCGGCCCAGCATTCTCGGTGGGGCAGAAGAGGTCGCTCCCGTCACTGAAGCAGAGCCGGGCTGGATCGACCCACTCACGAGCTTCCTGTTAGACGGAACCCTCCTCGCGGACCGCAACGCAGCCAAGAGGGTGCAGCGCCAAGTAGCCAAATACGTCATGATAGACGAACGGTTGTACCGACGATTCTACACGCTCCCCTACCTGCGATGCTTGCGCCCAGCTGAAGCCGAGCTAGTACTCCGCGACACCCATGAAGGCTTGTGCGGCGAACACCTGGGTGCCAGAGCCCTCGCCCAAAAAGCGCTTTGACAAGGATACTACTAGCCAACAATAAAGACAGAGGCAATCGAGCTCGTCAGAAAATGCGACAAGTGTCAGAAGCATGCCAGCATCCACCATCAGCCCGTTGCCGACCTCAAATACCTCACCAGCCCATGGCCCTTCGCCCAATGGGGCATCGACCTCCTAGGGCCATTCCCACCAGCGACAGGCGGGAGAAAATTCCTAGTGGTGGCAGTAGATTACTTCACAAAGTGGATAGAAGCTGAACCCCTGGCAATAGTTACAGCCCGAAACATACAGAACTTCTTTTGGAAAAACATTGTATGCCGCTTCGGGCTACCTCGGGTACTGATCTCCGACAACGGCAAACAGTTCGAAGACATCAAGTTCCAAGAATGGTGCCAAAGTATGGGAATTAGTCAGAACTTCACGTCGGTCGCACACCCGCAGGCAAATGGCCAAACAGAAGTAATGAATAGAGCCATCCTCCGCGAACTGAAAGCACGATTAGACCGAGCCAAAGGTTTGTGGGCAGACGAACTACCAATTGTTCTATGGGCTCACCGAACCACGGAAAAAACTGCCACAGGAGAGACCCCCTTTAACCTCACCTACGGCACTGAGGCGGTGATCTCGGCGGAAATCGAAGTGCCTACGTTGTGACTAGAAGCGTACGACGAACAGACAAACGAGGGCGAGTTACGCACCAACCTCGACCTACTGGATGAAGTGAGAGACCTCGCGCACATCCGAACTGCGGTCTACCAACAAAAGGTAGCTCGGTACTATAACGCACGAGTAAAGAAGAGGAACTTCTGCGTCGGCGACCTGGTTCTCCGTAAGGTCATGGTGCCCGAACCCGGCGTAGGGAAACTTGGACCAAACTGGGAAGGACCCTACAGAGTAATGAAAGCACTCGTGGGGGAGCATACGAGCTCGAAACCCTATAAGAAAAACAAGTACCCCGAGCATGGAACGTCGTCAACTTAAGAAGATACTACCTATAAACCACCAAGGCAAGCACCCTGAAGCCTAGGTAGAAAACGAACTGAAGGACCGAAATGGTCAGTTCGGCAAAAAACGCAGCTCGAAGACGACCAGAAAAATAGCCATTTCATTTCAGATAGTGTCAGAAAACGAACTGAAGGACCGAAATGGTCAGTTCGGCAAAAACGCAGCTCGAAGACAACCAACACTTGAACAAAAAGCCATTTCATTTCAGATAGATGTGTACAAAAAAAAGCCATTACAAGCCAGGGGCTACTTCATCATTATCAGAAGCCACTTCGACAACACCCGAAGGACCTGCCTCCCCCTCGGAGTCCGGTTTAGCATCCGCAGCATTAGCCATCTCTTGAGTAATGCGCGAAGTGGATATGGCGCTGGTATCGAGGTCGGGGTACGTATTCCGGATCATCCACCGGCTTAGCTTGAAACCCCTCCTGTAGGAGTCCACCATCAGATCATCGAAATCCGGCGAAGCAATATAATCACTGACAGCTTTCTTCTTCGCGTCTTCGATGCCTTGAGAGAAGATCTGAGTCCTCTCCCTGATATCCTCCTGAAGATACTCAACCTGGTGCTCCAGGTCCAGCTTTAATTCTGCCATATGCTTCACCACCACTCCCATGGCCTCGGCATCTCTCTGAGACCTCGCCTGCCTAGACCGCGCGAGGCGAGCAGCAGCCTCAGCAGCATGAGCATTCTCCTCGGCAGTTCGAGCAGCCTCCTCGGCAGCTCGCGCTTGCCTCGAGCATCTCTCCACCTGGTTCGCCAAGGCGTGAATGGAAGAGTTCACCTATCAAAGGAAAACGGGATCAAAGGAACGAATAAAAGAATAAAAGCCGAACTCTAAAGAAGGGAGCACTTACCACCATGGCATGAGTAACAGCACGGCAGGCCACTTGGTGCAGAGGGAGCTCGGTCCACGCCGCAACTTCCTCGGGAAACATCACCTCCTTACTCCGTTGAAGAGCATGAACAGGCGACAGCACGCTCCTGAAGTCCCCCGGGGCCTCTGAGCCCGACGGCCCAGCTCGCGTATGGGCAGACTCGGAGTAAGCGGGAGCCCCTGTGTGTGTTGTTTCGGCATAAGGAGCCCCCGCCGGCTCCTGCATAGGAGGAACCATCTCGGGCTCCTCCGCCGGATAGTCCGGCACCTCGGGCTCCGCACCCTGGGATGGTTCGGCGCAAGCTCGCTTAGCCACCCGTTTTCTCCTCTTCATGCCCTGGAACAAGTGCCCACCTCGGGTCCCTCGAGAGTCCATTGTACCTGCGAAAAGGAGTTCGGCATCAGTAAGACACGTAAAAGAAGAGCAAGACAGGATTGCTAGGGAAAGAACCTACCCGAACTCAGGCCCGCAGCAATAAGCTTGGCCTCCGTCAGATACCGTTGACAATCCAGCCCAAGCCGTGCCCATTGCCGGAGGCCCTTCGCCGTCTCCTTATCAAGTGTGACGCCGGAGTCGGGAGCGGCCATCCCCCAGCCGGGACCTTATTAGGGACCTTATTAGGGAGTCCGTGTAAGAGCTTGAAGCCCGGGCGAGGAGACAGGTAGTATGCCCGCCTACGCCCAGGAAGGGGACCCGCTTGTTTTTTCAGCATTAAAATAGAGGAGAAAATCTCCAGATCCAAAGGAAAGTTCTCGTCACAAAATAAGGAGATCGTCCCCACTAAATTCCTAATGGAGTTCGGGTGAAGTTGGCCGACCGTCACACCGAAGTGGTTTAGAACCTCGACGAGAAGATGATGAAAGGGTAGTCGCAGCCCCGCAGCAAGTTATTCCCGGAAAATCACAATCTCATCAGGACCGTGTTCCCAAGGGAAGCTACCCGTAGGCATGAAGTAACCGTGCTCCCCGGGCAAGTCGTAGTAGTCTATGAGGGATTGAAGTCCCTTAGGCGTCATAGTCGAAGGGCCGAACTGATCTACAACCCGGCCACGACGGGAGGTGGACGCCGACCTACCCGAAGCACCTCGGGCTGTAGGCTCGACCCCTTCCTCAGGACCTACATCGGGCTCACTTGAACTACCGGGGAACGCAAACTGGTTCGTAGAACCTACATCAGACCCTCTTGAACAGTCTGTACCCTCCGAACTAGACATTGGGAAATGGAACGGGATTCCAAAAGCACTCACCCGGGAAGAAGACTGAAGTAGACCACGAAAGCTCGAACAAGCAAGGAACTTGGGACGCGAGCTGAAGAGCCTGGACGCGAACTGAAACTTAGGCGTGAGTTCAAGAGGTACAACAGTGGCAAGGACGGGCCCCCCCCACGCGCTATTTATATCCACAGCGGCCGGAAAGCGACGGCCCAGATCGAAGCCAATCCAACAGCCCATAGCCGCGCTAAACCGCACGTCTTCCGAGGCCAATCAGCACACGTCTTTCCGAAACTGTCGAGGTGTTGCGCACGTCCTGTTAGAGGACGGGTGTCAGCACGCACCTTCTCGAAACTGACGGGGTGTCGGCGCACGTCTCCTCGCAATAAAAGCATCTACAGCTCAACTCTCGAATGACTGCCGTCACGTCTCCCAAACGCGCGCCCTTTTTTGAAAATCAAATTAAAGCAAGCGCGCTCAGCACGGACCAAAACCCTCCTGCTACCTTACGAACTCCCCGCACCAAGACGGGACCCTTGTCGCAGGGAGTGGGGGGCAATTGATGAAGGGGAATTTGGCCCGACCTCGCAATCACCCGACACGTGGCAAAAGCAAACAACTCGGGACAGTAGAGCGCCCGAAGCGAGCATCGAAAGCAAGTCCAAGCTAACTACCGAGCTCGAACTCCAGACCGCTCTACTAGGAGTCCGAGCTCCCTACTTGGAGTCTGAGCTCCCTATTAAGGGTCCGAGCCCCCTATTAAGAACCCGAGCTCCCTACTGGGAGTCCGAGCTCCCTATTAAGAGCGAGCTCCCTACTGAGAACCCGAGCTCCCTGCAAGGAGCACGAACTATACTAGACCCCAAGCCTCACAAAGCTGTGACCCGAGCTGGCCCATGGCAGCTCGGAACACTCCCCAAACCGAACTCAAGACATCTCGCTCGCCACTCCAACACTTCGCTTCCGAAACACCAGGCTGACCAAACGTACCTGACACCAAGGACGTCCGTATCCAAGGGCGACGCACCTGACTGATTTGGGATCTGACGCCTGACAGCCGCACTTCAAACGGCCTCCTGCTACCGCCACCTGCAACCGTCGTTACTAGCCATAGAGATGGCTCCGACAAAAGGAGCAGTGACGATTCTGTCCAGCCAGAGGAAATGACATCCGAACTGGCAGGAGTTCAGAAGCAATCATGCCCTCTCTGACGGAAGCCTGGAAGTGAGTGCGCGAGGTGGTTATAAAAGGCTCCTACCCCCCAGGAACGAGGTATGCTAACTTTTGCGCTATCATCTTGCCTTTGAAAGACTCTAACTTGAGCTTCGGAGCCCTTACGCCGGGTTCTCCCCGGAGCTTCTCTTCTCCTTCCGTTTCAGGTCCCTGCCACTCAGTTCAAAGGCAAGATCGTTGACAGCTAAGATCGGCCGGATTGTGCACCATCACCCACCATTTCAGATTAGGTGAAGCAAAATAACAGAGAATAAGATTAAAAAATTGGATAAATTATTTTTCGTTAAAGAAGCAGACAGATCGAATTGCTCTCTCATTGGAAGACTTCGGGAAAAACAAGTAGACGACTCCCCACTCTACCTGCCGTTTTCAACGGGTTAACTGCTGTGCCCGAGTGTAAGCTTGAATCTCGCGTTTTTTACCTAAATGCATCCCCGTGTTTCCTTGATATTTACAAGAATTACCTCCAAAACTTGCAATCAAGTGAGGGGTAAACATTTTGGTGAACCAAGAAGAGGCCGGTTGGGCCGGTTCCCTCTTTATATTGTTCTTATCCATGGTCTTTGTTATCATAATGACGGTCGGTCTATAAGCGTTTTTGTCAGATGGGCCCACTATTGGATGACGGAGATCCGACAAATGATCCCTCACCCAATCATCACAACTAGTTGAAACCAATCATCAATGACGACGACATGCCTAAACCACTTGTAGCGGGAATTTCAGGTCAGGTTGGACTTGGGGCCCACCAGCCCACTTGGACGGAATATTTAGTTGACCTAGGCTGCCACTTTGGCCATCGTCATTGAGTAAACCTGTTCATGGGCCGGGTGGCCCGACCCCCGGACGGATTTGAACAGGCTTTTTGGCCCGTGGGTTTAACCTCGGGCCAAAAAGCCCGGCTCGCATAAAATTCGAACTGGGTTCGGGCTTTGCCAAAATAGCCCGGCCCGACCTATAGTTAAACCTAAGTAAAAACACTATGTGATGTCCATTTGAATAAATTTTTTGATTTGAGAATGTTGTTGATTCACTTGTAGGCCCATTGTTCATTTAAATAGGGGAAAAAAACATCTAAATTAAAATAGAAAATGTCCATTTGAATAGGGAAAATTTTGAATTTTTTTTATTAGGTTGGGCTTCGGGCTCGGGCTCGGGCCTAACATTTTTTTGTTAATAAAGAGTCAAAGCCCGGCCCGGCCCGGCCTGACCCATGAATAGGTCTATCATTGAGGGTGGTTTAGGCCAAGCAAATCTGCTCCCCACAACGTCCCACAACACATTCAAGCCTTGTATTGGGAACATCTCGTGATGATGATACGAGAAGTGATGATGTCATCATCGGGAGATGTTTCCAATACACGGTGGGATGTACTGTAGGACGTTGTGGGGGGCAATTTGGTGGGGGGCAGATTTGAACTCCGGTTGAACCGACAGTCGGGAATTTGGTTATGTTTTCGAAAAGGCAAGTATAGAAATGGAACTGCACACAATAATTAGAGTAGGCCCGTGTTTGGGAGTCTTATGTCGAGCATTGCTAATTGGGCTTAGTCAGTTAATCCTTATT
The DNA here is from genome assembly GCF_055504915.1 of Nelumbo nucifera. Classification (NCBI taxonomy): domain Eukaryota; kingdom Viridiplantae; phylum Streptophyta; class Magnoliopsida; order Proteales; family Nelumbonaceae; genus Nelumbo; species Nelumbo nucifera. The sequence continues at coordinate 125,128,478 of NC_142649.1, forward strand.
ACTAGCCACAAGCACCCAAAGTATGTGTTTGGTTCTATTTACGTTTATTGAGTAAACGGTGCCACATAGGCACCCTATCAGCAAAGGCCTCATTAATTGCATCCCTACGTATTTTGCAAACATCGATTTCTGTGCATCTCTTCCGTTTTAGGAAGTTTAATTTTAGAGCTTCCTGTTTATTGACACTTTGCTGATGTGATGCCTAATGGTGCCTATGTGTCATAAGTGCCTTTATTAATTGTTTTTCTCGGTTTACGGCTACACAAGTACAAAACATTTATTCAATAAACATAAACGGAACCAAACACCCTCAAAAAAGTCCAAATCAATGTTGGATAAAAAATTTCTCAAAAAATGCTTTTTCACTCCAAAAAGCCCATTTAAAAAGCCAAACATTACATTTTTAAAAACCCTTTTATAAAGAAAAAGCCATTTGAAACATCACACTAAAACCAAATGCTTAAATATGCTTATTTAAACAAGTACCTTATGCAAAAAATGCTTATTTAAAAGCCCGTTTAATAAAGAAAAAGCATTTTAAAATTAAACACAACCTTAAACTTCTAAAGAATAGATAGGGCGTAAAGTAGGACTGAAAGTCAAGTCGGGTTAGATTGGATTGAGGCCAAACCTAGCCCAACTCAAGTTGTTAAACCCCAACCTTAGCCCTAATCAATCTGACTTTTCTGATTGGATTGGGATTGGATCAGGCTTACGTTGAGCTTGGATTGGGTTTGGGCTGGCCCAATTTCTTCATTTTGTATTATCATTTTTTGGTATTCAGTAATATCCACCACACTAACAACCCCCAAAAGAGATGGTTGCGGTGCTGAACCAAATTAGTTAATATACCAACTGACCCACCCCTCAGTTGGTGTTAAAGTATTATCATTTCTTAGATCTATAATCAATAGATTAAGATTCATTTTATCATTATTGTATGTACAAATAAAAATAAAGTTACGGTGTTTTAGGAGTAATATATTCTTTTGACCAAAAACCAAAGGAGTAATCTATTCTTTATCTATTATCCTTTTCTTAATTCTTCTTCTCTCTCTATCCTTTCTCCCTTATCCCGTCCCTGCTCTCTCTCTTTAAACTCTCTCTCATTCACTCTTTCCCGTTTCTCCTTTCACCCTATCCATGTTTCTCAATAGGCCATGTGGCAAGTTAGAATTAAAAACGGTATTATTCATAGAAACCCAAGCAATAAAGTACGTGTATAGGAAACTTAACAAAATAGTCTCATTCTCTTCCCTTCTCCCCTACTTCACACTCTCACATTCTTTTTGCTTCCAATATTCTGAACTATTAGACCACAGTTTTTCCGTTCCAAATAAGTAACCGCCCCTGTTTTGGACACGGTTAGAGTTAACAATTGAGGCAGCAATAGGAACACCGTTACATAAACTAAGTATGTGTTTGGAACTGTAGACATTTATTTATTAAACGTTTTGTACTTGATTTGTTTGGAAAATCGAGAAAAACAATGATAAATCCATTTATTGATACTTAGGCGTCATATCAACAAAATAGTGAATAAACTTTTATCCGTTGGGGGAAGCACTAAAATGAAGGCCACATTTGGCAAGTCTTTCTGTGCGGTCTTCCGTCTGTTTAGAATCTCATAAGACCGAAAATCGGTCTATTCCCGTTTGGTTCGCATCAGATCTCACTGCCAAAAGATATTGCATCGAGAAGCTTAGAGAAGCCCAATTTGGGCTGATTTCGGGAAGTTACGATCATAGCTTCCAGCCTTTTATGCCCTCTTAAAGCTTCCCCATATGCGTGCGATTTCTCACACGCATACAAAATTGAACAATAACCCCCGATGCTAACCCCCCCCCAACCCCTCTCATTTGCACACTCGACACTTTTCCTCTTACTTCTCATGGGTTCATTTCCTCCATTCCCTTCATCCTCCTCTTCCTCCTCCTCCTTCAATCTTCTTCTTCTTCTTCTTCCGCCGTCGCCATCCTCCTCTTCGTCTCTATTCCGTGGTTCCACTAAAATATTTTTCCCCTCTTTTGTAGGAGATTACAAAGCATTTGGTGCTCGTGAATCTTGTGGTGGTGGTAGTTTGTTATTCGGGTGGTGGTTTGTGCAAGTACAATCCCCATCCCAATATGTACTATTAGGGTTTTTTTGGAACACCGATTGTCTTATTAGGTTTAAACTTCTATATGTTTACTCCTTTTTTTTTAATGCAATTAAAAATTGTTAGGTTTAAACTTCAAATGTTAGGTTTGCACATGTACAACCCCCATCCCAATATGCACTATTAGGGTTTTTTTTGAACATCCATTGTTCTTGTATCTGCACATCTTAGGTTTAAACTTCCATATGTTTACTCCTTTTTTTTATTCTTCCGTATGATATCGTTGCTTATTATACTTTTTTTTTTAATTTTCATTGCTTTTATTTTTAATCTGAAAGTATCAGATTTCGATATTGTATGATGCTTGCTTTTATTTTTAATTTGAAAGTATCAAATTAACTCCATCTATATCATCCACATCAAAATCAGCTTCATGCATTGCTTGGCCTTGATCTAATTTAGGAAGCCATTATCAGCTCCAAATATCCAAATAAGTAGAAAATGAACTTCCTTTAAAAAAGAGTAGAAAATGAACTTTTAACTTTAAAATAAGTGAAAACTATGACCTCAGTAAAGCTAAAACCAAGTTAAACTTCCAATGTTTTCTTTTTATATTCATCTTTTTCAGCAACAAAGAGATTTATAAAAACAAGCAGATCAAAAAGAGAGAAGTAATACAAGGCTCAAGATCCATTAGAAACATGACCCAATCCCAAACCTCAAAGAGGTAAAACCAATCCACCAAAAAATAAAAGCAAAGCAACAAATGAGAAAATAATTGCTACCCTAAGGGTGAAATCCCCCAATACAATTCAGGTCTCCCAAAGCTACACAGACTGCCAGATTTCTTGCCTCCCTAGAATGCCTCAACCTCCAAAGACCAGCAGAAAGATTTCTTATCCAATTAATAATAACCTCAGCCTTCCTCTACCTGAATCATTTCAAATCCCAAAGATTACACAAGTCTATGCCCCAATAACTTGCAATTTTCTCTTTTACACTCAAGATAGTATATAACCAAAAGCTCGAAGTTTCTCAGTATGGCTCATAATCTTTATCATTAATAGTTAGTGTTGTCCTTTTTTTATCAATAGCAGGAAACTTTCATTAAATTATAAGAAGATTAAAATACAAAGGTGGGGGGGAGGTAAACCCTCTTACCACCCCCCCAACTTTCTATTGCAGCGCCTATCATCAACAACACTAACCCTTACTTACTCTTTAAAAATCAACATATAGTATAATCTCTCTCAACTCACCATGGCATGCAAACATCACTAACATATCATTTTCACTTGTTAACTCTCCAATCTTCTCTTCCAACTCCCTACCAAGAATCTTGTAACCAATATGAAAATATATGATCATGCTAACCAATATGAAAGTGCACTCACTACATAAATGAGGTACATAAACATGTAAAAGCAGTCACTATATATCTAATCATACTAACCAAGTCAATTTTAAATGCCCTATTAGGGGCCATAATTGGGATTCTTTCAAAATGTACCATTATGTTTGATTATGCTAGCTGCTACATACATTATGTGGCACCATGCATAACAAAGTATGATCCTTCTCCAACTTGCCATAGCCATAAACATGGCTGATTCAATTATCAAATCACTAGAGAAAAAATCCAATCAAAGGCATTGGCTTAAAAATTATTAGGAAGAAATGCACAACTTTAATGGAAGCTCATCATCTTAAAATCAAGGAAATCTTATCATTTTTTTATAGTAACCTAATATCTATTTTGACACATATTGGATGAACTCCATGGAGATGAATGCAATACTTAGATGGTTTAGCTTCTTGTGGATATTGATCTTATGGTTGGGGCTCATAATAATCTTAAGGTTTAGGATTTTGATAGCAGGTAGTAAGGATTTACGAGTGTAGAATTTTATGTCAGAGGGGTAACTTTGTGATGGACAAATATACTAAGAACCAAGGTTGCACTTGCAATGGATTTTTTCTTTCATGTATGACTATCTGATGATCCAACATTGTTTTCTTTAATGGATTTCAGCATTGTTTTCTTGCATGATCCACCTTAATATGCATTGTTTTCTTTCATGGAGTCCAACTTCTAGTAGGAGGACACCAAAACAATAGACAACACATTTATCATTTAAAAAAAAATTTGCTTAACCCATACATTACCCGCAAGCAATATCTATCAAGCTAAGCTTCTCTTTGACAACCTTTGCTTTTTGTTATTGCTTTGTATTTGAACACTTACCGCTTTGTTATTACTTATAAGAAAACATTCACACAAGCTTCTTTGCTTTGTTATTCAGTGCATTGGTGGTACATATTGGTTGATGTGGGTTGTACCAGCAATTTGCTGAAGCTATCATACCCTTGTTATTGCTTGCAGGATTCTATCCACTTATGAACATTCAAAGGGAATAGCTAATTCAAGTGACTCATACAACCATAAAACTTTTTTTTTAGTTGATTGGAAAAAAAATATGATTATTTTATAAATTTTCAACCATATTGTGTCAGTAACCCAAAGTTTCATGATGATTAGATGGCGACTAGTGTATCTAACACATCTTTTGAAAATGTCCCCGTCACAAATGCAAACTGGAGACCTACACAAGAAACTTTTTTCATAGATTTACTTGTACAACAAGTCCAGAGTGGGGGAATGGTAGCTTGTTATTTGAAGCCAGTTGCTTGGAAAGAGGTGAAACAGAGTTTTTTCACACAATTTGGCCTGAAGTTCAATACGAAATCGTTTAGTAACAAGATATAAGACTTAAAGAGTAGATACAATGCGTTTACAAAACTGAGATATGGGCAAACCGGATTTGGTTGGGATGAAGAGAAGCATATGGTTGTAGCCTCACCAGAGACATGGGACAAGTGTTTTATGGTATTTGTTATAACATATATGATTTTTTATTTGAAATCAATACATTATATACAAATTGATTGGTGTCCCAATGTCTTTTTTTTATAGGCTAATCCCAATTCCAAAAAGTTCCGTACTGTGGGTTGTCCGGAGTATAACAACCTAGATGTCATATTTGGGAGAACAACACCCACTGGAAGGTTTTCAGCATCATTGGCACAAGGCATACAGTCCCCACCCCGAGGTGAGGGAAACATCTCAATTGGCCTAACCTGTTGATGAGACCCAACATACATCAGTAGGAGTTGATGAACCAATCAATGGTGATACTGACCATGTCTCAGCTACAAGCACCAAAACTCCATGTAGGAAGAGACCATCTGAATTCTGTGATACAATGGTTGATTAGTCTACATTAGCTGAAAAGAGGTTTGATAGGCTGGTTGAGGCAATAAGTGGATTGCGAACAAGGACGGATAGTCCAACATCCATGCCTTCTATGCTAGTGGAGGTGAACACCATTGAAGGGCTTGACCTTTTTGACTATGATAGGATATATGAGGTTTTCCATGACCCAACAACAAGAGAGTTTTACTTGAACCTACCCCTAACCATTAGGAAGAGTTGGTTGATGGGTCGCATAGGTCGTTGAACATGGTGGTTATTTGACTTTGATTAAAATGTTGTCTAGTATTTTGCCTTTTGAGCTTTTTTTTTTCTTTGTGAGATGATTAACCTTGAAACACATATGACTTGATGGGTGGCTTTTTATTTTTTTTAATGGTGAATGGATGATTTGATAGATACTTATTATGATTTGTGAAGACAGTTTATATATTTTTGCTACTTTTTTTATGGTTATAATTACATGGATGGATGTAGATGCTAGTGAATGCATGTTTTAGTTACTTCTATTTGTTGTTAATGGTATATAGGTACATGGTGAATGGATGGATTTGGGGATAGATGCATGATGAATGCAATTTTATCTGCACTTATTTGTATGATTTTTTCCTTGTTGTCTACACTTGACATATGTCCATGGTGTATGTATGAGTTGGGCTTGAGGCAGGTGGGTGATTAATGAATAGCAGGTGGATGATTGTCATGGTGTAGGTGTCAATGCATGCTTATGGGTCACTACCATAAGCATTTGCCATTTGACATCGTGATCAAACATTGATATGCATCTTATACTCATTCATTATTCATATGCCAGATCAAAATGGTTGATAGCCCTACTAGGATTGCAGTGCTTTTAGCAATTGCACTTGTTGTAGTTGATGATGAAGAGCAGTGGATGATGACAAATATCCTCCGTGCGAGAGAAATGGAGAAAAAAGAAATGTCAATCCCTAAGACACCGTACCATGATGGCATACTAATAGTGTCAAAATATTTAAAGAATGTCATCTACAGTGGTGGCACTAGATGCTTAGATATGTTCAGACTCACACCAACAATGTTTCTTAGATTAGTAGCCTTGTTGAGACAAAGAGGGTTAGTGAAAGACAATCGATCAGTATGTATCAACTGATGAGCAAATTGGGATTCTATTGCAAATGATAGGGAACAACAAATCAAATTGGGATACTGCAGATCGTTTTTAGCATTCTAGTGAAACAATTTCATGACACTTTAACACTGCTTTGAAGGCCATATGTGAATTTGGGAAAGAAATTGTGTGACCCGGTGATATGACAGTTGTGTCATCCTAGGTTCAAAATAATCCAAAATATTTTTCATGGTTTGAGGTAAATCATTATATTTGTTAGATGCTTGACTTCTCTTTGATCCATTACATACAAAACTGTTGCATTTCCCCCTCTCTTTTTTGTAGAACTGTGTTGGTGCTATAAATGTACACATGTCCATGCGTGTGTTCTAGCTAGTGAACAAGTGCCATTTAGGGGACGCAAGTCAATCACCACCCAGAATGTGATGTGTGCATGTTCATTTGACATGCTATTCACTTTCATTGTAGCAGGATGGGAGGGTGCTGCTGATGATTCAAGGGTATTTTTGGAAACAATCCAAAACCCAGATAACATGTTTCCTAACAGAAGGTTAGCAAAACAACCATAAATAATTATATGATTGTATGAAAGTCACTAGTACACTAATAAATATGATTGCGTTTTTTGTGTGGGAAAGTATTATGTTGTTGATTTGGACTACACAGATATGCCGGGATTTCTATCTCCATACCGATTTGAGAGATATCACCTAAGAGACTTTTAAGGAAGAGGTGGTCGTCCAAGGAATGGTGAAGAGTACTTTAATTATGTGCATTCTTCACTTAAGAATGTTATAGAGTGGTGTTTTGGAGTTTTGAAAGCACGTTTCCCGATTATGAAGTTGATGCCTCCCTACCCACTTCACAAGCAAATTAGGATTGTGTTTGCTTGTTGTGTGTTACACAATTTCATCTGGATGTCACAGATAGAGGATTCGTATTGGAATGGATTCCTACAAGATGATGTTCCCGTTGAAGGAGAGGGAGGGATGTTTCATAGTGTAGCACCTACTCCTATTGACATTGGGTCACAGTTCACTAGACGGATGGAACAAGTTAGAGATGAAATTATATTCAAGATGGCTGATCACTACAACTTACGTGTTAATCGTAATCGACAGAGACATATGAGACAATCTACTTAGTTGTGTGGGTTGTGATTTAATACTTGAACTGTTTATTTTCGCTTTGAACTTGTATGTGTACTTCCCACTGTTTGCTATAGTTTGAACTTATATATGTACTGTTGGTTATTACTTGTTTGTATTTCCTAATGTTCGGATATTATGAGTTAATTATACTTGTTGAATGTTAGTTATGGCCACTATTCGTAAGGGACCTATTTGTGCATGCGGATGAAAATGTATGACGTTATTCATGGCAAAAAACGAAAAAAAATTATGGAAAATGGTTTTATAAGTGCCCTAGTGGTGAGGTATGAAACCAACAAATCAATATTTGTGAATCATACTAAATATGAAAATTGAGTAATGTTAAACCAGTTTTTGTTGTTATTATATTTCAGCCATATGAATACGACTTCATGTGGGCTGATAATTATACATCAGCCGAACCTCAAGTGCAGATCATTGAACAACACAACAATGGTCATGACAATGTAGACTATAAGAAGCATGTTATTGCTCTTAGAATATGTGCATGCTGCTGTGGAATGATGTGTTTCATCATTTTCATGATGCTGTTAATTATCATTTTGTTAATATGGAAATGACTTATAAGGATACCCTTAGCAAACTCTTATGAACATGAACATATTTATGTTTTGTACACCTATTTAGATATAAATATCATATTATTAGTTGAACCAGTTAAAATTAAATTCGAGTGGACCCCACAAATGGTTTGTAGACCCACATTAAAGACATGAGGACCCTAGTTAAAATTAAATTTGATTTTTTGGGCCCCACAAATGATTTGTGGACCCCACATTAAGGACATGAGGACCCCAGTCAAGCTAAATCAATACAAGGACCATATGGTGTTTATAATCAATGCAACATAGTACCAAGTATGTGTGGGGCCCACACATATACCCGAATCAATAAAAGGTAATTGGGACCCCGAATACCCCAATCCACTGTCTTGTGACCCAACCATGATGGGTCAACTATTAAATTGTTAGTCAGACTAGTTAAAATTAATCCAAGTAGGCCCCACAAATGGTTTGTGGACCCCACATTAAGGACATGAGGACCCTAGACATGCTAAAGCAATACAGAGACCATATGGTGTTTATAATCAATGCAAGATAGTACTAAGTATGTGTGGGGCCCACACATATACCCGAATCAATTCAAGGTAATTGGGACCTAAAATTCTCCATTCACCGTCTTGTGACCCAACCATGATGGGTCAACTATTACATTGTTAGTCAGACCAATTAAAATTAAGGACATGAGGGTTCCACTAATGCTAAAGCCATACGGGATAGTACACAATATATGTGGGGCCCACACATTGTTATTGTAGATGTGTTCTACAAGACCCGTGTCCACCATGGTTTTGGGCCACTGTGACCCAATCATGATGGGTCAAGTGTCAAACATGCACAAGTAGCCTAGATCAGTAATGTGCAAAAACCTACAGTTACCAAACGATCTTTGGGCTGATAATGTCTTCCAACAGATTAATTAATATGTGCACTTGCCAAACGGTCTTCGGGCTGCCCAAATCTTATGTCAAAAGCTCGATGCGTCTATTGACTATAAGAGCTACAAGAAGATTTTCTCAAAAAGACTTGCCAAATGGGCCCGAAGTTTCTGCCAACGGTAGACACGCACATAAACCGAAGTCTACTTTTGCAAGTCCCTATGCGTATGGATTCACATAATGGGGGAAATGCTGAAGTGGCACCCATGTGACAACGTTTATTCAATAAACGCCCACGGTTCCAAACACACACACACACACTAAGGTTGTGTTTGATTCTATGGGTGTTTATTGAAAAAATGCCACCACATCAACGCCACATAGGCATTGGCGTTTATTGCATATGAAACAATTGTTTGGTTTCACCATTTGTCAAATAAATAGTAGAAATTTGGAACACTTTGATTTTTATGCATGAGACATTTGGGAAAACGTCAAATTCTTGATTCCCCCAATGCCCCAATGCTTTTTGAAACCAAATGTTGATCTGACACACTTTAATTAGTATTAATCTGATGTAGAAAGTAAAAAAAGGTTTAAAGTGATGCCCAATCAAATAACAAAAACAAGAAACGTTTAAAGTGAAAAAGTACGAATAAACAACCCATCTATAAACGCCCACGAAACCAAACACATACCAAGTGTTTGGCATCGATGCCATTGCTCCAGAAAACAGTGACACTTCAGAGCCATGTTGGAAAAATTGGTGTTTTAAAAAATGGTAACATGTTTGAAACTGTTTTTCCACAAAAAATGGTACTCAAAACCACACCTTAGAAATCGAGGAGGCGTGGTATTGGGAAACACTGAATTTGACGTTTTCTCAAATAGGAGCTCATTTCTGCCACCAAAGACATGATGTAGAAGTGATGTGGACTTCCTATAATATGTACTAGTGTTGGAAACATGTATAGAGCATTGGTACCAAATAAAAGGTGTTGTTGCCCCAGAAAACACTCTACTTGACAGCAATGTTTACAAAACAACAACAACAATACCACCAACAACAACATTTTCTAACAAAATGATGCGGTCAATGCTAAACATATACTAAATTGGCACCGAATTTACCACCTAAAGTTTGTCCAGCCCTATCACCAACCAAGGTCTCATCTTCATCTGCTGCTCTGACAACCGTAACCACCAAATCGGCCTTTGCTCCTTCGGCTACTACTGCCACGGGGGGACCTCTCCAATTGCGCTAATATCAATTCCCCAAGTTGCAGAGGTCAATCACGTTTAGACCAAGTGCTTCTGAACCTAAAAGGAGTTGGTTTTCATGTTGACGTTTCTGGCCAACTCTAAACACACAGAGAGAGATTTCAGGAAATCTGGATTTTGTTCGTATTTCTCTCTGGCATGCGTTATCTTCAGAAGTAATGGAAATTCTTGACCGCGGGCGTCGGAGCTCCTTGATAAAGCGGGGCGCCGGGGGAGAACATGAGAACGAGAGTCGAGAGTTGGCTGAACCCTCTGATCCAACTTTTTAAGCCTTTGAGGGCGCTTTTCCTATATACAAATAGGAAAAATCTATGATGCGAGAAAGATATGTATGAAAAAAGTTTTGATCAATCAAAATTCACCCATAAATTTTGATAGCTATCACGTTTATGATTCCAGTTGATTGGTCAAAAATATTTCAGATATTATATCTTTTTTGTATCAGAGTCCATACAAATAACCCAAGAAGATGGTGTTTAGTGATAACATTTACTCTATAAGGTCACTTTAGTAATTGTATTCATTGAATTGCGAAACCCTCCAACGTCTTCTGTTGTGAATGGACGGTCGAGATTGAATCTGATATAGCTTTTTTCTCTTCTTTAATCTTTACGAGATTTGACGATAGAGTGGTGACATCCATCTCATTTAGATGGTACATCAGATCAGATCAGATCAGATGGAACATCTATAGGATTAGGAAGAGTAAGACCTTTGGATTCAAAGGATCTGGAGATGTTCCCAATACACAGCGGGATGTGCTGTGAGACGTTGTGGGGCGTTGATTTGGACTCAAGGTTAGGGTCCATCCAGATATCTCACTTGATTTGGCGGTCCCCACCTTACAACAAAAATATCATAAAAGCACATGGATTAAATTAAAGTATTATATAATTTTAACTATTAGCTAACTAAAAGTCTAAAACATTATTAAAAATTAACAATTCATTGTTAACTAATAGTCATTATTGAAAATTACCAAAAAATTTTGTAATTATTGAAATTTACCATAATTTAATAGTAAACTTTTGTTATTTTATTTTCATTATTTAACAGTAAATTTTAATTAATTACTGAAAATTAGTGAATTTACCCAAATTTAATAGTAAATTGTTGCTATTCTCTCTTAATTATTTATCAATAAATTATCAGTAGATATTGAAAATACTAGAAATTCAGTAACTATTCAAATTTACCAGAATTTAATAGTAAATTATTATTATTTTAATTTTTTATTAACAGAAAATTATCAGTAATTATTGAAAATGCCAGAAATTATCAATAATTTATTTTATTTTCTTTTAATGATTTAATAGTACATGATTAGTAATTAATTCAAATTACTAGAAATTATCAGTAGTTATTCAAATTTACCCAAAATAAACAGTAAACTATCAGAAATTTTCAGTAATTATTCAGTTTTACCCATAGTTAACAGTAAATTACCAATATTTCTTGAAAAATACCAGAAATTATCAGTAACTTTTCAAGTTTAGTAGATTGTAGCAATAAATTAATTTTTATTTTATTTTTTGTTATTTTATAATAAATTATCAATAATTATTGAAATTTATCAGAAATTAACAATAATTTATTGTTATTTTTAAATTATTTAATGGTAAATAATCAGTAATTATTGAGAAATACCACAAATTATCAGTAATTATTCAAATTTACCAGAATTTAATTGTAAATTATTTTTATTTTATTTTCTTTATTGGGTAAATTACAAAGACCCCTGTACTATAATAATAATAATTTATTATTATTATTATTACTATTATAGTAATTATTATTATTATTATCATTATCATTATCGCTTCGGCCCTACTAATATTTTTATTTGTATGAAAAAATAAACCAATAACTTGGTTTGGTTTAGATTATCGGTTCGGTTTCGGTTTTCATACATGAAAACCAAAACCAAACCGAACCAAACCGATCCTATATGTTTAAGTAATTATTAATTAGTCCCTACCCTATATGTTAAATGTTGGTATATTTTATTTGTGTTTTGTTTGAACTTAAAAAAAAATGGCTATTTATGATAAAAACTAAAAAGTAAAGCCAATACAAATATAATACATTGGTACAATATTTAATTCAGTTTTGCATAAAAAACTAATCGATTTAAACATATATTTTGATTTTGCATAAAAATTAAAAGAAATAAACTTAAATATAAATAGATATTTTAGTTTAAAATATATATAAAAACTGACTAAACTGACCCTTCATGTTTGGGTTGGTTTTGTTTCAGGGTCGGTCGATTTTGGGTTAGTCAATAAGTAAACCAACTAGGTTGAATCGGTTGAAGAAAATGACTCAAACCGACCCAACCCGACTGGTGAACACCCCTAAGATGTAGGGGATTCCATTGGGCCGTGGTTTTCACGTGACTTCCAAGCCCACAATAGGAATCTGGGTCTAACTATGTAGTAGGTTGTGGAATCAATGATAAAATACATGGGCCTTAGTAAGCCCCATTAAGGGATTGAATGTTTGTGGATTCAAATTGACATTGTATGTTGGTTAACCTATCTCATCTAGGAAACGCCAATCCAAACAGAATAGAAATATTCCATAAATCTTCACGTGTAGTTTTCTGTTTTGTTGTGTCTTGTGTTAATAGGGGGATGTTTGGAACCGTGGCCGTTTTTCAAAAAAAACGGTGCTACGTCGGATCCACATAGGCGTTTCCACAAATGCCCATGTATCTCATTTTTTAGTTCAGCCGATTATTAAAAAATCAGGACCCCATTGATGCATGAAATGCCAAATTTGGTATTTCATGCATCGGTGAACTGTTTCCCCCAACAGTTGAATGATGTGTATCCTATGTGGTGCTTACCTGTCAGCACATGAAAAATGGTGATGAAAATCACCTTACCAAACAGCATAGTGTTGTTGCTCACTACCTATATGGCAGAAGCATTTTTTTGTAAAAAATGGGTCTTGGAAGTATGAATGTTTTTTCTTGAAAATCGGTCCCAAAAAGCGTCCACACTTCCAAACACCATATAGATCGTCTGTTACCAACAAGAAAAAATTCCTTATAAGTATCCTGTACTTTGGGCTTAATACCACTTTGATCCCCGAACTCTAAAACACAATAATTCATTATCCAGACTTTCAAAACATGCCAATCCAATATATCATGTAGCATTTTGAAAATATCAAAATTACTCTTCAAAATAAAATATTGTTTATTAAGAAGGAGATGAAATAGAGTTCAACACTAAGCTCTATTTCACCGTGCAGATATAAATTTTCTCAAATGAAGGATCGTGAGAAGAAAAGAACATACCATCTAATGCAAACAAAATATTCAATAAGTTGGGGAACATAAGCTATCTAATAACGCATAAGCAATTAATCCTCACTTTACAAAAGAGAAAAGGGAGAAGAAGGCAATGGAACCAAGGCATCTAGAGGGATTTTGTATTTAGAAATAAAGATTAAACTAGTTAGAGTCTTATAATTTTAAAGTATAATTTGAGCATAGAGAGGAGGTGGAGATGCATCGATATTTGTAGAAGATAATTGGAAAACCGATAATGAAAGCATCATCCAAGGAAAAGAAGCACGTTAGTTCATTCATAAACGACTTATATGATTGCTGTTCTGGAGTAAAACTCAAAAGTGAGAAATTTTACTTAGATGTTTACTTAAAATTCCTAATCAAAACCACTCGGATTAAGAAAAGAGTATATACAAAAGAAGTAGAAAGGATATGCCAGGTAATGGAGATAAAATAGGTAGAATGAACCGTACCCAAGTAACCAAGTCCTCCAAATAGAGGTTATCCGCAAGTAAGCGAGTCTGGGTTTTCTACCTACGTCTATTCATAGAACATCGCAACCATCTCATCCTCCTGTATAGTATTATGCAGGGGAGATGTTCCAATTCATGGGAGTAGTCCGTTGTAGGTAGACGTGGGGAGGAGATTCGGAGTCCAGGTAAGTTACTCTTCAGCAACTCTAGCCTTGCAACTTCCCTTGGTGGAGGGAGAGTCTTTCCCCTTCTCATCATGCTCGCTACCGCTCTTTGTTGGAGACAACCAGCTTGAACTAGCAGGTGTCTGTTGTACTTGTTGCCCTCCAACAAGGACAGACGAAGTGTTCACCTCTGACTTGCTTCTCAGGCCTTGTTTGATTTTTGATAAGTTACTTATTTGGTAATGTTTTTCTTTAGAAACACTTATCTAAGTAACTGTATTTATTCATATTCTTTTATTAAAAAAGGAAATGATCATTTTAATCATAAAAATCCATTATTAAATGGAGTATTTTTGTCGCATTCAAGAATCTTCCCCCTAAAAAGTTATTTACCCACCTAAGAGATGAGTATCACCTACCCACATAAATTATACTCCAAAAAATAAATTTTTCCTAATCCCCACATTAATATGAAAAAAAAAACATGGGATTTTAGGTCAATGGGAACCAAAATCCGATTGACCAACTTTCCCCTCTTAAAATCCAAAAAAAGATCACCCTCTCAATGAAATAATAGAATCACAACGGAAATCTCCAAGAGGAGTTCTTATTTCCGACTTGGTTCATGGAGAAATAGGGTAATCTGCGCTAAATTCTGGAGAGAAATCTGCACGGTCTTCCAAGGTGAATATGGGCAGTGGTGGAGGATTTAGAAACCGGGGATGCTAAATCATGAAAAAAGAACGATTGCCCTTCCCATCTGCAAGTTCTTTGTACAGTAGTGCTCATTTTCCCCGTAAACTTAAACCACAAAAGTTATGCGAAGACAAGCTCAAGATGTTAAAACGAACTGAAACAACAATCGAGAAAACAATAATCAGAGAAACTAAAATTTTAAACAACAAAGAATATTATTGAAGTATGTATTGATTTTGGCTTGACTCGAATACATATAGAGATGATTACAACAAAGATCATCAAGATGCCTCTATTTCTTCTTGAATGAGGTACAAACGCTTAGGGTTTTGAATCCCAAGAGGGTTTGTGATAGATAATTTGGGCATTTGGAGGGTTGATAAAGAAAATTAGATGACATTGAAAAGCATTTATGTCTTTTTAAATGTCACTTAACAGGGTAGGTATTAGATTGGCATGTAAGTGATACTAGGCCTAGGGATGGCAATTTTGTGGGAATTTTCAGGTATCCAACCCGATACCCAGAATGCATAAATATGAACATATTAATCTATTATATTATATATCATGCACAAATTTATAAATTTTAAGTGCTAAGATAATTATTCTATTATTAATATTTTATTTGTATAAATTTCTTGGGATTAAAATCATCATTTGATGTAAATTTGGATTTGATAGATTGTTTATTTCATTTAGTTACAAAATGCTAATTTAAAATATTATTTCTTTTAATTTTTAGTTGGAATTATTAATCATATACATGTATTGATTGTTTTGATGAACTCAAAATTTAATAAAATCTATTTTATTTCGTTAAATAATGCAAAAGGTGAGATGGCTTAGTAGCTTAAAGTAGCGTTAAGAGATTTGACGCTATCATTAATTGATCCAAGTTTAAGTCACATTATAAGCATTAAGAAACCTTTTTTAGTAGAAAACGTTTGGTCAATGGGTTTAACGGGTGGGACGGGTTTAACGGGTTTGGAAAATTGAGAGGAAAAGTTAGACGAATTTAAAATGGGTTTAGATTTAGGAATACATAAACGGATTTGAAAATGAGTAGGACAATTTGCACAAATACCCTACCCGTTGCGATTCCTACTTAGGCCTAAAATACAAAATAGTAATAGGGAATTTTTCAAAAAAGAAAGATAAAATATAAAAACCTCTAAAATTTCTAACAGTCATAAAAACTTCCCTTCTATCATTGACCGAACAGAAAACATTTACATTTGCGAAATTCCCCCAAAGGCGTCAATCTCCCTTGTCGTTTTCTTCCTTTCTTTTAATCTCCCAACAATATACTCACATGGAATATGTGGGGATCGGTTAAAATGGATATAGAAATCAAACCCAGCGTTTTCCAATCTCTAGGATTTCAGAATTTTAGAGATGATGGGCGCTTTGCTTGCTTGGTTGCTACCTTCATTCTCTCTAAAAAAATTCTCTTTCTCTTTCTTTTCTCTTGTTTCATGGTGCTGAGACTGAGGAGTTTGATTGCAATCAATATTTCTTACTCGATTCTCCGTATCTAAACTCGGAATTTCTTGGGACTGTTTTTGGTATGGATTTATGACAAATATCTCTCTGTACTTTGTTTTACTATAAAAACTCTCCTCTACTATGATCATGAGATAAAGACCCAATGCGTTAAATTATTAAAATATCCCACTAAACTTTTTTTATTTATTTTTTGGTCATTTTTCTCTTAAAACCTATTGTTTTGCTTTTCTTCTCTTCTTTTCCTCTCCCACATTATCCTCTTTTTGACCACGTGGAGAACTAAAGGATGGATACGACCCTTCAGTTCAACACCTCATAACTCAGAAAACTGCGCCTCCTCTTTTTCTCTCCTCAGAAAAACAAAGAAAGACACGGAAAGAGTGAATGACTGTTGTCACACTCGATGATATCGTCTTCATTGTATACTCTGAAGCTAATGGCGACGAAGCTGAGGTTATGAAGCAGAGATAAGAACAATGGTTATGATGGAGTGTCTTGGAACTCGAAACATTGCAGCAATGGCGGGTTATCCTTCCCCTGCACGAAGGTGTTGAGCAAGGAGACCAAGTGGGAAACACTCAACTCGGCTTCATTGGTACTGTTCCCGTATACCAACTATACAAGCGAGGGCTGGTGGTGGGAGTGAAAGCTGTGTATTGAGCCTTATCGTATGAGCCTTATCGTATATGAGCTGTATCTTGTATGTATTTTAGTTATCGTCTTGGTTTTCCATATTCTTTTAGGAGTTAGTGATTAGGTTCCTAATTGTAATTGTAATTCTTCCTAATGGTTAGCCGACTTCCTCGCAAGAGAACTTCATATATATGTATCTTGTAATCGTTGGGTAATACAGAGGCAGAGAAGGGTTCTCCATTATCTTTCTCCTTCATCTGAAAGTTTCACATGGTATCAGAGCCAGGTTCAGGCTCTGATTGATTGATAATGGTGGATGGAAAAGAGAAGAAGAATGAAGGTGAGGGCGGAAGCAGGAAGGTAGTTTCACCATACTACTTGACTGCCAATGACAACCCGGGTAATATAATTACCCAAGTTCAACTGAAAGGAGACAATTACGAAGAATGGGCTCGAGCAATGCGGATGGCGCTCCGAGCCAAGAAGAAGATTGGCTTTATCGATGGATCTATATCTCAGCCCACAGATGATTCACCGGAATTGGAAGACTGGTGGACTGTAAACTCCATGCTGGTTTCATGGATCCTCAACACGATAGAGCCAAGCCTACGTTCTACAATCAGTGGGCAATGGGCCAAAAATACAGCAACTCAAAGCAGATCTCGCGAACAACAAACAAGCTGGTCTCCCAATCGTGACTTATTATGGCAAACTGAAACAGATATGGGAAGAACTCGCTAATTATGAACAAATTCCAACATGCATTTGTGCAGGCTGCAACTGCAACATCGCTGCGAAGCTGGAGAAGAGACGAGAAGAAGAAAGAGTCCATCAATTTCTGATGGGCTTGGACGACGCAGTATATGGAACAGTGCGTTCCAATATTCTGGGCACCGATCCGTTGCCAAACTTGAACAAAGTCTATGCCATGGTGATACAAGAAGAGCGCCTGAGAGCCATGACCCGCGGCAAAGAAGAAAAAAGGGAAGCGATGAGCTTTGCTGTGCAGATGCAAGTTGGAACAAAAAGAATGGGACATGACACAAAAGAAAAATCTGGAGTGTGCACGAACTGCGGACGAACAAGACATGAAGCTAAGAGTTGTTTTCAACTCATCGGATACTCAGACTGGTGGGGAGACCGACCGAGATCTACTGGAGGTGGGAAAACACGAGGCTGGGGAACACAATGCAAAACTGGTCGTGGACGTGGAGGCGTACAGAGGACAAATGCTGCACAAGCGGTAGGGCAAGCTTCTGAACCAATCCACGCGACAGAGGGAAATCGTGCAGCATTCAGTGGATTGACTAATGAACAATGGTCCCATTTTCTTAATCTCTTGAATTCTTGCAAACCCAACACAAATGAGAAGTTGACAGGTATGAATTGGATAATTGACACAGGAGCTTCACACCATATGATCGGGAACTTGAACCACCTGCATGATACCGAGACCGTGACTGGGTGTCCAGTTGGATTGCCCGATGGAAAGCGTGTCATGGCAATAAAGAAAGGGACAGTCATTTTAAATAAGCACATGAAGCTTACTAATGTGCTTTATGTTTCTCGTTTGAATTGTAACCTGATATCTGTGTCGCAATTACTAGAGGAGTCAAATTGTAATATCCAAATCACTAATAAGTTTTGTGTTGTACAGGACCGCACTTCGAGGATGGCGATTGGTGCGGGTGAACTACGCGAAGGGCTCTACTACTTCAAGGATGCGTGCTCAAGCAAGTTTCACAAGGCAAAGGTTAAAGCTTCATATGAGTTATGGCACAAGAGAATAGGTCATCCCTCTGAAAAAGTAATTAAATTTCTTCCTGATTTGAACATTAGAGGTGGTAGTGGAAATAGGATTTGCGGTGTTTGTTTGAAAGCCAAACAGACAAGAGGTACGTTCGATTCTAGTGAAAATAATGCTAAAAAAATTTTCGACTTGATTCATTGTGATTTATGGGGTCCGTACTCAGTACGGGCGTCTTGTGGTGCCACGTATTTTTTGACTATTGTTGATGACTTCTCAAGAGCCGTTTGGATTTTCTTACTTAATGACAAAAATGAAGTGGGCAAAACTTTACGAAATTTCTTCACTATGGTTAAACACCAATATGATAAATTGGTAAAGATAGTTAGAAGTGACAATGGTACTGAGTTTATATGCTTGAAAGAATATTTCTGAGCAAGGTATAATACATCAGACCTCATGTGTTGAAACACCGCAACAGAATGGACGTGTCGAGAGAAAACATAGACATATACTGAATGTTGCCAGGGCTCTTAGATTTCAAGCTAATCTCCCTATTGAATTTTGGGGAGAGTGTGTTATGGCGGCCAGTTATCTGATCAACAGGACCCCTTCCACTCTTCTTTTGGGAAAATCACCGTATGAGATGTTATATGGGCAAAAACCTAGCTACAAGCATATGCGAATGTTTGGGTGTTTGTGTTATGCACAAAGCCTAAATCGTACTAGGGATAAGTTTGCTAGTAGAGCCAGACGTTGTGTCTTTGTGGGATACTCCTTTAGCAAGAAGGGGTGGAGAGTTTATGACTTGGAGAAAAATGAATACTTTGTTTCTAGGGATGTGGTGTTTTCAGAAACTGAATTTCCATATGTTGTTGATGGAGAAAAAGTCGAACACAATGATAGTCATCTTGATTATACCCAGGTGGAGACTGAAGTGTATGACGAGGAAGATTGTGAAAGTAAAAGAGGAAGGGGTGACAGTACTGGTGAGGTCATGGATAACAATGGGGACAGTTGTGAAAATGATAAAGTGGAGCATGACGTAAGGGAGGGTTCCATGGTAGAAACGAATGCAGGGAGTGAACAATTTGGACGAGGTCATAGAGTGAAGCATCATTCCACTCGTCTCAAGGATTACGTTATACACACAACATGGTGTTCGAACCAAAGTCTGAGCTCTTCTGCTAGTTCATCTCGCCAATCTCACTCCTCAGGTACTCCCTATCCTATAACACGTTATGTGAATTGTGATAAATTTTCTTTGCGACATCGCTCTTTCTTAGCAGCTGTCACAACTAGTTATGAGCCACAGGGATATTCAGATGCTGTCAAGGACTCTCATTGGAGAGAGGCATGAGAAAGGAACTTGAAGCTTTAGAAAATAATAGAACCTAGACAGTGGAGGACTTGCCACCAGGGAAAAAGGCTCTTAAAAGTAAATGAGTCTATAAGATAAAATACAACTCAGATGGCACAATAGAACGGTACAAGGCGTGTTTGGTGATATTCGGAAACAAACAGGTTGAAGGGATAGACTACAATGAAACGTTTGCACCTGTGGCAAAGATGGTTACAGTACGTGCATTCCTTGCAGTTGCTGCGGCTAAAAATTGAGAATTGCATCAGATGGATGTGCAGAATGCATTTGTTCATGGAGATCTACAAGAAGTCTATATGAAGATGCCTCCTGGATTTGCTTCAAGATTGCCTAGAAAGGTGTGCAAGCTGCATAAGTCGCTTTATGGATTGAAGCAGGCCCCTCGTTGCTGGTTTGCTAAACTAACAATAGCCTTGAAACAGTATGGTTTTACCCAGTTGCAATCTGATTACTCTTTGTTTACGCTTCGATGTGGGCAAGTACAGTTAAATATTCTGGTTTACGTGGACGATCTTGTCATCTCTGGAAATAATGGGGATGCCATTCAGAAATTCAAGAAGTATCTGAGTCAATACTTCCACATGAAGGACTTGGGAGTTTTAAAATATTTTTTAGGAGTGGAGGTCGCAAGAAACCAGGAAGGTATTTCTATTTGTCAGTGGAAGTATGCTTTGGAATCATATTAGAAACTGAATTGTTAGGAGCTAAGCCAGTTGGTTTTCCCTTAGAACAAAATCATAAATTAGCTCTGGCAGATGGTCCTTTGATGATAAAGCCGGAGAGTTATAGGAGGCTAGTGGGTCGTTTGATTTACTTGACCATTACTCGTCCTGAGTTGTCCTATTGTGTGCATGTGCTCTCTCAATTTATGCAAACCCCCCATGAAGAACACTGGGAAGCGGCTTTACATGTGCGATATTTGAAAGGTAACCCAGAACAGGGAATTTTCCTTCCAGTTGACAGTGATCTTCGATTGTATGCTTATTGTGATTCTGACTGGGCCAGTTGTCCATTGATTCTCTCACCGGATAATTTGTTTTATTGGGACAAGCACCAATTTCGTGGAAGACGAAGAAGCAGCATACAGTGTCCAGATCATCGACTAAGGCGGAATATAGGTCTATGGCAATAGCTACATGTGAATTGAAATGGTTAAAAGGACTGTTGTATACATTAGGAGTTGGTCATCCCGATCCTATAAGATTATACTATGACAGTCAAGCAGCTTTGCATATTGCTACGAATTCGGTCTTCCATGAGCGAACTAAACACATTGAAGTAGATTGTCACTTTGTCCGCAGTGAAATCCAGAATGGGAATATACAGCCCTCCTATGTCCGGACTTCTGAGCAACTTGCTGATATATTTACAAAGGCCCTGGGCAGGGAACAATTCAAACATCTTCGCAAGTTGGACATTTTCCGTTTACATGCACCAACTTGAGGGCGGGTATTGAGCCTTATCGTATGAGCCTTATCGTATATGAGCTGTATCTTGTATGTATTTTAGTTATCGTCTTGGTTTTCCATATTCTTTTAGGAGTAAGTGATTAGGTTCCTAATTGTAATTGTAATTCTTCCTAATGGTTAGCCGACTTCCTCGCAAGAGAACTTCATATATATTGTAATCGTTGGATAATACAGAGGCAGACAAGGGTTCTCCATTATCTTTCTCCTTCGTTTGAAAGTTTCACACTGTGTGGTCGTTAAAGAAGATTTTGTTGACGGGGAAGATTATTTCAAAGCTGGGGGTTCGGAGCTACTTTTTGTCCAAATGTAGCAGACCAAGCCCATGGACAAGCAAGCGAAGATTGCCTCCCCTGCAACACTTGCAGAGTTGGAGTTGATGACTAAAAAGGTCTTGGTTTTCTCTGCAACAACCCCCACCACCATAACTAACATAGTGTTGATGACTAAAAAGGTTTTGAGAAGGAATCATGGTCATATCGGAGTACCGAGGAAACAAAATAGCCGCGTCCATTTCTATCTTGTGTTTTGTCTTCAATCCCATCGATGGGAACTTTCAGGAAGGATTTTTCAAACGAGGAAAGGGGATTTCTCGTTGCCATGGTGATTATCACGCCTTGAATAATTTGAATCGGGAACAAGGGCTATAGAGAAGGAGGTATCCATAAACGAAATATGCATCGGACATCGTTATTTCATCTCTCATTTATCTGATGAAGATAACAGATGAGAGAACAAGAAATAAAGTACAGGGGAAGGGCAAGAAGAGAGAACGGGGGTGAGAAAGGGAGAGAGAGAAATGTGAAGGAACGGAAGGATAATCTCAAAGGTCAGGGAAGATGAACAATGTTTTTCTCGTCTAGTTATTATAAGGATAGTATCACGTTGGAGATTAAAAAATATTGTAATGGCCTTTTTGAACGGAAGGCTAAAAGAATAGAGTTTTTGTCTCATGGTTATATTACAGAAGAATCTTTATCGCACAGACCCCATACCACTGGGGATCTCTCTAACTTACCCTTTTCTTTTCGTCTTCTCCCTACTGAAATGGTGGTTTTGGGGTTGAATTTCGTCCCGGTTATGAATTCTTGTGCGAGTAACTGAGGTTCTGGCACAAGGGTGTCAACCGCAATAGGATGCTGACAAAACTAGCTCGTT
The DNA here is from genome assembly GCF_055504915.1 of Nelumbo nucifera. Lineage (NCBI taxonomy): Eukaryota > Viridiplantae > Streptophyta > Magnoliopsida > Proteales > Nelumbonaceae > Nelumbo > Nelumbo nucifera. The sequence continues at coordinate 125,151,374 of NC_142649.1, forward strand.
TGAAGACAAAAGGCAAATAGGATATTTTTCTTTTATAGAAATGTGGATTTTCCACCTGCGTTCGGATTAAGAGCTCTTTCATGGCACTTGTTCACTTTTTGCTGATGTTATGGTTGTTCTATGGATCTACTTTCAGGTGGCATGGCTGTTTTGGTCGTTTTTCCATGTTAGTTCTGGTTTTGAGAAAATTGTGAGTTTATCTCAACGCTAAAAACAGAGCATGAAAAGAAATTTAGTTTTCTGAGGAATTGGTTTAGTAGCCCTGGTATGGATGGATGGGTCCGTTGCTACTCTTTCTCCGTCTGGTGTAAACTACGAACGTCTATAGATCTTAGCCTATTTTTATTTTTTTAATCCCTCTAGAGAATAACTATTAATATATATTAAAATTGGTTTGTCGATATCAACAGTCCTTTCTTTGCAAGAAACCCATTTTAATTTTTTGTTTTTTTTTATTTTTTTAATCCACGTAATTATCCCACAATGATTGAAACTTTTGTGAAATAAAGTGGAGTCAGAGAGTTTGGACTTCCAAAGCGTCTCCCGCCCATGTATACCATTAAATCTTATAGAAAGTCTAAGAGCGTTTGGACTTCCAAGCTCTACAAGAGTTTGAAACCTTCCATTCTACAGTCTTCCTACCATGTATGCCATCAAGTTTGTTTCATTTTTTTTTTTGAAACTTTCCAAATTTTAATTTCTTTGAAACATTCATGATAGAGGGAGATTTGACCCGACCCCTTGGCCATACGACACGTGGAAGCAATCAAGAGTGACCTGGCAGAAGCGCCAGCTCGGCACGGCAGCGGGCCCACAACCCGAGCTCCGAGGAAAGGAGTCCCGAGTTCCCCCAAAAAAGGAACCCACGACCCGAGCTCCCCAAGGAAAAACACGAGCTCTATCCGAACTGACCCACCCCGGGGCAGTTCGGACCACATTTCTATCCGAACTCAAGACTTCACCTCGCACACCACTTCGGCTCCAAGTCGCCTGACTGAACAACCGTACCTGACGCCCAGAAAGCCCGTACACGGAGGCGGCGCGCCTGACTAATTAGGGGTCCGACACATGACAACTGCCCGCCAACGGCTACCTGCCATCGCCATCTCAGACGTGGCAGAGATGGCCCTGACAAGTACAGTGGCGGTTATGACACCCGAACTGGCAACTGACAGAGGTTATGACACCCGAACTGACAACTGGCAGAGGTTATGACACCCGAATTGGCAGCTGACAGAGGTTATGACACCCGAACTGGCATCTGGCAGGGATGATGACACTCGATCTGGTGGAGGTGATGATGCCCGATCTGGCAGAGGGGTGAGAGTGAGTGTACAGGGTGATTATAAAAGACCCCCATCTTCCAAAGAAGGAGGTATGTGATATTTTGTGCTTTCTGGTCTTGAAGTCTCTCATTTTCACTTGCCTTCTCTTGAGCACTGACTTGAGCTTCGGAGTGTTTCAACCAGGTTCCTCCCCGGAAGTCTCCAATTTCTTCATTGTTTTAGGCATTTTCGGCTTTGTCAAAGGCAAGGTAACCGGCAGCTAGGACCGATTGGATTGCGCATCATCAATTCACTTTTTCATTTGTTCACTGTTTCTCTTCGGTCTGACTTTACTCAGGTTCGACTTTATTTGAGACGTGATTTAGCTTGCAAGAAGCATGTCAATATTTTTGCATTTCCCAATTTGCTTGCTCAGGCCAGTTACGTATTAGGTGTTTTTTTTTTTTTTGCGAAAAATAGATTTGATTAGGTTTCTTTTTTGCATTATTGGGTGCATTATTAAGTGTTTTTTTTAATGCTGAAATGTTGAACAATAACAAAACCATTTCTCCTTCGTTTCTCTACATTTGTTTTAAAAAATGTTGAAAATAACCAAAAAAGAAAAGTCGACTCATTAATAACAAAAAAAAAGTAGAGAAAATAGCAAAAAAAAACAATAAAAAATGAAAAAGAAATAACCGGGCCATCGCAGAACCCGTTTTAACGATCGGGCGATGAAGACGACAAAATGGGTTTTGCGCGACCCGTTTTCGATAGTATACCGGGTTCGTTCGAACCCGAACCGTGTTTCTGACGGTTCGCACCATGGGCGCGAGACGTTCTTACAGCTTGGAAGTCCAAATTCCGAAGCGTCTCCCACCCATGTATGCCATTTAATGATAAAAATTACTGTACTTAGTTAATTACAGTATTTATTTAAAAATAATGTATTTATTAAATAATAGTATTTTCAAAATTACAAAAATCAAGAAAATTAACAGTAATTATTTTTTAAAGATTATATGGAATAACATATAAATAATTACAGTATTTTTAATAATTAACAGTATTTTAATAAATACAGTATTTATTAATTACAAGTATTAATAATTAGAGTATTTATTAAAATAATATATTTATTAATTAACATTAATTTAATAATTATATTTCTAAAAATTACGGTATCTTTTACCATTAAATAACAGTATTTTCAAAAAAAAACCAAAAACAAAGTAACAAAAATAAACTGTAATTAACAGTAATTATCAGAAAATTGACAGTATTATTTTTTATAATTAACATTATTTTACAAAATACAGTATTTATTAATTAACAGTATTGAATACAGTATTTTCAATTTGTTGTTACAATTTTATTTCATAAAAACAAAATAATAATAATAATAATAATAATAATAATAATAATAATAATAATAATATGATGATGATGATGACGATGATAATAATAATAATAACATTATTAATTAATTAACGGTATTAGAAAAATACAGTATTAACTAGAAGTATTTATAATTACAGTATTTTATATAATTAATAAATACTGTATTTTGATAAATACAATATTTTCTATAATCAAAGTATTTATTAAATGATACTATTTAATAGCAATTCATATTTTTAATAAATACAGTATTTTAATTTACTAATTCATTAATACAGTTTATTAATTACAGTATTTCATTTAATTAATAAATACAATATTTTTAATTACATAAATACAGGATATATTTAATTAATTACAGTATATTTGCATTTAGTTAATCACAGAATAAATCTAATTGCAGTATAATATTAATATGTGATTGTAATATTTATTTTCACAATTAAAGTATTTTCTCAATAATTAAAATATTTTCAACAATTACAGAATGTATTAATTAATAGTACTAAAAAATACTGTATTTATTGAAAAATATGGTATTTATTAATTAACAGTATTAGAAAAATTCAGTAATAATTAATTAACATTATTAATTACAGTATTTAATTAAAAGTATTTATATTTGCACTATTTTTCGTAATTTTTAATAATTAACAGTATTTTGAAAATACTGTATTTATTAATTAACAGTATTAATTACAGTATTGTATTTAATTAATAAATACAATATTTTTTTAATAATTACAGTATTTTTCATAAATTTTAATAATTACAATATTTAAAAAAATAGTATTCATTAATTAACAATGTTAATTGTAGGATTTATTTAATTAATAAATACAGTATTTAAAAATATAGTATTTATTAATTAACAGTATTTTTAATATTACAGTATTTTAAATAATTAACAATATTTATTAAAAAACAATATTAATTAACATTGCATCATACAGTATAATATATTTATTAATTAAATAACAATAATTATTTTTTTACTGTAACTAAATTATTTTTCAACTGTATTTAATAGTAATTATATTTTTTAATAAATATAGTAATTTAATAATTATAGTATTATTAACAATTCAGTACGGGCGGGGATGGGGTAGAGTGTCTTTGACTATGGGGCAAGAATAGGGATTGGGTGCCTTGCCCTGAACCCACCCCACTGCCATTCCTATATAATTGTTAATTATTAATGGAATTAATAAAAATGTTAGCTTTTGTAATTATTTTTGTTTATTTAAAGTTAATCAAAATCTCATTTAAAATAATAATAATTAACAACAAATTTTGATTATTATTTTTATATTAATTAATAGTAAATAAAATTATTAAATCTCTTAGATTTTCCCATGCATCACATGGGTTCCCGCTAGTATATATATCAAAATTGGTCTATTCATGTCTGCATGTTTCCTTTGATAGAAGTTATTTATCTATTTTATCCATTTTATGCATTTTTTTCTTATTTTCTTTTGTTTTAAAAATATAAAACAGTAATCATTGCTTATTTTTATTAGTTTAATAAAGTTGCGCACTATTAAAGAGAGACATTTGGGTTTTCCAAAGCCTCTTATTTTAATGCATGTTATTATTACATTTAGAAAAGGCATTTAAGAGAGAGAGAGAGAGACACCTTTGGGTTTTCCAAGGCCTCTTATTTTAATGCATATTATTATTACATTTAAAAGAGAGAGAGAGAGAGAGAGCGAGAGAGAGAGAGGGCGAGAGAGAGAGAGAGAGAGAATAGTAATAATATAAATCAAGGATTTTAAAACCTAACATGACAACGAACTAGTTAGAGGTCCGATTCCTGGGTCAAACGGTTCGACCGTTCGAACTGAACGGATGGCCCGTTCTAACAAAAATATTAAAAAGAAAATAAAAAACAGCTAAAACCATTGGATGATTCAAATGGTTTGACTACTCGGGTCAGCAATTTGCTTACCAAATCAACGGTTTTTGGCGAAATAATGGCTCTGGGGTAAAACGGAACTAGTCATCTGACCGGTTCCTAGTTTTTTCGGTTCGGTCCGATTTTGAAAACCATGATATAAATCAAATAATATAAATAGGTTGAGGTTAAACAATCAAAAAATTATTAATTTAAAAATCCATTAAACTTAGTAAATATTATAAATGTGTTTCAATTCCACTTAAAAACCATAAATTTAAATATAAAAATATTAATTGATAGTATTAATAATATTATTAGATAACTTATGAGTTTAGACCTTAATAAACGCTAATAAAAAATATTCATTGATAGTTTTTGATGAATCAATTTTTTGGGCTAAGTATCGATCTTTTGGCTAAGTACCTCGTCATTTGGTCTGCTTCCAAGTGGCCGATGACTCAAGTCGAAGTGGAGAACTTTGGCTGCCGAGCTGAGTTGAGCTGGGCAGGCTAGATGGCAAGCTGACTATATTGCCAAGTTGCCTGTGAGTAGACATGTTCATGGGCCGGGCCAAGCCGGGCTCGGGCCAGGCTTTTAGTCTTCATTAACGAAAAAATGTTAGGCCCGAGCCCGAGCCCGGCCCGACCAACAGGCCTAGAACTTGGGCTTGAGCCCGGCTCTGATAAAAAGCCCGAAGCCCGAGCCCGAGCCCGACCTAATAAAAGAAATTAAAAATTTTCCCTACATTATCTATTTTAATTCCGATGTTTTTTCCTTTATTTAAATAAACACAATTTTACATTCTTAAATCAAAAAATTTATTCAAATGGACATTACATAACCCATTTTAATTTCATTCTTTTTTTCTTACAATCAAGTAAAACAACAACCTTCTTTAAGGTTGTTTAATATATTCCCTGTTGTTTGGTCATTTCTATACAATCAAGGCAAACCTGAAATAAAACACATAAGAGCAAATCATATAGGTTCATATTCCTACGAATAGCATTACACACTAAAACTAAATTCATATAACTTCAAGTTCATGTTCCTCCAAAGTCATAAAAAAATAATCTGAATAAGACAAACAAAATCCATAAAACATGTTCTCCATCCATTCTTGAATTCACCAACAAGATGGAATATTCCAACTCTCAAGTTCCAATCCATTCTAAAAAATAAAATAAAAGACTTCATTGCCCATATGACCATATCAAATAAAACATGTTCTAGGCTTCTAGCCATCTCCATTCATTCTTGAATTCACCAACAAGATTGAACATTCCAACTTCTAAGTTCCAAGCCATCCTACAAAAGAAAATAAGAGATAAATTCAGTATCCATGTCACACATGTAATTTGTTATCATGTCAAATGACAAATAAATAATGGAAATATATGTTATTATAATATCTAAAACATATCATCAAGTTCAACATTTTCATCATCATCATCACTACTATTTGATTCTCCATCCTCTTATAACAAGCTTGATCCTGAAGAAGCCCCTAACAAGCTTGATCCAATTGGAAAATCTATTAGAAAAAAATCAATGAATCATATATTTTAATAAACAATAAATAAAAAAATTACCTAATACAAGGTCTTGTGTACGAAGCCAATTTTCAAGACAAACCAAAGCTTGAATTGTCTTGGACCTAAGTGAACTTCTCCAAGGATTGATCACCTTCTTTCCAATGCTAAATGCAGATTCAGATGCAATTGTGGAAATAGGAATAGTCAAAATATCTCAAGCCATTGATGCCAATTCAGGATACCTAAGTGAACTCTTATTCCAATACTCCAAAACATCAGCATCTGCTTTGATTTCAAGGTTTTGTTCCTCCAAGTAAAAGTCTAACTGAGTTTTTTCACTTTGAATCTTTCTTTTTGAATTAAAAAATTGCTCATAATCTTCAAACCCATCACCATCATCATTTCTCTCACTCATGTCAAATTGACTAGAAGATCCAACAAAGGAGATGGAGGAAAATTTTTCTTTGTATTCATTAAACAAATCATGGAGAGTTTTAGTTATATCATTAACATGCTCCTCAGCTTCATCCCCATAAAGTTTATCAAAACAATACTCCACTAACCTAATCTTGCAACGAGGATCCAACACAGCAGCACAAGACAAAATCATACTATATTCAGCCCAATATTTATCAAATTTCTCCTTCATTTTTCTAACCATATCAGTCATAAAATTCTGAGGTTCCTTACTCACTAACATCAAATGTCTCTGAATCATCCACACTCCCTTGAAATAAATGTTTGAAGTAGGGTACTTAGTGGCAGAAAATATGCAAATAACATCATAAAAAACCTTTAACAACTTGTGAAGTTTATCCACTTTTCCCCATTATTCTTTTGAAAGCATAAACATTTTAAAAATATTATCCCTTTGCCCCCAATGTTGTAAGACTTGCTTATAATAAATGGCATGTTCAAGCATCAAATAAGTTGAATTCCATCTCACACACATATCTAACCTCAATCTTCTAGTTATGTTTAAGTGAAAACTTTTTTCAGCAAGTTCATAAAATCTATGCTTTCGGGCAGCTGATTTCTTTATATTTTTTACACCATCCCGAATCTTAGAAACAACATCATCAACAATATTCAAATCAGCTTGCACAATAAGATTCAAAATATGGCTACAACAACGAACTTTGAAAAAATCACCACCACACACCAAAGATTTATGTATTGAAGATCTCAATTTCAAAGAGTTAGCCATCACATCATTGTAACTGCATTATCTAATGTGATGCTAAAAATTTTCTGATCGATATTCCATTCGCTTAAGCACATGACCACCTCATCTGCTAAAGATAGTCCATCAAAAGAAGGTGCCAAAGCTTTAAAGCGAATAATTCTTTTCTGTAACTTCCAATTGTTGTCAATCCAATGAGTAGTTATACACATGAATTCATCATCAGTGTGCTCAGATCTCCAAGTATCGGAAGTTAAACAAATCCAACCAAGTATATTAGACAAATCACTTTTCACACCCTCTCTCTCTTTCACATAACTAGACATGATATCTCTTTTAGCAGTATGGCTACTCACATTTTTAAATTCAAGATTTATAGATTGAATAAAGAATCTAAAACCAGGTTCTTCAACAGTAGTAAAATGGTGTTTTCCACATACAAGAAAAAATGATAATGCCTTACGAGACTCTTGTTGATCAAACTTGTAGTTTTTCAAAGAAGTACTCCCATCAGTGTTTGATTGAATAGTTACTTTGTACTGTCTAATATCCTGAGTTCTACGTCTAGGGCAACGCTCTAAATGACGCTTCAAGTGAGTAGTTCCCTTACTTGACTTACCTTGTAATATTTTCATGAAGTGCTTAGATAGTAATTATCAACTCTTGATAGTCATTATCTGAATTCAATATTTTCTTAGTGGAAGTCTGGTCAAACTCTTGATAGTCATTATCAACTATATCTACTCCAACAACCGCGTTTTCACTTGCCATTGACATGATAGTAATTATTAAATATGAAATAACCAACATAATGAATTCTAATTTTACAAGCATATATTAAATAAAAAACTAAAAGAAAAATAATCATTTGTTTACATTAAAAAAGAATATAATTTCTGAATTTGCAAAAAAAAACCAATTGCAGATTATCCAATATAAATTCTGAATTCAATAATCAATATAAATAAGAATTTATTTACATTAAAAAATAATATAAATTCAGTATAAATTCTAAATTCAATAATCAATATAAATCAGAATTTATTTATATTAAAAAAATATAAATTCAATATAAATTCTAAATTCAATAATCAATATAAATCAAAATTTATTTACATTAAAAAAAGAATATAAATTCTGAATTCAGTAATCAATATAAATCATAATTTATTTACATTAAAAAAGAATATAAATTCAATATAAAAGAGTTGAATTCAACCTTAATGCTTGGGGAAAAAATGATCTCGGTTACAACATGTACCAAGGACCCAACCCCCAACAACCTTGAGTAGCCCCTTAACTTCATCAACATTTTCAGGTTCCAAAGCCTCTGTACTTGTCCTTTCCTTAGCTAAGCCAGCCTCCCTAGTTTCACTTATTCTATCTTCTTCATCTCTCAAGTCCCAACCTTCTGAACATAACTTTAGTAGTTCTTTGCCACCTAAAAAGAAAAACCCAGTGACTTTACAACATTCATTTATGTAATGATTCCCTCAATTGGTAATAGTTTTTCAACCTTGAATGTTTGATGTACTCGTGGTTCTTTCACTTCCTCTAGCAACCCCAATTTCAGATTCATTAGTGACATCACCTCCAATAATCTAAGAATCTCCCCTCCTCTTCTAAAGAAGAAGCCTTGTATTGATGCTTAGATCATTCTCAGCATCAGAAAAGCACATCAACCAACATAGGGCCTTCTTACCTAAACAACTCCCCTTCCTTTGCTACAACCATCTGCCCATCAAAACCTAAAACAAATCCACCTTCTGAGAATGTGACATTTCACTACTGCATAAGCCACACTCTTCCATGGAACCTCTAGGACTTGTAGCACCAAAAGTATGTTAGCTCTCTGAAGTGATAACTCCTTGTGGCACAGATTCAGGTTACAGTCAGATACAACACACATGGACCCCAACCCCCAACAACCTCAATGCAACCTCCCTCAAAAAATAGCAAAAAAAAAAAAAAAAAATGAATGAAGGAAAAGAAAAGAAAAGATGAACCCTCTGACTGCACCACCAAAAGAGTCTCTATCAAGATTAGATTGATGCTAATACCCACCAATTCTTCAAGCAGCACCAACAGACCAACTTTAGCTACACGAAACACTAGACGCAATGATGTCTTCAGACACTTCCACCTCGTGCATGATCTCCGAGAGTATCTTGCTGCCATTGCCTTGTTTTCAGCAGTAAGTAAATTTGGAAAACAGAACCGTAGGCTTACTTTCAAAACCCCACTGAAAATCTACAGAAAACTTTATCCACTAACAAGGAAAGAGGCACCCTTGGCAGAGTGAGAATGGGTTCCACATGCAAACCCTCTTTCCGGTGTCCACTGAATTGTCCTGTGTATCCGAAAACCCTCCTATCATGATTTCCATCAGATTAATCGAGTAACTTGCCATGTTAGCAGCACCATACCATGAGTTGCTGTCTTCTCCTACCACTCAAGATCTGAACCCAAAAGATGATGGGAAAAATGAAATTATGAATGGATCCAAAACTGGAGAAACCCGAGTTCCCAACTCTCAGAGTTCTAATAGAAGTTGTGACAACATATAGCACAGTTGGATATTAATTGCGTTGCTGAAGTTCTTCTCATTCGTCCTGACTCCTAAATAAATAAAGTGAAGGTTTACAAGAAAAGAAAGTTGGTGGGAGGAGGCGTTGATTCATCAAGACCGAATGGCTATTGATGATCTGCTGAAAGAACTGGAGCGGCAACCGGCAATTCAACATTGGAAGACCTTCTAATTCTAATATAAAGGATGGCTACTTGTTTGCACAATGAGAATGATATATGATGATCGTGGGTGATGTTGCTTGACACTTTGACACTTGACAGTGAGTTTCTCTATCTTATATCAAGTTGTTTTGTCTACGTATTAGTGTTATAGTGTATTACTTATTGAAATGATCAACCTTCACCATTTATACTTGGACGGTTGGCAGCAAGTTATTTAATCTGGTATATATGTATACACCACACGAGGAAGTGTCAAGTGTGGAAGATGACAATTGGAATGGTCAGTGATGGTACTCAATGTTGTTTGGAAGAAGCACCTGCACTAATGCTTGTATCGAAGACTTGAGCAAATAGTTAAGATTCTATTGTTGTCGCAGATTCTGTTGTAATTTGTAAACAGTAATAGAACAATAGCATTGCAAACAGTAAGACAAACAATAACATAAAATAGTAAAGAGTAAACACTAAACATTGTAAACAGTAAACACTAAATATTGTAATAGAATAAAATGGTAAAGAGGACTCACCGCCGCCTCTGGTGATTGTATTCGTCGAGAGTTCGTGGTGAGTCGGTGACTGTGGTTTATGAGCTGCGAGTCTGACCTGTGATTTTGACAATGATCAGTTCGCGTCTGAGAAAGAAAGAGAGAGAGATATCTCACCGCCGTCGTTGGAGTTGTTGCACTGGTGATTGTTCGCTGCCTCGCCGGTTGTGGCTGCCTGAGAGTGTGAGGATGAGAACTATGGAGTGTGGAGGATGTGGAGATTGGAGAAGAAGGGTTCGGCTGGAAAAGAGAAGAGAAAGAGGCAAAGAGGAGAAAAAAAGAGGGGTACTCAACTAGGGACTAGGGTTTTTACTTAGGTTTAGTTATAATCGGGCCGGGAAGGGCTCGGGCCGAGCTATTTTGGCAAATCCCAAGCCCAGCTGAATTTATTGCGGGCCGAGCTTTTTGGCTCGAGGTCAAGCCCATGGGCCCATATACCTATTCAAGCCCGTCCGGGGGCCGGGCCGGCTCATTAGGCCACCCAGCCCATGAACATGTCTACCTGTGAGGTGCTGGGCTGACCAGGTGGCAAGCTGCTTGTGAGGCGTCGGGCTGACCAGGTGCAGGGCTGCCTATGAGGTGCTAGGCTGACTAGAGGGCTGAGCTGCCTGGTGGCGAGCTGAATTGATGAGCTTCGTTGCTCTTTAGAGACCTGCAAGGAACCAAATGTTAGAGGACCCGGGGTGGCTAACCTGGCGAGGTCGCTTCGATGCTTAAGTCAGTACTCTCATAGTAGACTACGAGCTAAAAATCACAAAGTTTGAGAGCTAGAACTTGCTTACTTGCTTGCCTCTCCCTTGTCATTGGGGTTGGTGCCTTTCTATAGGCCTTGCTCACGTACTGCCCCTGAGATCTCCGGAGGTCGTGTCTAACTGGTTCGAAATCCTCGGAGGTAACTGCCATGCACGTTGACCATCTTCCGGAATGAGGGCCAACCTCCAAGGATCGTGGGGTATGCATGCCGAATTTGTCAGTGAGCACGTCTCACAGGTCTCAAGGTCAGCGCATGTGCTAGGCTGCCAAGTTGGACACCACCAACTTGGCAAGTTGTTGCCAAAGAGATTCCGGGTGTCACCTAGTTGTTATGAGGTGCCATGTGTCACAATATCATGGAGGGCAAAATTCGCCCCCATCATTTGCCCCCCACTCATGAGCTGAAAGTAACTCAGCAAAGGGAGTAAATTTCTCCTTTTGGCCCGGGATGAATAATTCGATGAGCTCGTAAGCATCGATTCAATTCCTTAGGCTCTGGGAGTGACTCGCAATCCGCTCCTTGATTTTTTCCATGCCGAAGAGGCGACTGAGTCTTATGTGGTGAGGAGGTCTTCGGTAGTTCGGTATTTTGGTCCTTAGGCTCTAAGAGCGACTCGTAGTCCACTCTCCTTGATCTTGCCCATGCCGAAGAGGCGACTGGGTCTTATGTGGTATCGAGGTCTTCGCCAGTTCGGTACTTTAGTGCTATGGCTATACTGCATCAGCCTCGTGACGCCGATCACCCACTCCTACAAGAAGCTACTAGGAGCTCGACCTACAGGGGCAGCAGTACCGACTTTAGGTCGCCAGCTCGCACGGGAGCCTTAGAAGGCTTGACCAGCAAGGACGTCCATGTAGTCTATTGGCTGCCAACTCCCGTGGAAGCTACGAAGAGCTCATATTTGTAGAGGGGACTCGCGAAGAGGACTGATGAGGCTTTATTCGAATTGAAATAAAGTTGGTAGAGTTGCTTAGTCTGTTAGCTATCAACTTCCTGCATAGTCTTTGAATTCATAAAAAATGGAAACTATAAAGCGAGAGCTTTAGTTTCTAAAAAGTGAGGACTTATCTTTCTAGAAGAAGAGGACTTAGCCTTTTAGAGGATGAGAAAGCTTTTTAGCGTTTCCCACAGACGGCGCCAATTGATGAATCAATTTTTTGGGCTAAGTATCGATCTTTTGGCTAAGTACCTTGTCATTTGGTTTGCTTCCAAGTGGCCGATGACTCAGGCTGAAGTGGAGAACTTTGGCTGTCAAGCTAAGTCGAGCTGTGTAGGCTAGATGGCAAGCTGACTATAGTGTCGAGTTACATGTGAGGTGCTGGGCTGACCAGGCGGCAAGCTGCCTGTGAGGCACCGGGCTGACCAGGTGCAGGGCTGCCTATGAGGTGCCGAGCTGACCAGGTGCCGGGCTGCCTGTGAGGTGCTAGGCTGACCAGAGGGCCGAGCTGCCTGGTGGCGAGATGAATTGATGAGCTTCGTTGCTCTTTAGAGACCTGCAAGGAACCAAATGTCAGAGGACCCAAGGTGGCTAGGTCGCTCTGATGCTTAAGTCAGTGCTATCATAGTAGATTGCGAGCTAAAAATCACAAAGTCTGTGAGCTAGAACTTGCTTACTTGCTTGCCTCTCCCTTGTCATTGGGGTTGGTGCCTTTCTATAGGCATTGCTCACGTATCGCCCACGAGATTTTCGGGAGGTTGTGTCTAACTGGTCCGAGATCCTCAGAGGTAACTGCCATGCACGTTGACCATCTTCCGGAACGAGGGCCAACGTCCAAGGATCGTGGGGTATGCATGTCGAATTTGTCGGCAGGCACATCTCGCAGGTTGCCAGGTCGGCGCATGTGCTAGGTTGCTAGGCCGCCAAGTTGGACACCATCAACTTGGCAAGTTGTTGCCAAAGTGGTTTCGGGTGACACCTAGTTGTTCTGATGTGTCATGTGTCACAATATCATTGGAGGGCAAAATCCGCCCTCATTAGTTTTAAAATACCAACAATTAATTAAAAATCCAAAAAATTTTGAAAAACCTAAACATAATTAAAATACTAAAGTAATTAAAAATATTGAAAATTAACAATATTTTATATTAATATGGGTATTTACTAAAAATTATTAAAAAGTACAATTAATAGTATTTTATTATTAAAAATAACAAAAATTATAAAAACATACTCAAGCCATGAATTATCTTAAAGTATTGAGAATTATCTGTATTTTTTATTAACTATGGTATTTATTTAGTTATTTAATTTATTTTTACTGAAAGAAAATGCAAATTAATTTTGTAGTGACTAATATGCAAAAATAAATAATGAAAATACTGAAAATTATTGAAAAATACTCATATGCAAAAATTACTGAATAATAATGAAAAAACACCAAAATTAATTAAAAATCCAAAAATTCTGAAAAACCTAAAACTTAATTAAAATACTACAAATAATTAAAAAAATAAATCAATTGTATTTTATTGCAAAAACTACTGAATAATAATGAAATAATAATGTATTTTAATTATTAATAGTAATATAATTAACAATAATTATTTTTAAACTGTAATTATATTTTAATCTATAAATAGTAGAAAATTACATTTAATTAGTTTTAGCCAAGAAATTAGCAATATTTCTGAAAATATGATAATTTCTAGAAATTATTGCATTTTAAATAAATATAGTAATTTAATATTTATAATATTTTAATAGCTAAAAATATTTTAATAATTAATAATAAAAAGTAACAAATCATTTATAACTTAAACATAACTTGATTAGATCCAAAGTCTTTGAATCCTTTTAACATTAAATGAATATAATTATTAAAATTTTAAATATTAACAATAACTTTGAATGCTTTTAGTTAATTAACAACAAATTTTGATTATTAATTTAAGGATAAATCTCTTAAATTACCCCTTTTCAAGAAATTGACAAACTGTTTAGATATTGCCTTGCCCTACCCTAGTTTTCTGACAATTGTGACCGTCTTAACATAAGAAAACAAAATGTCACATTTGCCCTTTACTATTTATCAAATTTTCAAAATAAAACCGAACTGATGAAAAACCCTGGTTTCCAAGATTTTTCAAAGCTTTGCTTGAAAAAGAAATCCAATACCTCTTTGTTCTCGTGCGATTGTTCATCCTACACCTCGCTCAAGTATGCACCAAACCCTCAATAGAAATAGCGCTGAGTTCCGATACCTCCACCAGCTCCTCCGCCACCGAGTTTCAATACCTCCCAGATCCTGAAATCATAGTTGTCTGTCTCAAGCGCGTCAGTTCTAGGGGAGAGAAACGGAGCTGAATTCGAATGATCATAGCAAGGCAAGAGTGGTTTTGTAGGCTTTTTCTGGGTGTTGAAGAAAAAGTTAACACCAGCTACCTGCGCTAACTTCAATCCAGACCGAAGTTGAAGAAAAATTTAACACCATCAACAATAGAAAAATGTATTAGTAATTAGAGGCTGGAGATTAAAATAAAAAAAAATCTAAAAAAATTCAAGAAAATAAAGTTAAATCTTGAGGGGTTGGAGATCGTGGGGTGCAACTTCACTATTGTTATTGCGGTGGCTGTTGTTACTGCGCATATCTTGTGGGAGAAAACTGGTCAGAACTGAGTTGAAGATGAAACCAACATCATTGGATTTTCTCAGATGCCAGCCCAACAGCTGCAGAGCGACTATTTCAATTTCAGCAGCTGAAAAGAATACAGAATTAGAATTACAGATACAATCACAGGACATACAGAGTGAACAACACCAATGAACATATCTCTCTGACTCTAACTGATCAAAGAGTGTAAGAGGGAGTTAGACTGGGTTGGAGAAGCATTCCTTTAATTGGGAATTTTGGAACTTGTTCTCCCTTAATACAACTACAACCTTCAATCCAAACCCATTCCCATCTACCCTTTTCTGCAACTTCTGTCCAAAGCAACAATTCAGACCCAAGATCCCTGTACAAGTATACAGCCTCATCAATCCCCACACAATTGGTACTAAACCAGTTTCCTTTGCCCCCAAGAAACCTCCTTCCCAATTCCGTTGGCACCATTTCCACCAACACCCATTCATCTCCAGCTCGAAGCTCCCATATGCAAGTTTGTCCCTCACAGTCTCCCCCAACAAGCGCCAGCCTTCCCTTTCGCCTCACCAGAGCTGCGAACTCCAGTCGATCTGCCTTCGACACCTTCACCTCCTTCCAGAAACCAGTGCTCACCTCGAAGCCCATCACGCTGTAGGCACGGGCAGATGTCATCCAATACAGAAACCCATCAGAGTACACACTCTCATTCGGCATCCATCCAAGACTCTGCCATTTATCAGCTCGTGAATCATATATTTCCATCGTGGGTTCATATGTGGTACCCCCACGGGTTGCCATCAACATGCCTCCAACGACGTAAACTCTGAAGGAGGAGGGGGTATCATCTCCTGTCTTAGCCACCCCAATTATGCCCACAACCGTGGCTAGTGCGTGGGGTGTTTAAGGCGGAAAGAAGTCTGTGACGTCTGGTGAACAGATTACACAACGCCAATTAGAGGGGAGATGAGATGGCGGGTCTGTAGAGGAGAATGCCAATCGGAGCAATTGGGCGAATTGGGTCCGGGAGGGAGTCGAAAGGGAGAGAGTGCCACCGATCAAGAGCTGGGTTGTGAATGTAGCAGGAGAGCCTCCGGTTGTGCGAATGAACGGCGAGGAACCACGGAGTTTGGCACGGCCAGAGCCCTGTTGAGACTGTATAGGAAGGGCAAGTCTTTGGCACACGTCTGCCGGTTCTCGCAGGCTGTTGTAGCACGAGCCTAGGAGTCCGGTGAAAGGAATGAGGAGAAACACAAAAGCTGAGTGAAGAAAGGTTTCTCATTAAAAACAGAAAACCAGTGGCCGATACCGGGACTAGCTCCATGACTCTCTTCACCTCTTTCTCACCAAAATTTTGCGGGTCGGGCAGTGGCCGCCGTTGCCTATAACGATGATTCCAAAATCACCGCCACCCATAACAGTAAGGGTATTTTAGAAATTTTAAAATGATTATCACTCACGACAAAAAAAAGTTTTAGACAATTGTCCGAAAGTAAGGGTACCATAAAATAATATAGTTTGTCAATTTTATAAATAGTAGGGGTAATTTAAGAGTTTTAACTTTAATTTAATATTAATTAATAATAAATAAAACTATTAAATTTTTTAGATTTTTCCGTACATCGTATGAATAATGGATTAAAGAAATGGAATAACAAGAGCCAACTGAACGAGTCGAAGGAGTTTCAATGATGGGAGATTGAAACAGGAGGAAGAAAATGGCAAATGGCTAAAATGGGCGTTTGGAAAATTTTGATGCATCAGTTTAACGTTTCCCATACAGGTCATTAATGGAAGGGTGATATTTGTTGAATTTTTAAAAGTTTAAGAGAGGTTTTGTTAAAATGAAATTAAAATGAGGTTTTCATCATTGTCAAAAGCTTTAAGGGGGGGTTTTTGTATTTAAAAAATAATTAATATTTATGTAAGCTTTTTAGATTTTTTTGGGTAAATTAGAGATAGGTAAGTTGTAATTTGGGAGTAGTGAAAATTGACAAGTACACCTCAACTTTCAAGTGCAATATTTTGAATATTCTGAACTTTAAAAAATAGACACTTGACTCACGATAACGATAAGGACATTTTTTAGATTATGTAATGTTTAACTGACGGAATAATAACGAATGCATTCATCACAAAATCTAAATCTGAACCGTTGAAAAGGACTAGAAAAATAGAATACCAGACGTCCAGGCCAGAGCAAGTAACATCGATAAATATCTTGGCTTCACTATCCTGGGGGAGAGAGAGAGCGAGAGCCTTCAGAGTAATAAACGGCATAGGTGACGACTGACGAAGACGACGACCATGTGCACGTTAGAAAAGCGCGGTAACATTTTCCTTCTAACTCTAGTCGGCGACGATGAGCACCGATTGAGCCCCAACCTCATCGGCGAGATTGGGTCGGCTCTAAGCCAAGTCCGTGCGGAGGCCACGCGCGGTTCGGTCCTTGTCACCACCGGCCAGGGCAAGTTCTTCTCCAATGGCTTCGATCTCGCCTGGGCTGAGTCCGCCGGGTCCAACGGCCTCCTCCACCGGCTCCGGCACATGATCGACAGCTTAAAGCTAATCGTGGCTGAACTGCTCTCCCTCCCTATGCCCACTATAGCCGCCGTATCGGGCCACGCGGCTGCTGCCGGGTTCGTTCTCGCGCTGAGTCACGACTACATCTTGATGAGGAAGGACAGGGGGGTCCTCTACATGAGCGAGCTCGACATCGGGCTTACCCTTCCCGACTACTTCATGGCATTGTTGAGAGAAAAGATCCAATCGCCGATGGCTCGGCGCGACGTGGTTCTACAGGCCGCGAAGGTGAAGGCAGAGGCGGCGGTCAAAATGGGGATCATAGACTCGGCACACGATAGCGCGGCGGAGGCTCTGGAAGCGGCGCTGCGCATGGGTGAGAAGTTGGCCGCTAGGAATTGGGACGGAGGGATTTATGCTGATATACGGAAGTCGTCGTTTCCGGAACTCTGCGTAGTGCTCGGGCTACAGAGTAAGACCAGCGTCACAGCACGGCTTTGAAATTAAAAATAGAAAATCTCGGTGGTGGTCACCGGCGGTGGTTTGGCGTTCACAGGATATAATATTATTTCATTTTCGTCACGCAATGATTTCTTAGTCTAATACATCCGTCTATGGGCTATGGCCAAAAAAACATATCGTCTATGTATTGCGTTTGGTATTTCTGCTTAACTGCTTATCTACTGTTTGAAAATAATACAGGAGTAAATGTAGCTCAAATCCGCCAATAGTATTTTATCAAGTCACGTAACGTAAGGGAGCCCAATTAAGTTAATTTTTAATAGCGTTTTTAATGATTTGAATAATTTATTAAAGGAAAATTCTCGATTAGTAACTCACTAACTTGTATTTTGTGTCTAAGTGTCATTTTGGTTCTTGAATTATTTATATCGTTAATCAGTTGTTAATTGTTAATCAGTCGTTAAATAGTTTTTGAAAAAGAAACAAATGCCCTTGAGTGCCATCTAACTTTTTTTATAAACTATTCAAACCTTGAGAAAAAATTATCCCAATTCCTTATTTCTTCTATGCAAGAAAGTTGGGGTCACATCTCAATGCTCATTTTGAATCCCAACTTTCTTTAATAAAAGAAGCAAGGATTTAAAACTATTAATTTTTTGTCAATGTTTGCATAGTTAATAATAAAAATTAGATGACACTTGAAGGATATTTGTATCTTTTCCAAAGGTATTTAATGAATGGTTAGCCAATGGCTAATGGTAGGTATTAAATTGTCACATTTTGAAGTTTGGGGACCAAAGTGGCACTAGGCCCAAAGTGGGGGTTAACTGAATTGTGGAGCATTTTTTGTAACTAAATCGGTATTACTAGTTCGGTTAATCGTTGATTTTTCGATTTTTATTTTTACAATATATATTATAAATATATATATATATATATAAAATAAAAATTATAAATATATATAATGCATATTTATTAATTTATAATATATAATATACATACATATATATATAAAAATATATAGAAATATATGTATACTGGTTGATTCGATTAACCATCGGTTTTCTATATTGATTTACCAAAACCGAACCGATCGGTTCGGTTAACCGATTTCTTGGTTCAATTTTGGTTAATTTAGTTTTTTCGATTTTTTTTTTGCTCACCCCTAACCCAAAGTACATGGTACTAATCAGGAATTTTCCCATTCATTAATTGTTAAAATTTGAAAACCCCCAAGGTCCAAATTCCTATTTCGTTTGTATTGTAGTTTTTGCACTCCCTTCTTTCTCCCACTCTCTTCTTGCCTCCTCCTCTTCCCCCTGTTACACCGTCCATCGGTGCACATCTTCTCCTATATTTGGCAACATAGATGGAATCGTTGTTGCTGGAGTGTTTGCAGTTGGTGCCGGGCTTGGTGAGTTTGATTGATGAATGGAATGACCAATAGTATGCCGGCCGGAATGAACAAGACAATCCCGTCAGAGGATAGCGGAGGTGCTAGTGGTGTTAGAGACTAGCATCAGAGCCAAGTTACCAGGTGGAGTTGGCAATACCTTTATGGAGAGCTTCTCAGCCTGTAAACGGTCTTTCATGAGCCGTTGTTGAAAGAAAAGTAGGCATAGCCGGGGACCGATGGGTGCCATTAAGTGCTTGTTTGGCAAGTCTTTTCCAAAAGGTCTGTTATAAGATCTGATGATTAAAAGACGGGTGAGCTTTTGCAAATAGATCTTGGAAGCTGTTTGGTAATGTGCATGTCTTGTGTGTGGGCCAACAAACCTTTCATTTAACATGTGAGACCCACATACTATTGGTGGACATGTATGTGGGGCCCATGTACATTTTACAAGGTGGGCCTAGCATACTATTTCCATGCATGTGGGGTCCATGTATGGACATGTATGTGGGGCCCACGTACATTTTACAAGGTGGGCCCAACATACCATTGGTGGCCATGCATGTGGGGTCCATGTGTGGATATGTATGTGGGGCCCACATACATTTTACAAGGTGGGCCCTACATCCCAATGGTGGACATCAATGTGTAGGCATGTATGTGGGGCCCATGTACATTTTACAGGGTGGGGCTGACATTCCATTAGTGGACATGCATGTGGGGTCCTTATGTCAACATGTATGTGGGGCCCACATACATTTTACAAGGTAGGCCCGACATACCATTGGTGGCCATGCATATGGGGTCCATGTGTGGACATGTGGGGCCCACATACATTTTACAAGGTGGGCCCCACACCCCATTGGTGGACGTGCATGTGTGGACATGTATGTGGGGCCCACATACATTTTTCAAGGTGGGCCCCACATACAATTGGTGGACATGTATGTAGGGTACATGCGTGGACATGTATATGGGGCGCACATACATTTTTCAAGGTGGACCCCACATACCATTGGTGGACATGCATGTAGGGTCCATGTGTGGACATGTATGTGGAGCCCACATACATTAAAGGTGGGCCCCACATACCATTGGTGGACATGCATGTAGGGTCCATGTGTGGACATGTATGTGGGGTCCACATATTTTACAAGGTGGGCCCCACATACAATTGGTGGACATGTATGTAAGGTCCATGTGTGGACATGTATGTGGGGTACACATACATTTTGCAAGGTGGGCCCCATATGCCATTGGTGGATATGCATGTGGGTCCATGTGTGAACATGTATGTGGGGCCCACATACATTTTACAAGATGGGTCCCACATAATACCTAATGTGGGTCCCACATACATTTTTCCAAGTGGGCCCCACATACCATCTGTAGATCCCATTTACATATTCAAATAGTTTTTATGGAAAGATAACCCATTTTTGAAGAAAACGGGGTGCTAAAAGACCGTAAAAGATTCATTTGAAGCTTCCCGAAAAAGCCTAAATTTGGGCTTATGATGTTTTTTATTGGTTGGAACTTTTCCCAAATAGATCTTTTGGTTGCCAAACGAGAAAAGCCCAGAATTCAAACTTTCGGGCTTCTAAACAGCCTGAAGTCCTCATAACCAATTGGACCTGAAAAACTGAGAAGATGTTACCATTTTCATCTCAGTACACCCCACACTTGACTCTTGAATTTCCAATAAAGGAGCCAACAAAATTAAATTAATCCTTCCAGCTATAAATGGAGACCACACTATGAAATACAACTGTCATGCCCAGAATAGGTGCTAACCGCAAAAGACCTTTTTTTAACAATTTTGCCCAGAATAGCCTTTCACTCAATGTCCCCTCTTTAGTTGAAGTATCATCTAGACCATTGGATGATTTTATAGTCCATTTGAAAGAAGCCCCAATCTCCTTTGTTATGTTGGTGGTCTCCCTTTATAGCATGTCTATATATCCAAGCTCCCAAGCTGCTAGACTTCAACCAAACAATGAGCATTTTAGAGTCTCCTTCTACCACTATTTATTTTTCCACATTTAAACCACTGTAAGAAGAAATAGTCCATCCATCTTGAGATAATGGATTTGGAATGTTGAGATCCACCAAACAACTTCAAATCATGATATGGTAACTTTGTCTCAAGCATTTTAGTGTAAGTTGAGGAGACATGTTATTTGATCATTCTCCACAAACTTTCATATAACAACTAATTTCACATGTTTACAACAGATATTTTCAGATTTTCAATAATTGTTGGTGTAAGTAGGGTTTGAATAATTGTTATAATCTATTGGAGAGATATTTTCTTTGAAACAGTTAAAATTTGGAAATTTGAAACACAAAAACTAAATATATCTGATGCTGTGATCTGGGCACTCTTATCTGGCGGACACCTGGCTCCTAGTTAGTGACGGACAGTACCTGAGACGATGAAGAAGGTGAAGAACTCCAGAGGAGCTCGCCCGGTGGGAACACTTCGATGCTTAAGTTAGAATTCGAAGAAAGCTGAAGAATGCGAATAAAGAGCTGAGAGTGCAGATAGCGCAAGTTCAATACCTTTCTCTTCGAGGGTCGGGGTCTTTTTATATTGAAGTTCTCTCAAATCAGGTGTAATTGACTCTGCCACAGCCGTTATTGCCAGAGCCGAGGTGGCAGATGTGGGCAGCCGTTGCAGGGTACGGACCTATCAGGCATGCCACATCTGGCAGAAGTGGCAGGCACGACGCCGCCTGACAAGAGACGTGGGTGCAGCCTCCGAATTCGGCAGGTACTATTGTCAAACAGATCTTTTCTGTAGGTTGCCGAGCTGCTTTGCACCAAACTGCCTTGGTCCGAGCTACCCTACACCGAGGTGCTGGGGCAGCCGAGGTTCGAGTGCTCGAGTCGAGCCTTAGGAAAATATGGGTAGGAGCGTTAATGGGACTATCTCGAAGTGTCCCCACTTTGGGATACTTCCCGTAGACTGGGGTGTTCCCTTCTCAGGAAAGAAGAGTTCGGGTCTCGAGAGGAGCTCGGAATTCCTCCTCCCTTAGGGAGAATTCGGAGTATGCTAGATGTTTCTTCTCGGCAAGCTGCCACGTCCGCCGAGTTGCATTGCTGGGCTCTGGTGAGTTCAGTACGCCGAGTTATGGCCAGGCTGCCATGCTGAGCTGTCACCTATGCCAAGTTGTACCCAAGTGTCCCCGTGCTATGAGGTCGGGCCAAATCACCATCCATCAATTGCCCCCCACTCCCCGTGTTGGGGGTTCTGACCTAGTGCGGGGAGTCCGTAGTGTGCCAGGTGGATTTGGCTCGGAGCTCTAGCCTCCTGGTCAGGCGGCTTAGGGGTCAGACCAGTTCACTGTTCAGCTCGATCAAGGGCAATTCGGGTCGCGTATAGTCTATGCGCAGACGTCACGCGATCTATGAACTCCACGAACGTCAAAAAATGCGCTAAACCGATTTCACCTCAAGGGTCACGTAGCCGATTTTCTTGAGAGCCATCAGATCGTCTTGATCTTGACCGTTGATGCCCAAGTACAGTGGCTTCAAATAGCGGGGGTCCTAGTCATTTTCCATCGCCATAAGTCCTTAGCACTTGTCTTGAGCTCGCGTCTAAGGTCTTCAGCTCGGGTCAATTATTCCTAGTTCAGTTGCTTTCCTTGGTGAGTCTCCTTTGCTTTTCTTTCAACTTCCTTTCCTTCACTATGTCTAGTTTTTATAGTCAACTGGATGAGCCCGAGGTAGGTACCTCGGCTCAGGGTGACCCCACCGTAGTCCAGTCTCACGAGGCGCGGAAGGCCTCGGGTAATCTGGTGTCCATCTCTCACCGATGTCGGATGCCGGATAGGTTCGGTCCCTTCATTATGACCCTGGAGAGGCTCTGATACCTCATCTGGCAATACAATCTACCTAGGGAGTATACCTACAGTCTTCCTGCGGGTAACTTCCCATGGGAGCACGGTCTTGATGAGATCGTGATCTTCCGAGAGCAGCTTATAGCCGGGCTCCGTCTTCCTTTCCACCCTCTTATCGTAGAGGTCCTGAACCACTTCAACGTCACAATATATCAACTTCACCCGAACTCCGTTCATAACGTGGACCATATCCCTGTGCTTCAAGTATGTCCTTGCTTTGAACCTTGATATTTTCTGCTCAATCCTCTCAATAAAGAAGAGCGCTTCAAGAGTTCTCCCCGAGCACAGGCGGGCCTACTACCTGTCCCCTTGCCCGAGTTTTAAGTTGTTGCATAAGCTTCCTAGCAAAGTCCCGGCCTGGAAGCAGGACTACTTTGTCGTCCAGAACACCGCGAGGTGGCCTTTCCCCACTCATTAGAGGGCGGCTATTCAAGACCCCGGCGTTATCCTAGACAAGAAGACAAGAGAGACGCTCCAATCATGGGTTGAGCTCGGGTTTAATTACAAGGATTATATTGCCGAGAGAAAGCTCATACAGGCCGGCTTGAGCCCGGGTAGGTTGTCTTACTTAGTACCTTGCTTAAATAGTTGGTACTTTTGAGTTTACTAATGCCGAGTTATGTTGCAGGGCCCATGGAAGAAGAGAAGCTCAAGGGGGAGAGGCTTTTCCGCCAGACGAAAGGGAAGAAGAAGCGAGCTGCCAAGAGAGCTCGCGTCGAGCCTCCGTAGGCCCCCACTTACGAACCCGAGCTTCCGCAGGCTCCTACCACTGAGTCTGATCTCCCTGACATTCCTCTAATCATCGACTTGGAGGAGATCCTACCACTACGGGAGCTCGAGACATCGGCAGAGCCTACCCCACAGGCAACTGCAGAGCCTGAGGTCACCACCGAGGCTACTGATGCAGCGGCTGAAGCTTCCGCTGAGCCCATCCGCACAACCGAGATGGCCATTTCCAGCTCGGGGAGTCAGGAGAGGGATCGGAGCATCCTGATTCCTCAGTGCAAACTTCGAAAGAGCAAGGGGGCTGTCTACATCGAAGAGGTCTCCCTTTGGGCCGACCTCACTCCTGCTCAGCTCGGAGTCCGGGCTGCCACCCACACAATGGTGGTAAGTTATAAAGAGCCTTTCTTCTCTTCTCTTTTATCCCCTTTTTCTGTACATCTCTTCGGTGCTACCAATCCTCTCTAGTTAGGTGAACTTCGCCGTGCATGCCTTGACTCTTCAGTACGAGAGGTATCTGAAGCAGGCTCTAGCTGCCGAGGACTCGGCTTGCGCAGCCCACGCCGATCTAAGGGCAGCTCATGACCAAATCTATCGGCTGGAGAGCGATGCTTCAGCTCGGAAGAATGTCATCGAGGCACTGATGGCAGAGAAGGAGGAGCTGGCACGCGAGAGGGATGAGCTGAAGAGCGAAGTGAGCGCCCTCCAAACAGGCAAGGGGGCTTTAGAGCTCGAGGTGAAAGGCCTTAAGGAGGATAAAGGGGTCCTGAAGCACGAGGTGGAGTTCCTCAAGGCTAATATTCAGGAGAAAACCGAGATCTTCAACCAGGCCATAGAAGAGACCAAGGTTAAGGCTGTTCTAGACTATGTTAGATCGGACAAGTTTGATGCCGTGCTAACGGAGGCCTATCGTAAGGGCTTTAAACTTAGTAGGTGGTTGATAAGGCACACATACCCCGAGCTCGATATGAGCGCCATCACCACTTCATGGATCACAGACGAGATAGCCCGCCAGGCAACAGAGGACCCGGATTCTGAAGAGGAGAGTGGTGACAAAGAGGCAGATGCCACTGACCTGGCAGAAGCTCCTGAGGAGGTCCCGAGTAAAGATGAGTCCCCCAAGTAGTGTAGTCCTTGTATCTTGAGTCTGTGAGCTCAGTTTTAATTTCCTTTCTTCTCTTTCTTTTTTTTTTTTTTTTTACCCAACTCATTGTACGAAACTCTCAATCAATGAATTTCGATTTTTTGCTAAGTACTGTACACTTTATACTTTTGCCAGAGTGACTGCTTTATCCAAACTATTAAGTGTCCGAAGTAGGATTTTTCGTCTGTCACCTCCTCGAACTGTCTCCTAGTACTTTGTAGGGGTGGTTTTTATAACGTACACCGAGGTGAGTGACGTAGTAGGGCATATGCCCGATCTGTCTACTCCTAGGTTACTTGAATTGATGGTTGTCCCTAGCGGGTCCAACTTGTTGTATGCCGAGGTGGGCTATGTACCGTAGGGTCCACACCCGAGCTACTTGTGTCCTTGGCATACTAAGCCTACGCCAATGAGGCGGTTAGGTCATATGTAGTGCCGAGGTCCTTAGCTAGTTCGGCGTTTTAGCCCTTTGGCTGGGGGAGTGACTTAGTCACACCCCTCATAGAGTCTGCCCATGCCGAAGAGGCGACTGGGTCTTATAGTGCCGAGGTCGTCGTTAGCTTGGCGTTTTGGCTCTTAAGCTCTAGGAGAGACTATGGTCCACCCTCTCCTGGAGTTTGCCCATGCCGAAGAGGAGGCTGGGTCTTATAGTGCCGAGGTTTTTTTGTTAGCTCGGCATTTTGGCCCATAGGCTCAGAGAGCGAATTGTAGTTCACTCAGCTCGGCGATCATGGGCAATATTGCCTTAAGTTGACAATGTTCCATGCCTGAGGTACCTGTTTCCCTTCTAGGGTTTCAAGTTCGTATATACCTTCCCCGAGCACCCGCTTTACTCGGTAGGGTCCTTCCCAATTTTGCCCGAGCTTACCAATGCCGGGCTCAGACACCATAACTTTATGAAGAACTAGGTCTCCGACGCGGAAGTTCCGCTTTTTGACCTTGGCGTTATAGTACCGAGCTACTCTTTGCTGGTAGGCCACGATCGTGATATATGCGAGGTCCCATACCTCGTCAAGAAGGTCGAGGTTGGTGCGTAGCTCGTCTTCATTTTCCTTGTCATCATATGCTTCTAGTCGTAGCGTGGGGACCTCGATCTCGGTTGGGATGACTTCTTCAGTGCCGTAAGTGAGGTTGAAGGGAGTCTCACCTGTTGCGGTCTTTACTGTGGTCTGATAAGCCCATGATACGCTGGGCAGCTCGTCTGCCCATAGTCCTTTAGCTCGGTCTAGGTGTGCCTTTAGCCCGCAGAGGATAGCTCTATTTGTGACATCTGCTTGACTGTTTGCTTGGGGGTGTGCTACCGAGGTGAAGTCCTCGAATTGCTTACCATTGTCAGAGATCAGTACCCGAGGTAGTCCGAAACGGCACACTATGCTCTTCCAAAAGAAGTTATGCACATTCCGAGCTGTGATTGTTGTGAGGGGTTCTGCCTCAACCCACTTAGTGAAATAATCGACTGCTACCACTAGGAATCTTCTTTGCCCTGTTGCTGGTGGGAATCGCCCGAGTATGTCGATACCCCACTATGCGAATGGCCACGGGCTAGTAAGGTACTTTAGGTCGGCGACAGGTTGGTGGTGGATGTTGGTGTGCTTCTGACACTTGTCTCATCTTTTGACGAGCTCGGTTGTGTCTGCCTTCATCCTTGGCCATTAGTAAACCTGTTGTAGTGCTTTCTGGGCGAGGGCCCTGCCCCCCAAGTGTCCGTCACACATGCCCTCATGAGTATCGCGGAGGACCAGCTCGGCCTCAGAGGGTCGCAAGCAGCACAGATAGGGGAGCGTATAGGATCTTCGGTATAGCCATTCGTCTATCATGACGTATTTGGCTGCCTAACGCTCTACCCTTCTGGTGGCATTACGATCTGCAGGGAGGGTTCCGTGTAGCAGGAAGCTCGCGAGCGGATCGATCCAGCTCGGCTCTACTTTAACAACGGGAGCGACCTCCCCTGCCCCCCCGAGAATGCTAGGCCAAGGTAAGTTCTCTATATACACAGTTCTCATGGTGTTATCGCTAGTGCTGGCTAACCGGGATAGGGCATCGACCTCAACATTCTCTGATCTTGGGATCCGTTGGATGAAGTGTGACTGGATGTTAAGCAGAACCCCTCTTACTTTGGCTAAGTAAGCTATCATGGTTGGCTCGCGAGCTTCATACTCACCCGTAACTTGGTTGACCACGAGTTGAGAATCACTGCAGACGATAATGTGCTTGGCTTTCACCTCGTTTCCTAGATTCAGCCTGGCTAGTGACGCCTCGTACTCTGCTTTGTTGTTGGATGCCGCAAACTCGAAGCGTAGTGTGTACTCCAGTTTTACACCACTCGGCCCGTATAGAACGATCCCAGCTCCGTTGCCCTGCTGGTTTGACGAGCCATCTACATGAAAGATACAGGGCTCCTCATCCCAGTTCACGCTTGGTCTGACTAGGAGAGATGCCGCGCTGGTTGCTACTCCACGGTGCTCAAGCTCAACCGGCCTAGGAACCACGGGCTCGCCCGAGCTGGGGGCCTCGTGTTCGACTGACCAGGGGACTTCAGAGCTGAAGGTGCATTCTACGACAAAGTCTACCAAGGCTTGGGCCTTGATTGCAGTTCGCGGTTTGTATTGGAGCTCGTAGTCACTGAGCTCAATGGCCCACTTTGTTAACCTTCCAGAGACCTCGGGCTTGTGCAGGACTTGCCTTAGAGGTTTGTTGGTAAGGACGACAATGGTGTGAGCTTGGAAGTACGGACGGAGCTTCCGAGCTGCAATTACTAGTGCATAGGCTAGCTTTTTTATCTCTGGGTACCTCGTTTCTGCTCTCAACAACACTTTACTAACATAGTAGACGGGCCGTTGGACCCGATCTACTTCTCTTATTAGTACTGAGTTTACCACCTTGTCACTTGTCGAGAGGTACAACTCTAAAACATCACCCTCTTCGGGTCGGGTCAAGACAGGAATGGTGGCGAGGTACTTTTTGAGCTCGTCGAACGCGAGCTGACATTCTTCAGTCCATTCGAAGCCTTTTCTTTTTATTGCCTTAAAGAAAGGTAGGCAACAGTATGCCAACTTGGACATGAAACGGCTCAGAGCGGCTAAACGACCGTTCAACTTTTGAACCTCTTTCAATTTCCAGGGCGGTCTCATTTCTAGGATAGCCTTAATTTTGTCCGGGTTAGCCTCAATGCCGCGCTGGTTAACGATGTACCCTCGGAATTTGCCCGATGTGACACCGAAGATACACTTATTCGAGTTCAACTTCATGTTAAACTTACGCATAATTTCAAAAACCGAATGCAAATCTTGTATTAAATCATGTGAAAAATGTGTTTTGACGACCATGTCGTCTACATAACATTCTATCTTCCTGCCAATTAATGGATCAAATAATTTATTTACATGTCTCTGAAAGGTTGCCCCAACATTTTTTAACCCAAAGGGCATGACCTTGTAGCAGTACAGGGCGAGCTCGGTTATGAAGGCAGTCTTTTGTTCGTCAGCTGGATCCATCCTGATCTGGTTGTAGCCCGAATAAGCATCTAAGAAGCTCAAGGCAGTCTTTTTCTTCTCTTCTCCTCCCCCCCCCCTTTTTTCTTTTTACTTACCTCGACTTTCTATTGGCAGTTGAACTCCACCCTCAATGCCATGGCTTGTCAAACGACCGTTCATTCCAGGGACGCCCACGCCCAGAGGACGGAAGTACAAAGGCTCAATCGCAAGCTAGACCGGGCCCGGGGTGAGGTCCTCCAGGCCAAGAAGGGAGCTACTACCGAGCCACCTTTTGCTGGTATGCTGCGGTCTGGATATACGCAAGGTCCGGTACCTCTTCTATTAGGTCGAGGTTGGTGCGGAGCTCGTCATCATTGGCCTCTTTGTCGTATGTTTCTAAGCGTAATGTGGGTACTTCAATTTCAGCCGGGATTACAACCTTTGTGCCGTAGGTGAGGTTAAAGGGAGTTTCACCCGTGGCAGTCTTGGTAGTAGATCAGTAGGCCCATAATACGTTGGGCAGTTCGTCCACCCATATCCCTTTAACTCGGGCTAAGCGGGCCTTCAGTCCACGGAGTATAGCTCCGTTCGTGACTTCTGCTTGCCCGTTCGCTTGAGGGTGTGCTACCGAGGTGAAGTTCTGTTGTATCCCCATCTCGGCGCACCAGTCTTGAAACTTGATATTTTCGAACTGCTTGCCATTATTTGAGATGAGCACTCGAGGTAGTCCGAAGTAGCATACTACATCCTTCATAAGTGTCGCGGAGAACGAGTTCGGCCTCTGAGGGTCGTAAACAACGCAAGTAGGGGAGCATGTACGATCTTCTGTATAGTTGTCCGTCTATAATGATGTAATTGGCTGTGTGGGGGACACTTGGGGGCAGGGCCCTCGCCCAGAAAGCGTTGCGGCAAGGATACTACTGGCCAACGATAAAAGCAGATGCACTCGAGCTCGTCAAGAAATGTGATAAATGCCAGAGGCATGCCAATATCCATCACCAACCCGTTGTCGACCTGAAATACCACACCAGCCCATGGCCCTTCGCATAGTGGGGAATCGACATTGTTGGACCATTCCCACCAGCGACATGACAGAAAATTCCTGGTTGTAGTAGTCGATTACTTCACAAAATGGCTAGAGGCGGAACCCCTAGCGACAATCACCGCTCGAACGGTACAAAACTTTTTCTGGAAGAATGTAGTATGCCACTTTGGACTACCTCGAGTGCTCATCCCAGATAATGGCAAGCAGTTCGAAGATATCAAGTTTCAATACTGGTGCACCGAGATGGGGATACAGTAGAACTTCACATCGGTAGCGCACCCTCAAGCGAACGGGCAAACAGAAGTCACGAACAGAGCTATACTCCTGTTAGACAGTTTTGTATGCCCTTAGCTTCAATCTGATTTGATGTACTTTTGACATTTAGTGTAAATAAATAAAGAGCATGTTTGATTCATGTTGTTTGGTATAATTCTGTGTAAGACCCTAAAACTGGACACTTACAGAGACTCGTGTTAGTTTTAAATGTTCACAGCCATTGGATAAGTCTGGGGAGATTTATCCTGCCAAGGCTGATAGTGGTGTGCCACCAAGTGTTGGGATGACCAGTCTCGGCCACCAGGTTAAGACCCAAGGCACATGCAGTATGGGATTACTCGAATCCTTGAACCGGACCAGATTTCCAGTATTGCCATGGACCTTGGAGACAGATGGGCAAAACTGGAAAGTTACACCTGACCCCAATACTCGATTATGACACTTCACTACGTGTCGGATTGGACTGTCTTTGATATACCAATCAGTGAGATCCTTAGATGGGGATCAAAACCTGGGTATGTTGGGACAGTTTGAGAATTCATCTGAGTGGGTGACCATAGTGACAGGATCAGTCCCTTTGTCGGACAAAGGTAATGATCGGGAATGCACTTTCTCTAATGGAAACCAAACTGCCGGCAGTTGATTTCAATCGTTGGAATTTTGTTTTGCAAAATTTATATATATATATATATGTACGGTTTCGAAATGTTTGCAAATGGTTTTAATTCCCGGGATCCATGTGAGTGGAAAGTGCAGCATTGTTCCTTGCAGCCGAGGGAGAGGTCCTCTCTTGTCGGGCAATGCTTGATCATTAAGGGCTGAGAGGTTAAGCGTAAAATCATTTAGGATAGTACCTGATGAGCTAATCTTGCACCTGCCCACAGTCCCTGGGTTTTTATAAGATGGCTTGGCCCAGGGACCACTTAATGTTAAGTGTTGGACCCATAGGGTCAATGTGATGGGCTCAAGGGTTCACTGAGCTTTTTAGTGAATTCGGCTGGGACTTGTAATAAAGGTTGGGCCAAACCCATGTGGTTGGTGTGTAGATCAATGCTTGGGTCCCACGCCATACAAAGAAACCCAACTGGACAGCAGATTGGAAACTAGTTAAGCACTGAACACTTAATAGGCCAAAAGCCCATTTCGAGCTGGGCTGATATGATCACCCATCCATGGGGCGGATCTGAGATTAATGTTAGCAAAAGGATAGGGCCTTTTAACCTTATCCACTATGGGAGACCAAATTCAAATCAGCTTTGAATCAGGTAACCTCCTGATAAGAATAGGAGTAAGCTAACTTAATCTGTAGATAGGATTAAGATCATCTTCTATCCAAATACTGATTTGGATTGGGATAACTCCTAATTATGAGGTTTCTTAATCAAGAAGAAAGGAGAAAAAACCCTAAGAGAAAAATATTAGATTTCGAACAAGGGGTTTTGAAGAAAAAGCAAGAAAGCTTCCTGCGAATTGAGATTAGATCTCATTCACACTTCAGAGAGAAGAGAAGCAATTCAGCTATCTTCGTCCTTGAAGTTCTCCACCATTCCTTCTTGCAAGATTTGATCTTTGAAGAAGAAAGAAGTCAACAAAATCAGTTCTTGACATCAGTCTTGCAGAAAAGACTAAAAATGATTCGATGTTCAGAGTTTCCAGAGGATTCTTGCAAAGGATCCAGTGTGTAGGATGCACTCTACTGGTTCCGTTCCACCCACAGTTGTGTCATCTTCAGCAGGAGCGGATCTTGGTGTCTTCTTTGGGCGTGAACACCAACTTTGGGAGATACTGCTTCTCTGGATCAGGTATATTCCTTCCTTTTTCTTTTGGTTCAGATCTGGTTCGATTATGGTTCAAGTAGGATCCTTGAATATTGTATTCTAAATTTAGGGAATATGATTCACTGTTGGAAGAAGGTAGGAAAATTTTTGAAATTTGCCCACCCATTCCGCAATCTTCTTGGTGTCCATTAGATGGATCCTACCATTCTTTCAGTGGTATCAGAGCCACAGGTTCGAATCTTGAACCAAAAGAAAATCAGATCTGAACCTGCACAGATGGACAGAAGATGTTCTGCCAAGTTTTGCGCAGATTGTTTTCTTTATTTCAAGATATTGTTTCTTGTTAAGGGCGATTGATCTGAAATTAATTTCTGTTAAATCCAAAATTTATTTAGAACAATTCTTTATTTATTTTGATTTAATGGACTGTTCGAACCAGGACATCGCACTGCAGATTTGGCGCAGATGGTCTGTGCACCCTTTTTCATTTATTTTATTCAATTCGGTTTGTAAATATTTTTTTTTTATTTTCTAGACTAAATGTATAGGATTTTATCAAGAATGTAATTAATTAATAGAAATAGGATTTCTGTTATTTTTTTATTTTCTTGATTAAAGAAGAAGGAAGAAGATGGTGGCGTTGGAGATTTGTAGATGGAGAAATCACTTTCTGCGATTTGAAGTTTGTGAAACTGCAACCTTAGTGATTAACCTCTGTTTTGCAGGTGGTGCGAACAGTCCATAGTTGATTTGTGATTGCTTAAAATCAAGATTATTAATTTCAGATTTTTCATGAAGTAATTCTTGAATTGAAAACCAGTTTCGGACCATTTTGGACTAGATTGAACCAAAACTGTTTGGATTGAATCTAGGGTTCGAAGGGGACTATTTTTCAGTCCATTTTTCTCACACTTGCTGTTCCGAATCTGATGTTCAATTACAGGAATTAATTCAACCCACCTGTAAAGCCCAGTTTTAAATGGTTAAAACTGCAAAAGCCCACTATTGTGAAAAAAATTGTATGGGCCGAACTGCTAACTGCGATTCAGCCCATATACCTAGTCGACATTAATTGTTAATATTATGGATTTTAAATGGGCTGTTAAATGGGCTTTACAGCAATTAATTGATTGGATCAATTCTTCCTTTACATGTGATGATTGGATGTTTGATGTGTTGCGACCATGGGCCATAAGCACTTGGCCCATGAAGACTCGTTAGTGGCTCTTGCACACACCATGGCTGAATGTACATCATTGCCATAGTGTCCCTTAAGGTCATTGGATGACCCCTCCTTACTTGGTGGGCCCCATAACCCTGAAAAAGGGATGCGTACGGAACCCTTAGCCGCTTGAGGCCCACTAGAAATCTGACTTTATGAAAGTCAGTGGGAGCCACTTTGGTTTGACCTAAAATTAGAACTATGGCGTAATTTAGTTCCCTCCAGCAAATATGAGTGCATGTGATAGGGAGATCCATATGATGGATTCTCTAAAGGCCTTCCATCATTAGCACAATGATGGGTCCTTCAGTAATGAGGAAACACACCATAAAATTGGGCTATCTATTTGTTGTTGGATCTGTTAGAGTGTTTCATAAGATGATAGGGGTGTCATACACCGATGTGGGAGGGCTTCACCAGAAAATGGGAACTCTCTCACGGTAACTTGGCGTAACCTGAATATGATCCGTCACAGAAAGGTGGTGGGGTTATGCAGTTGAAACAGTTGGCTTCACGCACCCCATGTGATTTCCCACATTTTCAGAGACATTTCGTCGTCTCCATCACTGAGATAGGAGGGAAATCTCAGAGATGAACAAATGGGAATGGAACATAGATTAAAAACCATATCTATGTAAGTAACATGAATCAAACTAAGGTTGTGGACTAACGTCTTTGTTGTTTTATCAGAAAATGGCAAACGGTCAATTCGCAAAATTTCTAGACGATAACAAGCTTAAGGGCCCAAACTACACCGACTGGTACAAAAATCTTATGATGGTCCTAACTTCCAAAAAGTTAGATAAGGCAGTGAAAAATCTTGCCCCGGAGCATCCGGGTGATAGGGCTTCTGAGGCTCGCAGGAGGGACCACCAAGATTGCGAGGATAAGAACTCCCTAGCCCGCTGCTTTGTCATTGCATCACTAGACAACTCAATACAGAGGCAGTTCGATCAGATCGAACTAGCCAAGGACATATTGGACAGTCTAAGAACGATGTATGAAGAACAAAACCGTTCTACTCGACAGAAGGTCCTGAAATTGTTCATGACCGCGCAGATGTCCAAAGGGCAGAAAGTTCATGACCATTGTCTTCGGATGATGGGTTACATTAACGAACTAGAAGCTCTTGGATCCAGGCTTGATCTTGGCACGCAAGTGGATGCCATCCTGAATTCTTTGCCCTCTTCCTTCAATGCGTTCACAATGAATTACAACATGAATAAGCTGAATGTCAGCGTCCAAGAACTCAGCAATATATTGCAGAGGGCCGAGGATCTACTCAAGAATGATGATAATGTAGTTATGCTCGCTGAAGCTAACAAATCGGGCAAGAAAAAGAGAAAGGCAAAGAAGCCCCAAAAGAAAATTGCCAAACCCAAGAAGCAGAAGAAGAACAAGGCATCTGATGTCTGCCACTTCTGCGAGCAGACCGGCCACTGGAAGAGGAATTGTCCTGCTTACCTGGAATCTAAGAAAGGTAACGTCAAAACTTGTGTCATAGAAACTAATATGTTAGTTACTTCTGTGTCCTGGTGTGTTGACTCCGGGGCTTCAACTCATGCGTGTAACTCATTGCAGGGGTTCAAAGTTAGCAGAAAATTGAATGAAGGCGAAGTGACACTATTCTTAGGAACGACTGCAAGTGTTGCAACTGCGGCAATAGGAACCGTAGAATCAGTTTTTAGAGAAAGGGTAATTGTACTTAAAGATTGTCTTTATGTACAGAACTTGAGAAAAAAATTTAATTTCTGTTTCTAAACTGTGTGCTGATGGATATACTATTTATTTTAGTAATATGATTACTGTTAAATGGAATAACAAATTCATCGCATGGGGGGAACTGGAGAATGGTCTCTATGTTCTACATCCTTCTCTGGAAACTAACTTAACCGAAACTGCGTCGGTCGAAAATCCCAAGAAAAGGAATCGTGATACAGTAAATCCCACGTGCCTCTGGCATTACCGACTTGGCCATATCGGTGTTGACCGAATCACAAGGCTGGTAAACGATGGTCCTTTGGAATTTCTAACCGTAGAAAATCTTTCCACTTGTGAGCCTTGCCTTCAAGGTAAGATGACTAAGCGGCCATTTAACGATAAGCCTAAAAGATCTGCAGGCACACTTGACCTAATACATACTGATGTATGTGGTCCCTGAGTGTTAGGAGACGAAATCAACACGTGTATTTCTTCACCTTTACAGATGATTTTTCACGATATGGTTACGTGTACCTAATGAGACACAAGTCTAAATCCTTTGAAAAGTTCAAATAGTTCAGACAGGAAGTCGAGAAACAGTTAGGGAGAGAAATTAAGGCCCTTCGATTGGATCGAGGTGACGAGTATCGCTCTGACGAATTCGGGGACTATTTGAAGGACAATGGGATAGTGTCACAATTAGCTCCTCCTGCCACACCTCAACTCAACGGTGTTTTAGAGAGGAGGAATAGGACCTTGTTGGACATAGTCCGGTCACTTCTCGTACGCTCAGAATTACCTACATCCTTCTAGGGATACGCATTAGAGACTGTTATCTATGTGCTGAATCGGGTTCCAACCAAATCAGTTCTGAAAACTCTATATGAACTATGGACCGGAAGGAAGCCAAGTGTAAGACACTTAAGATTTGGGGATGTCCTACACGTTAAAAGAACAAGTGCGGACAAGTTGGAGTCCAAAAACAGTCATTGCCTATTTATAGGCTAGCCAAAAAATTTGGTGGGTTATCTATTCTATCACCCAAGCAAGCATAAAGTGTTCTGCAGTCGAAACGCCCAATTCTTAGAAACCGAATACATCCTGGACACCCTTCGTCAGGAAATAGTTCTTGATGAGGAGAGCTCCGGAGTAGTAGGAGATGTCCCACAAGTTCCAGGTGGTGACCAACCTAGAAGATCCACTCGGGTATCCAGACCACCAGTCCGATATGGTTATGACCAGGATAGTTACCTGGTAGAAGCCTTGACTAGTGAGGAGGATCCCGTAACTTACACGGAAGCTATGTTAGACATAGGTTCCCAGAAGTGGGTGGAGGCCATGAGAGCTGAGATGGACTCGATGGAGACCAATGGAGTCTGGACTCTAATAGATCCGCCTCCGGGGTAAAAGCAATTGGTTGCAAATGGATCTACAAGAGGAAGAAGGGCCCTGATGGCAGGATTGAGACTTACAAAGCTCGTTTGGTGGCGAAAGGGTATACTCAGAAAGAAGGCATCGATTATGAGGAAACATTTCCGCCCGTGGCCATGCTCAAATCCATTAAGATCCTGCTAGCTGTAACAGCATACCATGACTACGAGATTTGGCAAATGGATGTCAAAACTGCGTTCCTGAATGGAGATCTTAGTGAAGATATCTACATGTAGCAGCCGCAAGGCTTCATTGCTGCTGGTCAGGAACACATGGTATGTAAACTTAATAGATCCATATATGGACTTAAGCAGGCTTCTAAGAGTTGGAACATCCGTTTTGATTCTGCAGTCAAAATGTTTGACTTTGAGCAGAATCCGAATGAGCACTGTGTTTACAGGAAGTCCAGTGGGGATAAGATCATGTTTTTTATGTTGTACATGGACGATATCCTACTCATTGGGAATGATGTAGGAATGTTGACTTCGGTCAAGGTATGGCTATCACAGTAGTTCTCCATGAAAGATCTTGGAGAAACTTCATATATACTGGGTCTTCGACTCTATAGAAATAGATCGAAGCAGATAATTGGATTATCCCAGGCTGCTTACATTGACAAAATTGTCAAAAGATACAGCATGGAGAACTCCAAGAAAGGAAACGTTCATTTCAGGCATGGAGTCACTCTCTCCAAAAAGATGTCTTCAAAGACTTCTGAAGAGATTGAGGGCATGAGAAACGATCCCCATGCCTCAGCCGTAGGGAGTATCATGTATGCCATGTTGTGCACTCGCCCGAACATTGCTCAAGCGGTGAGTGTGGTAAGCAGATTCCAAGCCAACCCAGGGCAGGAGCATTGGACTGCTGTGAAGAACATACTCAAATACCTTTGAAGGACAAAAGAGTTTTGTCTGGTATTCGATGGTAGTTCACTACAAGTTCTAGGGTATACTGATGCCGATTTTCAGTCGGATCCAGATGATAGAAAGTCTACATCTGGGTATGTTTTCACGATAGGATCGTGTTGTTTGCTGGAAAAGCAACAAACAGGGGTCCACTGTAGATTCCACAACCGATGCCGAGTACATTGCCGCAAGTGAAGGGGCCAAGGAAGCCGTGTGGATGAAGAAATTCATACACGAATTGGGAGTGATTCCGTCCAGCACATCACCCATCCCGTTGTTGTGTGACAACAATGAAGCGATCGCCCAGGCTAAAGAGCCTCGGGCTCACTCGAGGTCAAAGCACATCGAGGGGAAGTATCACATACTACGGGAGATCGTTGGTAGAGGGGACGTCCTAATTCAGAAGGTAGCATCAGCGGATAATGTGGCGGACCCATTGACTAAGCCACTGACACAGAAGGTGTTTGAGAAACACGTGGAAAGTATGTGACTCCGACTTGTACCAGATTGGACCCAAGTGCAAGTGGGAGGTGTTAGACAGTTTTGTATGCCCTTAGCTTCAATCTGATTTGATGTACTTTTGACATTTAGTGTAAATAAATAAAGCTCGTGCCCTTAGCTTCAATCTCATAGTGACAGGATCAGCCCCTTTGTCAGACAAAGGTAATGATCGGGAATGCACTCTCTAATGGAAACCAAACTGCCGGCAGTTGATTTCAATCGTTGGAATTTTGTTTTGCAAAATTAATAAATATATATATATATGTATATGTACGGTTTCGAAATGTTTGCAAATGGTTTTAATTCCCGGGATCCATGTGAATGGAGAGTGCAGCACTGTTCCTTGCAGCCGAGGGAGAGGTCCTCTCTTGTCGGGCAGTGCTTGATCATTAAGGGCTGAGAGGTTAAGCGTAAGATCATTTAGGATAGTACCTGATGAGCTAATCTTGCACCTGCCCACAGTCCCTGGGTTTTTATAAGATGGCTTGGCCCAGGGACCACTTAATGTAAGTGTTGGGCCCATAGGGTCCATGTGATGGGCTCAGGGGTTCACTTAGCTTTTTAGTGAATTCGGCTGGGCCTTGTAATAAAGGTTAGGCCGAACCCATGTGGTTGGTGTGTAGATCAATGCTTGGGACCCACGCCATACAAAGAAGTCCAACTGGACAGCAGATTGGAAACTAGTTAAGCACTGAACACATAATGGGCCAAAAACCCATTTTGAGCTGGGATAATATGATCACCCATCCATGGGGCGGATCTGAGATTAATGTTAGCAAAACGATAGGGCCTTTTAACCTTATCCACTCTGGGAGACCAAATTCAAATCAGATTTGAATCAGGTAACCTTTTAATAAGAACAGGAGTAAGCAAACTTAATCTGCAGATAGGATTAAGATCATCTTCTATCCAAATACTGATTTGGATTGGGATAACTCCTAATTATGAGGTTTCTTAATCAAGAAGAAAGGAGAAAAAACCCTAAGAGAAAAATATTAGATTTCGAACAAGGGGTTTTGAAGAAGAAGCAAGAAAGCTTCCTGCGAATTGAGATTAGATCCCATTCACACTTCAGAGAGAAGAGAAGCAATTCAGCCATCTTCATCCTTGGAGTTATCCTCCAGCCGCCGCCATTCCTTCCTGCAAGATTTCATTTTTGAGGAAGAAAGAAGTCAAGAAATCGGTTCTTGACATCAGTCTTGCAGAAAAGACTGAAAAAGATTCGGTGTTCAGAGTTTCCAGAGGATTCTTGCGAAGGATCCAGTGTGTAGGACGCACTCTGCTGGTTTCGTTCCACCCACAGCTGTGTTATCTTCAGTAGGAGCGGATCTTGGTGTCTTCTTTGGGCGTGAACACCAACTTTGGGAGATACTGCTTCTCCGGATCAGGTATATTCCTCCATTTTCCTTTTGGTTCAGATCTGGTTCGATTATAGTTTAAGTAGGATCCTTGAATATTGTATTCTAAATTTATGGAATATGATTCCCAATTGGAAGAAGGTAGGAAAATTTTTGAAATTTTCCCACCCATTCCGCAACCTTCTTGGCGTCCATTAGATGGATCCTACCATTCTTTCAACTCCGTGGACTAAAGGCCCTCTTAGCTCGACCTAAAGGATTATGGGTGGACGAACTGCCCATTGTACTATGGGCCTACCGAACTACTACCAAGACTGCCACGGGTGAAACCCCCTTTGACCTCACCTACGACACGGAAGCGATAATCCCAACTGAAATTGAAATACCCACATTACGTTTAGAAGCGTACGACAAAGAGGCCAACGATGACCAGCTCCACACCAACCTCGACCTAATAGAAGAGGTATGGGACCTCGCATATATCCAGACCGCAGCATACCAGCAAAAGGTGGCTCGATACTATAACAACCGGGTCAGGAAGCGACACTTCCGTGTAGGCGACCTGGTCCTTCGGAAAGTAATGGTACCAGAGCCCGGAGTGGTTAAGCTGTGGCCAAACTGGGAAGATCCCCATCGGGTAAAACGAATACTCAGGTAAGGCACATACTAGCTCGAAACGTTGGAAAGAAAGCGGATACCCATGAGCCTGGAACATTAGCAATATAAGACAGTACTACCTGTAACAGTTGGCCCAGAGTGGACACCAAGTCGCTCCGCTTGGGAAAACTAAGTCCCAGTCGCCTTTATGGCATGGGCGAACTAAGTCTCATTCGCCTCTATGGCATGGGCGAACTAAGTCTCATTTGCCTCTACGGCATGGGCGAACTGAGTCCCAGTCGCCTCTACGGCATGGGCAAAGATTAAGAGTGGACTCTGAGTCGCTCCCAGAGCCTAAGGGCCAAGATGCCAAACTGATAAGGACATTGACACCAACTAAGTAAGTCTCAGTCACCTCTACGGCATGGGCAAAGCTTAGGAGTGGACTCTCCCTGAGCCTAAGGGCTACGAAATTGAACTAACGGAGGCTCCCAACAGTGCGTAGGACCTCACCCCCTCGCCTGCTAGAGTCAAAAGTGCAAACAGCTCGGGCATCAACCCTACGATACCTACATCCCCTCGGCAACGATCACGATTCGGGTCCATCAGAGGACCTATGTTCAAACAGACGGATTCTATGCAAACAGCTCAAGGCAAGAAACTTGAGAAAAATCTTACAAAGGTTACCCTCACTCGCTACCAAGCTCGGTAGCCTGATAGTTCTAGGTAACTCGCATAATTCGAGACAACTCCCACTTCAGTTACCCTCGCTTGTTGCCAACTCGGTAGCTCGACAGCTCGGGTAACCTATATACGTATGGCTTGGACCAGAAAGGAACCATTCTAAGCAAAAAACAATATTTCATTAAGTACCGAGGTTTTTATAAAAAACCAGGCCTAATGGCCCGGGAAAATACATTAGAAGGAAAAGGAAATTGGGCTCAGCCACCCGGGAACATGCACTCAAAGTTCAAAAAAAAAAAAAAGAACAACCCCAATATCATGGGTCCACCACTTCCACGTCCTTGTCGATCTCCTCCAAGGAATCGGGCTCCTCCTACTCCTCCGCATCCACCGTCTCTGGGGCTAGACCCTTCATTGTGATGCCGTCAAGGCTTTGGCCAGAAAACTTCTTCCAGACCAAATACCGGTAGAGCTTGAACCCCGAGCGATAGGAGTTCGTGTCGTACTCGACTTGAAGGTGGTGGAACTCCAGGGACTCTTTAAAGCGGTCCACTACCTTGATCCTTTCTTCCTCCACAGCAGCGTCGAAGGTTCGAGCTCATTCGTGGAGGGTGGCCTCTAGACTTCGAACCTCCTGCCGAAGGCGCTCCCTATCCTTGGCCGTCCTTGAGGACTCCTCCTTGGAACAAGTGTTCTCCTCGATCAGCCGGGAGATCCGTGCTTCCTGGTCTTGAACAAGTAGCCCCTGGTTCTCGCTCCCCTTCTTGGCCTGGAGGACCTCACCCCGGGCCTGGTCTAGCTTACGATTGAGCCTCCGTACTTTTGTCCTCTGGAAGTGGATATCACTAGAATGAACGATCGTCTGACAGGCCATGGCATGGAGGGTGGACTTCAACTGCCAATAGAAAGCCGAGGTAAGTAAAAAAAAAAGGGGGGGGGGGAGGGGGGGAGGAGAAGAGAAGAAAAAGAGCTAGCACTTACCACCATGTAGTGAGTCGTAGCCAGCCACAGGAGCCGCCTAGGGTGCATCCCCGACCATTTTGCGATCTCCTTGTGGAAGATCGAATCCCGGCTCCTCTGCGTAGCCAAGACATAGTTGGTAATGCTCTCATTTCACCCCTCAGTGGGGAACGCTGGCATGGCAGAGGGGTCGGTTGGTGCGGATGGCGGGTACGACCCCAGAGGAGGGACCTCTTCTTCACTGCCTTCCGCGGCTACTCCCTCAAGGGGTGTGGGTGGGACCTCCGGCGGTGGAACGAAGGATGGGTCCGTGGCCTCGAACTCGGTGGAACGAAGGACGGGTCCGCGGCCTCGAACTCTTCGCCCTACGCTTGCCCCTCTGAGAGTTCGACAGGAGGCGACACGCATCCACGTCTAACATTATAACTGCAAAAAACAAAGATCCAATCTAAAGGTAACCTACCGGGGCTTAGGCCGGCTTGCATGAGCTTGTCCTCAGCCAAATAGTCCGCGCAGATGAACCCGATCTCTGCCCAGGACTGTAGCGTTTCCCACATCCTCAGATCCAATCTAACGCTCGGATCTTGAATGGCAGCCCTTCAGTAGGTCGGAAAGGGCCACCCCTCGGGATTACAAACTACAAAATAGCCCCGCTTTCAGACCGGGATCGTGTTGGGAAACTCATGGAGAAGCTTGAAGCCGGGACAGGAGGAAACATAATAAGAGTGCCTATTTGCAGGAGCTCCATGGGAAGCATTCTTGATTGACAGGATGAAGGCGAAGGTGTCGAGAGAAAGAGGAAGACGGTACTCATAAAACAAAGAAATGGTCCCCACCAAGTTTCGAACAGAATTCGGGTGCAACTAGTCTATGGTGACATTAAAGTGAGTGAGGACCTCTGCTATCAAAGGGTGCAGGGGAAGGCGAAAACCAGCCACGAGCTGCTCCTCGAAGATCACGATTTCGTCATGATCGTGCTCCCAAGGATAATCGCCAGTCAGATGGCTGTTGATAAGCTCCCTTGGGAGGTTGTATTGGAAGACCAGGGTCCAGAGTCTCTCCATCGACATGGAAGAAGGGCCAAAACTGTCCGGCTCTTGACTTCGGGAGGTGGAAGCCAGATTACCAGAGGCTTCCCAAGCCTCCGGAGACTGCCCCTCGAGAAGTCCCCGAGCTTCCCTCGAGCTCGAGGGGGCTTCGCCCCGACTACCAGCCCAGGAAGGGACACCATCGTACGGATGCCCAAACATAAATGGATAAGGCAGAAAAGAGTCACCAAAGAAGACGGGCCAAAAAGAGCGACGCGAACGGTTAGAAATCGAGCAAACGAGGCGAAGGCGCGATCTCAGAGCTGAAAGCAAGGATGGTTGGTATAAAAAATGAGGCCTGGGGCCCTCCTATTTATAGCCATTGTGCCCGAAAAACAACGGCCCTGATTAAAACAATCCAACAGCTCACAGTAAAACCGGTTGCACGTCCTCCAAGACCGAAGGCAGTTTAAAGCATTTTTTGGTGCCCGCATGATCTATAAATTGCAGGTCCGCGCGTGCACCTCACGCAGTCTGACAAGGTAGTTTGAATTACGGGTCAAATCCACCCATCACTTCATGAACTCCCCGACCTCCTAACTAGGTGGCACGTGTGCGTGACTCAACATATACGACAGCTCGGCATAGGCGGACCGGTACGTGGACATGACTCGATGCAGGTGACAGCTCAGCAAGTATCAACTCGCCACAGAGCGAGCTCGAGTACGCCGATGTACCAAGCTGCACTCTGAGTTAAGTTCATCCCAGTTCATGAACTAGAACAACAAGTTCGCTCCAGGCTCAAGTAAGTGGGCCACCTCGAAGACAACTCACCTCGGAATCACCTCGGCACACCACCAGTAGCTCGTCACAGGGTAGCTCGCTACGGGGCGGCTTGGCGTTCTACGGGAAGTTTCTCATCTGACAAAGTCGTACCTGCCAGACTGCTCCCGCGTCCCTCGTCTAACGGCGCAACGCCTTCCAATTCAGAAGGTTGCGCCCTATCTCCTACCTGGTGGCGTCGTGTTTATAGGTT
This sequence comes from Nelumbo nucifera, assembly GCF_055504915.1. Taxonomy (NCBI): domain Eukaryota; kingdom Viridiplantae; phylum Streptophyta; class Magnoliopsida; order Proteales; family Nelumbonaceae; genus Nelumbo; species Nelumbo nucifera. The sequence goes on from NC_142649.1 coordinate 125,194,431, forward strand.
GTCTCCCGGCTGGCGAGACTGTACCATGCAACGGTCACTGTAGCCCGCCTGCTCTCGGCCCTGACAGTAATGGCCAGCCACTCCGAGGTACGACCTGATAGCGGATCGCCACAACAGGGATTTAGAATCAACCCCACCGAACCTGTCAGACGCCGGTATATAAGCACTCCGACCCCTTAGAGGCAAAGGTATCACATATTCACCACTCTCCAGCTCTCATCTTCTTGCATACTCATTTTCTTCTCAACTCGCTATCGAGTTCTGACTTAAGCATCGGAGAGTCCCCGCCAGGTGTTCAACCCCAGCTCCCTTCGTCCTTCTTGCAGGTATCTCTTGCCCGTCGCCAGTTAGAAGCCTCGTCACTTCTAGCTAGGAGTGGCCGGATTGCGCATCATCAATAATTAATTATAAAATAAATAAATTTATTTGAATATACAAATTTTAATTAAAAAACAACACTATAATTGATTGTTTGAAAATATTAACTACATCAATAAAATTAAAATGAAATACTAATAATTAAACTTTTCACTTAATTAAAACAATTTAAATATTCAAGAATTTAAAATATTTATTTATACAAGTATTTTTTATAATTAATTGATTTCATAACTAATTGATAGAAGTTTTAAAGTTAAAGCAATAATAATAATAATAATATAACAACAATAATAATAATAATCATATATACAATAAAGCAATTTTGGAGATGATAGACATTTGGTGGCGTTTAGCATAAACTAAATGTCGTTATAAAAAACGTCATCAAATTTTTTGGCGGGTGCTTTAGGCCAGAGCCAGAGCCCATGGCCCTAAAATTATGACCAAAACATCCACATAGAGGCGCCCTTGAGTGGAATTAGATAGGAAGGTTGTCCTAAACTGTACTTTCCTATATACTAAATAACAGAAAAACAGTAAATTGAGGGATAGTATAAACATCAAGCGCTCGGTGGAGAAAAACAAAAAACTGAAAAAGGAAAACCGACACAACCCAAGTTGATGTTGAGGGACTCTTTACCAATGACTTACCATGCGCATCATTTTCGTGGACCCTTGCCTTCTGTTCTCACTACTGCCAACTGCAGGCTGCTACTACCCCAAAGGCCCAAACCTTAAGTTGCGATGTGATGCCTGCAGTGTATGTCAGAGAAAGGCCACAAAAAACTGTTCTGGGTAATTAACTACTTTGATTTTGGCAATTTCTAAACTTAGTGAGAGAAAGAAAGAGAGAGAGAGAGAGTTACAGAAATCTCACTCACAAGACAAGAAATGCCTTGACTTCACTGATGCAATTTGTTTCTTCAAGACATAGTAGGAAAACTAATAATGGTGTAGCGGGGCTAATGATAAAAAAAAGAGCAATGTACAAGGTGATATTTAATTTTAGATACAAACAAGAAATTAGACACGACTCAAGTGCTAAAAAACTTAATTTATGTAATAATAATAAACTTAATGCATAACTACTGTGCTGATTCCATCATGCAATAGAATACAAACGAGGAAGAAAAAAAACGTGAATTAAATTAAATTAGAAAAAAAATAAATAAAAATTAGATGAATATGTAAAATTTTGACTCAATAAGCGGATTCACTTGGAGTTATAAAATAAAATTAAAAGAGCCAATAAATAGAAACAGAAAAGGAAAAATAAAGGAAATAGATAATCAAACAAATAAATAGAAAGCAAAAATGAAAAAAATGATATTTGATCAAAGTAGAACCTATAGATTATTGTGCCTCTACACAACAATGATTTCAGCCATTCTCAAATAAATCAGTGTGGAGATTTTAGTAGAAAATAACTATCAATTATGATGAACTATAAACCTTTTTTTTTTCTAATGATAAAAAACATTACCACCAAAAAAAAACAATAAACCAACTAACAGAGAAGATAAAATACCATGCTCATTCCGTTAAGATACCCAAGCTTCATGCTCATTGTCAATCAGCTAAATGGAGCTCTCTGCAAGGGATAAAAGACAATGTGTGCTTTAAGTGATTCTCAAATAAACCAATGGAGGTTTAAGTAGAAAATGAATAAACAAATAAACTGGAAAATAATATCAATAATAAGAACTACCAACCAATTTTTGCTAATGATAATAAACAAAAGCAATGACCAAAAGAATAAAATAATATCCTTGGCAACTACAACAATAAACCATTTATCAAAAAAAAAATATCCTTATTCCTTAATTAGTAGAAGATTTGACATTTTTGGAACCCCTTGGCCATTTCTGATAACCTCTACCCAACTACCCAAGTAACGCTTCAGCTATAGTAGTTTTGACTAATTCCATCGTTTACCCAACTACCCAATCAATCAATTGTTTGATTGAGAGAGAGATACGAAAACACCAAAAGAAAATCAAACGTATGTAGTAGTTTTGACCAAAACATGCAATGAGGGGAAGCTAGTTTAAATTAATGTGCTTTAAAATGGGGATAAAGTTTCCTATCAGAAGCGTAACATTATCATATTTGTTCTTTCCGTAAAAAACACATAATATAGGAAGCATGCTAATTTATATAGGAAAAATAAGAAAAAGAAGTAAACATGCTAGTCCATATTTGATAGTTTTTAACAAAAATTCAAACTAAGAAGAAGATAAGAATTAAAAAAAAAAAAAAAACTTTTCTATGAACACCTGTATATGAGAAATAGGATTAAAATAAGTTGCAAGAAAACAAACTAAGAAAGGAAACAAATATGAAATCCCAAAAACAAATAAAGCTATTATAATAAATTTAATAAATTAAACATGCAATTAAATCGTCATATTATGACATAAATTAGAAAAATCTAAAAATGCATTGAATTCAATTGCCCATTAGGTCTGAAATCCTAATGAATGTATTGCTAATAGGACATGAACTGAACAATAGAATAAAAGACTATAGCATCAATGCAGATATAATGAAATATCACTAATCCTTCAAAAATACAAAATATATTGACGCCAGACTTCAACCCCATAAGGATTATTTGTCACCATATTTATACCGAGGGATATTTTAATCTCCTTGATAACAAATATGGAGTAACAAAAAGCTCTTCTAAATGGATATAAATCCACAAATTCCTTCTAAATGAGCAAATTAACAAATATGGCTACACACTTGGATGGTACTACCTAAGCCTATTATTCAATGGATGTGATTTGTTCTAGGCATGTCATATCTGGAGGTGTTTCGGCAACATGGCATCATATATTTCGACTCCTTGCAACCGAAAGGTATTAAAAAAAATAGGTAAGAGGACAATCAAGACAAAAGCAATTAAAAAAATCCTACAATTCATAACAAACACTACAAGCTAAAGTGACATCCTTTACATCAACAAAAATGGTTTTTTGAGTAATGTACAATATATGAAAACTTAAAAGTAAATATGACAAAAAGAACAATTCGATGGACACATTGACTAAAAAGGAAAAGTAAGTGTTCTTCCTTTTTACGTGTTTAGAAAGGTTCTGTAAGACAGTAATATGTTAGGTTTTAATCTTTATTATGTGGGCTTACATATTCAATAAAACAATTGCATTGACGGGCTATTTTATAAGTGGGTTTAATTAAGTGATTCATTTATGTAAAACCCATAGACTTTAATAAGTGGGTATGGGGTTTAATGCATAGATATCATATTTTGACTCATATAGGCTTAATGGGATCCTATTAAGTCAAAATATAAAGACTCCTAAGTTATGGTTCCCAATATATTAAATCATTTAGCCACCCTCTATTCTCTCCCCATCAGAGATACAGAACTGAGAAAACCTCAAGAAAATGAAAGATTTAACTGAGGAAAACCACACATGCCAACTCAGGCACTCATTCATCATTCATTTCGCAAAGGTTCAACTGCTACGATGGATACAAGTATTTATATCAGAATTTCCTTAATAACTATAGCATGATGGATCTTGGGTGTTTCAAAGTCTCTTGATCTTTGTATGTTCATTGTATTAGTCGAGTACTACAAGTGGTATCAGAGCCTAAATCATGTTGGGTTATTAGGATTGTTTTTTTTTTCTGCCAAAATTTATATTTGGGATTGTATCTGGCACTACACAGCCGTTCGGTAATGTGCAATGCCGTGTTGTAACAAGTGTTCTCTTCGCAACGCCAACCACCGTGCCTACAGCCGCCACTCCAGCGTCCAAGTGCATGTCATGGGTGGGCTATGCTTATACTTTTGTATGGGGGATTGCCGATGGCATTATTGTAATACTGTAGTATGCTTTTTCACCTTTTTGATGTTTCTTATTGTCACTCCCCCAAAAGCTTAACGTACTCTTTGAGGGGAGGTAGGTAGTCGAGTGAGTTTATAAGCGTGTAAAGGTTAAGCACGAGATCCCCTCGACACTGTACTGTGTGCTTGTGTTTACCACTGATTAATGCAATACAAGTAGCCTTTTGCTAATTCGTGTGCCTTCTTGTTGCCTTTGTGTGTGTATTTGCTTTGTTTCGTAGGCTTACTCGCCCATTTCGAGTGCCGCACGGGGCCCCAACAATTACCCCCGTGACGGTTGGTATCAAAGCCGGTTGCTCCTCAACGCTCGTGACCCTTGCATAGCAACACTAGTGGTGGCGCAATGAAGCACAACAAGGAACTCACCGACGAGTTTAGGCATGGCCTTGCCCATGCAAGGGAGACTGATGAGTCTCTGGGCGATGAAGCCACTGCAGAGAAGGCCCCAAGGGGTCGCACATCCAAGACAAGCAAGCCTGACAAGTCAGTTGACACGCTTGCTGCCTTCAACACACGCATCCTTCGCTGTGAAGTGACTGTTGGGGAGATGTGTGACTGAGTAGAAGAATTCCACTTGAATGTGGAAACAATTGAGAGCTCCGTGGTGAAGCTAGAAGCCCGTTTAAATGGCATTATGAGCGAGGTCCAAGACGTCCTGAATAGAACCCTCAAGGAAGTCCTTGGAACAAAATCCCGACAAGAAGGGAGCTCATCTGGATCCGACATCCAAGACCAGGTGGATGAGATGAAAGCTGAATGGGTGGCCATGAAAGTAGCCATGGCCTCTCCCTCCGACCTCCAGACTCAATTGGATGATCTAAGAGGAGACATGACGCTCCTCAAGAGATTAGTGGCCAGCACTCCAAGCCCCTCCACAACACTGGTCCCTGCTCGTGTGAAGATTCGGGAGCCCACACCTTATGCCAACTCCCGAGATGCTAGAGAACTTGACAACTTCTTGTGGCAAATGGAACAATATTTCCATGCCGCTGGCATTGATGATGACCTAACGCAAATTCGTACAGTGATTATGTATTTGACTGACATTGCTATGCTATGGTGGCGCAGGCGATGCCAAGACATTGAACGGGGTACGTGCACCATCGAGACATGGGTTGATTTCAAGCAAGAACTAAAGCGGATATTCTACCCAAAGAACGTGGAGTACCTGGCGCAGAAGAAGTTGAAATCACTCAAGCATGAGGACTCACTCCACGATTATGTTAAAGAGTTTTCAGCCCTTACCTTGGAGATCACGGACATGTCCGATAAGGATCTACTATTCAACTTCACGGACGGACTGAAGCCATGGGCCGAACTAGAACTCCAACGCCGCAACGTACAGGACCTCACCACGGCAATGGCAGTGGCGGAGCAACTCAATGAGACCAGCTTGTCAGATGAAGAAACCCTTAAGCCAGAAAGCCCGCGTTCCCCTAATTTGAGTGGGGGAGCAAGTCCCTCACGCCCTCCGTACGAAAACTCCAACTTCAACAAGCCAGCAAGACAAGACTATGGGAAGAAGCCACAAGGAGAGCAAGGCCCTCAGCACCGTTACAAGCCCAGAACCGCTGGGTCCCCAATTTCTTGCTTCCTTTGTGGGGGAAATCACTTGGTTCGCAACTGCCCAACCAAGAAGAAGATCAATGCCCTTGTCGCCAAGCTCAGTGATGACGAGCAAAGTGATGAGGAAAAGTCTGTACAGGCGCCTAGAGTGGGCGCCCTTCAACTCTTTAATGCCATGGTGAAGAAAGAGGCCAATCATGGAAGGCCAAAGAAAGCCCAAAGGGGGTTGAAGTATGTAGACATCCTCCTCGGCGGGAAGCTGACTCAAGCCCTTGTTGATACAGGGGCCTCCCACAACTTCATTTCAGTTGCCGAGGCCAAGCGACTCAATCTGAACACTGTGAAAGAGACATGGTAGATTAAGGCCGTGAACTCCGGGGCAAAGGCGATTGAAGGCATGGCTCGTGGGGTTGACCTCTAAGTTGGGCCGTGGACAAGCAAGATTAATCTTTCAGTGGTACCCCTGGATGACTTCCGAGTTGTCTTGGGAATGGACTTCATGAGACAAGCAGAAGCAGCACTCCTGCCTCACATCAACTCTCTGTGCACGAGCGCTCCCCTTGCATGGTACTAGTTACGACTTCTACTAAGGTTCATGGGAAGCAAGTTTCTGCACTACAACATTTTCACGAAGAAACCTTGTTCAACGCCAACATGAAGGAAGCAGAGAAGTTCCCCACTCCACTAGCGGAAGAAGCCGCCCCTCAAGCCAACAACTACAACAACAGCAGGAAGCAGTAGGTCGTCCAACCGTCTACACCTCTCCAACAACAGAGTTCGTGCATGTCGACAACCATCAAGCAAAACAGAAGACCCAAGGCCATGTCCAAGTTAGCCCACACCTGCTACCACAACCACAGGGGAAAGCGAGTGTCACCCAAGCCGCCTAGGGACCACTTTCGGACCATCCCTCGAACTGAATCACGTAGTAGCCTTGTGAGTCACTCTTGGGGAAAAATCAATGGGAACCAACACCCTAACAATCCAAAATACCATTTTGACCCATCCTTGGCCACCAACTTTCCTACCCCCATCAGGAACAAGTCAAAATCCTACCATGAAGCAGCCAAACTGGGACTTAACTTAGGGACAAGCCATAGGTTTTGCCACCAACAAGAACATCCACTAGCAATCTATCCAACCAACTATCTGGACCTTGGAAGAAACCCGGTTCGTGGAGCCAGTCGAAGAACCATCCTTCACCAACAGCAAGTTCAAGCCTCACGCAGAAGCTAGTCTTCGAGGACGAAGACTGAATTGAGTGGGGGAGACTGTAACAAGTGTTCTCTTCACAGCGCCAACCACTGTGCCTACAGCCGCCATTCCAACGTCCAAGTGCGTGTCATGGGTGGGCTATGCCTGTACTTTTGTATGGGGGATTGCCAATGGCATTTTTGTAATACTGTAGTATGCTTTTTCACCTTTTTGATGTTTCTTATTGTCACTCCCCCAAAAGCTTAACGTACTCTTTGAGGGGAGGTAGGTAGTCGAGTGAGCTCATAAGCGTGTAAAAGTTGAGCACGAGATCCCCTCGACACTGTACTGTGTGCTTGTGCTTACCACTGATTAATGCAATACAAGTAGCCTTTTGCTAATTCATGTGCCTTCTTGTTGCCTTTGTGTATATGTTTGCTTTGTTTCGTAGGCTTACTCGCCTATTTCGAATGCCGCACGGGGCCCCAACAATTACCCCCGTGACAGTGTGGCATTGAACATAGTCGAATGGCTATGTAGCTTGTTTGAGGCTGCATAATCGTTCGGCTGTGTGCATACCGAACAGCCATGAAGCAAGGCTGTGTTGACAAAAAAAAAATTCTAGTTGCAATATGTATATACGTATGTGATTTACGTGCATCAGATTTGTATAATAGTTAACATTGAGTTGTTTTTTCTTTGTTTTTTTTTTTTTGTTTTGTCATGTATGCAATACTAATGATTTTACTTACATTGGTTGCATATAGTATTTTCAAATTAAGTTGATTGAAACAACATATTACCAAAGTAGCCTCTGCTGTGTATAATTAATTTGATTTGAAATGTAAGGATTTTGCGTTGGCTCAAAGGAAGGTTGATGTTTGGCCAGGTAATGAACACACGTGCAATGATAAATATTGATATTATAAAGTTGTTATCCATGTGAATAACAGTCGATTCAAAGAAAAGTTGTTGTTTGACAGGATTTAATACCAATGTTTGATTGTTGCGTTGAGAGTACCATTTACAATTGATATTTCTGTGCAAACACTAAGTAGCCTCTGCTGTGTATAATTAATTTGATTTGAAATGTAAGGATTTTGTGTTGGCTCAAAGGAAGGTTGATGTTTGGCCAGGTAATGAACACACGTGCGATGATAAATATTGATATTATAAAGTTGTTATCCATGTGAATAACAGTCGATTCAAAGAAAAGTTGTTGTTTGACAGGATTTAATACCAATGTTTGATTGTTGCGTTGAGAGTACCATTTACAATTGATATTTCTGTGCAAACACTAAATGTCAAGTTGTGCTAGGTATCATATTTTTTTATTTGTATTATTCATTATATGTTGTTTTTGTTCTCTATTCAGTTTCAACAACTACAAATAATGTTTTTGCTCAAATCAGTGCCATTCCTATGCTAAATGGTACAAACTTTAAGGTCTAGAAAGAGAATATAGAAATCGTTCTCGACTGCATGGATTTAGACCTTGCATTAAGGACGGAGCGACTCATTCCAACCGAGGATAATTCAAATGAGAACAAAGTTGAGAAATGTGATCGCTCTAATTGCAAGAGTCTAATGATAATAAAACGTTCCATACCGGAAGCGTCTCAGGGCTCTATTTCTGAGAGCAATAATGCTAAAGAATCCCTTGTGGCAATACAACAGTATTTTGCCAAAAATGAAAAAGCATAAACTAGCAACCTTTTGGCTACTTTGATTTCTATGAGGAATAAGCGAAAGGGAAACATAAGGGAGTACTTGTTGGAAAACTAAAGGCACTAAAGTTAGAGATAAATGATGATTTTACTTGTGCATTTAGCTCTCATTTTTCTTCCTGCACAATTCAATCAATTTAAGGTGAATTATAATACTGAGAAGGATAAATGGATTATTAATTAACTCATTTTTCAAGTGTGCAAGAAGAAGAAATGATCCAAAGGGAAAGGACTCAAAGTGCTCACTTAGCATCGGCCTTTTAGAATAATAAAAAAAAGGCTAAAGATACTACAAATGGAACACCCTTACAAAAAAAGGCAAGAAGCAAGGTGATGAATTCACCTGTTTTTTCTACAAGAAGGCAGGACACATGAAGAAAGAGTGTTCCAAATACGTCGCCTGGCGTGTAAAGAAGGGTAAGTCTCTCACTTTAGTTTGTTCCGAGGCTAATTTAACTTTTGTACCTATAGACACATTGTGGATACATTCTGGCGCTACTACTCACATAAGTATGTCTATGCAGGGTTGTTTCTAAAGCCGACCGCCAACTGATGCTGAAAGGTTCATCTATGTGGACAATGGCGATAAAGTTCCCGTGGAAGCTGTAGGACATTTTAGATTATTTTTTAAAACTGGTTGTTATTTGAATTTAGTTAAGACTTTGGTAACTCTGTCATTTAAACGAAACTTAATTTATATTTCCTATTTGGACAAATGTGGATACTTTTGTGGTTTTGAAAATAATAAAGTTAGTATCTCTCTAAATTCAGATGTTATTGGTATCAATATTTTAATTGGTCGTCTTTATATGCTAGAAACCACTGCTTCCTGATAAAGGGAAATTTGGCCCGACCTCGCAATCACCCGACACGTGACAAAAGCAAACAACTCGGGACAGCAGAGCGCCCAAAACGAGAACCGAAAGTAACGAAGTCCAAGCTCACTACCGAGCCCGAACTCCACCAGACCGCTCTACTAGGAGCCCGAGCTCCCTACCAAGAGTCCAAGCTCCCTACTGGGAGTCCGAGCTCCCTATTAAGAGTCCGAGCTCCCTATTAAGAACCCGAGCTCCCTACTGAGAACCCGAGCTCCCTATTGAGAACCCGAGCTCCCTGCAAGGAGCACGAACTACCTCGGGTCCCAAGCCTCGCAAAGCTGTGACCCGAACTGACCCATGACAGTTTGGAACACTCCCCAAACCGAGCTCAAGACATCTCGCTCGCCACTCCAGCACTTCGCTTCCGAAACACCAGGCTGACCAAACGTGCCTGACGCCAAGGACGTCCGTATTCAAGCATGAAAGGTGTTGCTAAAAAAAGAAACAGAATGCTTAAGGTCATGGTAAGAAGTATGATTAATCATTCTTCTTTATCTGAATCACTTTGGGAGAAGCATTAAAAACTGCAATGTATATCCTAACAGAATACCCAACAAAGCAGTAATTAAAACCCCATATGAGTTGTGGACTGGAAAAATGCCCAGTATAAGACACCTATACATTTGGGGATGTCCAACTGAAGTAAAGCCTTATAGGCCTAACGAAAGGAAATAAACCCAGCATGAATGGTGTTGCTGAAAGATGAAACAGGACGCTTAAGGACATAGAAGTATGATTAATCATTCTTCTTTACCTGAATCACATTGGGAGAAGCATTAAAAATTGCAATGTATATCCTAACAGTGTACCCAACAAAGCAGTAACTAAAACCTCTTGAGTTGTGGACTTGAAAAATGCCCAGTAGAAGGCACCTACACATTTGGGGATGTTCAACTGAAGTAAAGCCTTTTAGGCCTAACGAAAGGAAATTAGACTCTAAGACAGTTAGATGCTCTTTGTTGGATACGCAGAACACTCTCGATGATTTAAGTTTTATGATCCTACTACCCGGTCCTTCTTTGAGACGAAAAATGCAAGATTTCTTGAAGATGTAGAATTTGGAGGGAAAGAATTGAGGAACATCTCTTTTGACGAAACAATTGTCTTGGAATAAGAGAATTCCATTTCTTTCTAATATTATTATTGATGGTGATCAAACAATAATTTTTGACATTGTTCAAGAAACAATTCCGGTTCAAGACAACAATGAAGTTCCTCTTATAGAGGAAACTCAAGAGCCTCAAAAAGTAGATTTAGAACAAAGATTTTGTAGATTTAGCGGAAGATGATCCAACCAACATTCGCGAAACTCTTCAAAGTTTTAATTCTCAACGTTGGATCAATGCCATGCAAGAAGAGATGAAATCTATGAAAGACAATGAAGTTTGGGATTTTATCGAATTGCGTGGAGGTTCAAAACCTATTGGTTGCAAATGAATATTTAAAACCAAAAGGGATTCAAAAGGCAATGTCAAAAGATATAAGGCTCATCTAGTCACGAAAGGATTCACTCAGAAAAAACACATTGACTATAAAGAGATGCAAAAGGTTCCTTATGCCTCAGCAATACGAAGTCTAATGCATGCTTAAGTTTGTACCCGCCCCGATATAGTATTTATGGTGGGACTGTTGGACAAAAGGACAATTCGGAGATACTAGGTATTCTGATTCTAATTTTGCAAGATGCCATATTAGCTATGGCTATGTAATTTTGGCCATTAAATGATAGCGGATCCGTACATATATTGACTCGTATAGACTTGGTGGAAATGTAAATCATTTAGCCGCCCTCTATTCTCTCCCCATCAGAGATAGAGAACTGAGAAAACCTCAAGCAAAGGAAGGATTTAAATGAACAAACCACACCAGACGACTCAGGCACTCGTTCATCATTCATTCCGCAAAGGTTCGACTGCTGCGATCTTGGATCTTGGAAAGTCTCTTGATGTTTGTATGTTCCTTGTATTAGTCGAGTACTACATAATAGTTCTTCCTTGGACCCACTTGCTGAAACACCTCGAAGATTGGCTTGTTCCCGCAATTGGCGAACACCCATCTGTTGAAGATTCTCACTAAACTTAACCTTTGCAAGCCCATTTGAATCCGCGCATTCAGATCCCTCGGTCTCTTTTGACCAACTGATAAATTGATCGTTTCCGTCGATGGCACATTTTCTTTCCAAAGAGGTGATTCAAATCTTCCAACCTGTTAGAACAAAAAGTGATTTAGCTGCTAAAAATTGTATAGTTAGATGAGGTGACGGAAAGGCTAGGTTTACCAACGTGGTCTTGGTTCAAGTGCTTCTTCTTCTTCTTCCCTTCCCCAGTTCCGCCACTGCCGCTCAGTTCCTCTCTCTCTCTCTCTCTCTCACCACCGCAACTACTACGAGTACGGTTCCCCCCATCTCTCTCCCTGCCTCCCCCTTCTCTTTGGCTCGCTTTTTCTCTCTCTCTCCCTGAGACCAACCTCCTCAAACTAAAAGTGATTGTCCCTGCCACTCTCTCTCTCTCTGTGCCTTACTATTTCCACCACCGCCACTGCTACTAATACGGTTCCCCCCTCTCTCTCCCTGTCTCCCCCTTCTCTCCGGCTCCTCTTTCTCTCTCCCTGGCACCGCCCTCCTCGAACTGAAAGAGATGCCACTGTTGCGAGTACGGTTCCCCCTCTCTTTCAGATTAAAAAAAAAAAGAGTATCAGAGAGAAGGTTGAGAAGAAGACGATTGGTGGGAGAACAGAGTTGAGGAAGACGATCGACGGAAGAATAGAGAGGATGGTACTAGAAACTGCAACGTGAGGTGAGAGGACGACACTGGAAGCTGGGAGCAACCAGAGAAAAAGCAACCGCCACCCTCTCTGTCTGTTCAAGCCCCTCATGCAAGCTCTCACCTGGTATCTGTCAGGCCCCACCCCGACGGGCCTAACCTAACGTTCTGTCTCTGCTCCTCTTCTTCTCCCTCGGTTCACGCCTTTTTGCCAACCTCTCCCTCTCCACCCCTCTCTCGTTCTCCCCCACACTGTCTCTCTCCTTATCCTCTCCACTCTCCTTCAACAATATCGCTTCCACCGCCAGTCCGAGAGTCCGATGGTTAAAAGAAAGAGTCCCAAAGATTCTCCAAAAAGTCCGATGTTTAAGAGTTCGACCGTCAGCCATTAGTCGCGTCAGTTGTCCGATCGTCAGCTGGCAGTCACCTTTCGTCAGCTGTCAATCGCCTGTCGCTTGATATGCCTCTTCGATGGTTAATAGCGTGAATTCACAAAAAGTCCGGTGGTTAAAATCGCGCCGCGAGCTCTGTGCATCGGGTTCTACTCAGCAACTATCCTTTGTCCATCGGGTACTGGTGATCCCAGCAGCGGCGATGGCGAAAGTTCACTGATACAAGAAGTTGCTGTAGTCAAATGATGGCGAGGGGAAAGCGTTCATACCTGGTCATCCCTGCAACAGTGTCCGACAAAATTAATGAACGACGTACAATAAACTATCAGAGAGGGAAGCGTGAAGCAACCTCGCACGCGATTTTGGGAGACACGTGGCGTCCTAAATGAGGGTGCTTGAACCGAAGCGAATGAGAGAGATTCGGCTCGAATACACGTGTTAAATATAGGATTTTCAAAATCGTAATCTTATACTCTCCAAATACTGTTTGTGATTTCAATATATTGGTCAGTTATTTTACCGATATCATATCTTTTCCATATTATAGTATATAGAACAACTCATCTTATCAATTAAAATAAAACTAAATAAAATGAAAGTAGAAGGTTCAAAGTATTATGAATATTTTGAACTTTGATTTGACCTTGTACTGATTCAATTGTTAAAGAAAATTCATATGTTAACCTCACATTGGTCCAAGAAAATCTTTGACCAAATACAACATTATTTTTATATGTTCTAGCCAGTTTTGTTATATATTTAGACACACACCCTCGTCAATCCATCTTTAAAGAAATGTATTTTTAAAGAGCCGTTATTTTCATTCTCAAGAAAGAAAAGGCTAACAATAATTACTCTACTCTAAAAATGCATTCAGTTCAAATGATTTGAGATTCATATTGATAATGAATGACCTTTCTAACTCAATTTTATTAGGGTTAATTATTTAAACATATTTTAGGGTAAAATATAAAAATCTCCTCTGAAATTTTTGATAATCATAAAAATTTCCGTTATAGTTTCATTTTAATAAAAACCTCTTATTTATTTTGGACAAAATTAATAAATACCCCCTTTCATCAATAATCAAGACGAAAAACGTTTAAAAAATTATATTTTTTTCAAAATACCTATTTTACCTTTTCTTGAATACTATTCATCTTTTTCCATGTTGGAACCTATAAGTAGAGCCAGCAGCATCACCCCTCTAAATCCAATCTCTCTCTGACCTCTGACCTCTCGTTTTATTTTATATTTTTTATTATAATCGATTAATTAAGGTACCAATATCTTTATATATACACCCTTCTATTCCTTCCATCCCTCATCCTGTGCAATTGATAGAGAGAGATATTTATTATCTAGCTTTAGAGTGTATTAGAAGCACTAGGCTCGGTCACCAATTCGTCATGGAAGGAGTGGGAGTTCAAGCCGCCAAAAATGATGGTGCTGGTGAAGGAAGTGGCATTCAGGCTCGGCAAAGTCAAAGATTGCCTAATTTCTTACAAAGCGTGAACGTTAAATATGTGAAGTTGGAGTATCATTACTTGATGAAATATCTGGTCACTTTCTCTCTTGTTCCGGTGATGGTTGTGACCCTGGTCCAGGCGTCGTAGTTGAGAGCTCGGAGGATATCCTTGAACTATCACATCAGCTTGAGAACAATTTGGTGAGTGTCGTCATTTTCTCTGCACTGCTTGTATTGGGTGCTACCGTCTATTTCATGACGCGACCACACCCCGTGTATCTGGTGGACTTTTCCTACTACCTCCCTCCCTCAGACCTGAGAGTTAACTTCAAGGATTTCATGGAATACTCAAGGCTGACTAGGGACTTCGATGAGTCTTCACTTGAGTTTCAACGCAAGATCCTCGAGCACTTCGGACTCGACGAGGATACACACGTCCTTGACGCAATGCGCTACATTCCTCCACGGCAGGCAATGACTAACGCTAGGGAGGAAGCCAAGCAGGTCATGTTTGGCGCTCTAGAAAACCTCTTCTCCAATATCTCCATGAAGCCTAAGGACATTGGTATATTAGTCATGAACTGTAGCTTGTTCAATCCAACCCCTTCACTATCCGCTATGATTATCAACAAGTATAAGCTAAGAGGTAACATTGGGAGCTTTAATTTGGGTGGAATGGGATGTAATGCGGGAGTGATCGCCACCGACTTGGCCAAGGACATTCTCCAGGTTCACCGCAACACATATGCCGTCATCGTCAGCACTGAGAACACCACCCAAAATTGGTACTTCGGGAACCATAAATCATCATCCCGAAGAAGATGAGAGAGGAAGAGATCGGATTTAGAGGGGTGCCGCTGCCTCTGCTTTTGGGTTTGGAACGGGGAAGATGATGAATAGTGTTTGAGAAAGGGCAAAAGAGGTATTTTGAAAAAATATCATCTCTTTAACGTTTTCCATCTTACTCATGGACAGAAGGGAGGTATTTCTTAATTTTGTCAAAAATAGAAGGAAGGTTTTTACTAAAATGAAACTATAGGAGAGATTTTTATGATTGTCAAAAACTTCAGGGAAGGTTTTTGTATTTTACCCTATATTTTATTAAAATTAGTTAAATGTACCTTAAAATTTCAAAACCTATTTATTGGTCCCATATAACACAAATAGGACCATCATTAATTACTTCAAACTCTCTCATAATATCAATATTTCTATGGGTTTTATGACTAAAAATCAAATGGACTGGATTGGATGGTCAAACCAAAAAAACCAGGAATCGGTCAGGTGACCGGTTTCGGTTTTCTCCAAAACCGAAAATTTGCTCGAAACTGTTGATTTTGGTCAATAAACCGCTGATCCGGATAGTTAACTGTTTAAACGGTTTTAACCATTTTTTAAATTTTTTTGTCAGAACAGATCGTCTATTCGACCCAATAACCAGACCCCTGACCAGGTTGGTCTCCGAATCATTTTTAAAAACCATGCTAAAAATCAAAACCCAAAAATTTTCGAGGTTTTGATTTGCTCCCAAAAACATTCCATCCTTATCCTTTTTAGGAAGAAACTAATGAGTATTGTGGTAAGAAATATTTGGGCAAATTGAACTCTAAGACGATCATTATATCGAATATATAGCAAGGTGGTAGGAGATGCGTCCATGCTGTTTAAAGCGAAGGGAACAATGGAGTCGATCGTTTGTCTTATATTATCATCTAGTATTTGGTTAGTGAAATTCCTTTTCAAGCAAAAATGAAAACAACAATTAAAGCTTTTGTCGTTGTTTCTTTGGTGACTAAAAAAGCCAAACGTGCTGATACGTTCACAATATGTATAGTTTGTATGCAATAGTAGTAAATTATGTATTTCTCTTCTTTCTTAATTCAAATATACAACTCATAATTTACCAAAAAAAGAGTCTTTAAGCATGATAAACTGGAGATCAGCTTCAGTGCTCATAAGATCGTATTCATATCATTCATACAGCCTTTTATCCTGTGGATTGGGAATATTGTATGTTTTTTCAACCATAAGCGTGATAGAGAGATGCAAGTAACTGTGCGAATTGAATGATGTGAGTACGTAGTGTGAGGACCTCATGATCTCCTGCTAATAAAGATTCCTCTGAATGCGTTCCAGCATGATTTTTGTACACACATTGGATCCATCCCAAGACTGGGACCCACCATACATGTGATGTGCAAATATAGATCATGTTGGTTGGGATTTTTGTTGGCAGGAAATCCCGAGTCTGAATCTGCTCTCAACAAAAAATCGGTCCTGCATGTTCCAACAAGATTCGTGTTGACAGATCTCAGACATGATGAGATGTGCGAACATGAATCATGTTGCAAAGATGTTGGGACAGTTTTTTATTGGGAGCAAATTCCAACTCTTATAAATCTATCAAACCCAGTTAAGTCCACCCAAGTCCTAACCCTTGTCAAGTAGTTGTATTTTGATTTGGTTCAAACTTTGGCTGCATTTCTACTTTTAATAACTAAAAGCATAAAGCACTCATAGGTAGAACATACCACCATTCATGCTTATCTTCAAAGAGCCATTTCTCAGTGGAACCTAGCAAAAAGAGGAACCGCCTTCCTTTCCAAATTTTGAAGAGCTTCCCAATCTCTGATCCGAATTCACTTCGCCAAAATAGAAAGAGTTTCCATCTTTCCATAATTCCGACAGACACAAAATGACTTTTTGAAGAAAACCATCATGCACAAGGCTCTTACTAGAAGCAAAAATTCAAGCCAGCAATCGAAGGAGGTGATAGCATCTATACACCATCACTCCATCAGCTCTGAGACCCACACCCAAACCAAACCAAATACATAGCTCTATCACAATGGAAAAGAGCATGCATTGATTTCTTTTCACATCTTAAACAAACAGGAGAGTGGATAAATTTTTTGCTAAACAGGTTTTTCTGGACAGCTGGGCCATTTCTGTAGCATCTCCAAAGGAATTGCTTTATCTTGGGCTGAACTTAGTTTCCAAAGGGAGTTCCAAAATACTTTTGGCTTACCCAGGTCCCTGTTTGGGGTTGAATCTGTCAAACTTGATTGGGATGCCAAGAAGTATTCAGATTTTAAACATACCAAAGTTACAAGGACTCCAAACTAATTTTTCCCAACTATTTGGAGAAAGCGTTATGCTCAAGATTTTGTTGGCTATTGTTTCAGGAAAAGTGCTTCTAACCACATCAGATTTCCAACATCTTTCCCTTTCACAAATTAGAGATGAAACTGATTGTCCCAGAGACTCTTGAGCTCTAGGACCAATGGGTTTGAACCCTTCTAATCTTGGGATCCAAGGGTCAGACCAGATCGAGATCCACCATATCACCCTTTTCACTCTTCATAAAACCCCTCTTTGAAGGACTTTTCTCCCTTCCCGTGTACTTTTCCATCCCTAGGATTGATTTGATTTTTCTTTTACTTGAAGAAAGTGGGGATTTAGGAAATATATTTAGCCTTCATTACCCTAGCCCAAAGGCTTTCAAGAATATAGTCTCCAACCTAATCAAGTGATTTGACTTTAAGGTTATAATGCTTTTGAAAGAAATTCTTACTAATCATGACAGTCCAAATCTGCTGCTTGTTGGCCATGTAAGGGTCGGGATTTGGACTGGGTCCAAATGGCCACTGCAATTACATCACGAACATCTTGCCATGAATCCCAATATATGACTATAATGGTTGTTAATATCGTGTGTTGGGACTGTATCCAAACTTTCTTTAAAAAACCTACATAACCAATCAAGAGTGAATATTGCTCCTCACTTTTGATTAGGGGTGAGAAAATGGATAAGTTCTACCCGAAATCAAATGAAGCCAACTTTGATTGATTTTGGTGGAGCCATCCTTGGAATCAAACTTGTCTTGAAATAAATCTCCCTCTCTGAAAAAAATAAAAAAAATAAAACTATAAAGATGTAAAGATTTAAACCTAAGCACTTATGGTTATAAAGATTACAATCTCACTAACTAAACCATTAAACCATTTTTTTTATAATATCATTAAACCACTTAAGTCATTTGATCATTTTTTTTTCAATCTATATTTAAAGGTGTATGATAACAAATGTAAAATGTAATATTTATAAAATTTAAATAATAATGATGAATTTTGAATTATATATTAATATATTGTGATAATTTACAAATTAAATTACTCAATTTAATCAATAAAGGTAATATGAGTTTTGAACTATATAATAATAATAATAATAATAATAATAATAATAAAACAAGTGTGAATAGCATTAGATTGACAACTTAACACTATAAATACAAGGAAAAGGCTTAATAGAAGGAATGTTGCGCAAAACAAAACCTGGGATTTACCTGCTTTAGAAATTCTAGGTTTTTTGATAGAAGGATTACAATCTAAATCAATTCTTCCCTTGTTTGCAACAAGACTCAGCAAAGTTATTATAAGGCACAAAAAAGTTATTTTTATTATTAGGGCAAATTTCTTAAAGCACCCTTATTGTTTAGGCAGTTCGCCACCAGGGAGCACCACTAGGCAGTTCGCCACCAGGCAGTTCGCCCCCAGGCAGTTCGCCCCCAGGCAGTTCGCCACCAGGTAGCTCGCCACCAGGTAGTTCGCCATCAGGCAGTTCGCTACCAGGGAGCACTACCAGGCAGTTCGCCACCAGACCGCCATCAAGCAGTTCGTCACCAAGTAGTTCTCCCGCAGGGAGTTCGCCATCAAGTAGCTCATCACCAAGGCACGTCACCACCGGGTCAAACAACGAGGTACTTAGCCACGCCATCAGGCAGTTCGCCACCAGGGAGCACCACTAGGCAGTTCGCCACCAGGCAGTTCGCCCCCAGGCAATTCGCCACCAGGTAGCCCGCCACTAGGTAGTTCGCCACCAGGCAGTTCGCCACCAGGGAGCACTACCAGGCAGTTCGCCATCAGGCAGTTCGCCACTAGACCGCCATCAAGCAGTTCGTCACCAAGTAGTTCTCCCGCAGGGAGTTCGCCACCAAGTAGCTCATCACCAAGGCACGTCACCACCGGGTCAAACAACGAGGTACTTAGCCACGCCACCAGGGAACACCACTAGGCAGTTCGCCACCAGGCAGTTCGCCCCCAGGCAGTTCGCCACCAGGTAGCTCGCCACCAGGCAGTTCGCCACCAGGGAGCACTACCAGGCAGTTCGCCACCAGACCGCCATCAAGCAGTTCGTCACCAAGTAGTTCTCCCGCAGGGAGTTCGCCACCAAGTAGCTCATCACCAAGGCACGTCACCACCGGGTCAAACAACGAGGTACTTAGCCACGCCATCAGGTAGTTCGCCACCAGGGAGCACCACTAGGCAGTTTGCCACCAGGCAGTTCGCCCCCAAGCAGTTCGCCACCAGGTAGCCTGCCACCAAGTAGTTCGCCACCAGGCAGTTCGCCACCAGGGAGCACTACCAGGCAGTTCGCCACTAGACCGCCATCAAGCAGTTCGTCACCAAGTAGTTCTCCCGTAGGGAGTTCGCCACCAAGTAGCTCATCACCAAGGCACGTCACCACCGGGTCAAACAACGAGGTACTTAGCCACGCCATCAGGCAGTTCGCCACCAGGGAGCACCACCAAGCAGTTCGCCACCAGGCAGTTCACCCCCAGGCAGTTCGCCCCCAGGCAGTTCGCCACCAGGTAGCTCGCCACCAGGTAGTTCGCCACCAAGCAGTTCGCCACCAGGGAGCACTACCAGGCAATTCGCCACCAGACCGCCATCAAGCAGTTCGTCACCAAGTAGTTCTCCCGTAGGGAGTTCGCCACCAAGTAGCTCATCACCAAGGCACGTCACCACCAGGTCAAACAACGAGATACTTAGCCATGCCATCAGGCAGTTCGCCACCAGGCAGTTCGCCCCCAGGCAGTTTGCCACCAGGTAGCTCGCCACCAGGTAGTTCGCCACCAGGCAGTTCGCCACCAGGGAGTTCGCCATCAGGCAGTTCGTCACCAAGTAGTTCTCCCGCAAGGAGTTCGCCACCAAGTAGCTCATCACCAAGGCACGTCACCACCGGGTCAAACAACGAGGTACTTAGCCAAAAAATTTATACATCACAAAAAATGGTACGTGACCAAAAACGGTTACATCACCTCCCTTGCTGTTAATTTTCCATCAAACTTCATTCACATGTGACATCACAGGATTGATATATTTTTAAAAATTCCTAAAATACCCTTTATGGTTATGGTGTAAACCGCAAACGAAGAGAAAATCCCACTACTAAGTCCACTCCATCTCCATTTCATTAGTGTGCACGTTCATGGATAATGTGCTATTCATGAGTAAGGTGTTTTTTTAATATTCAAGAACAAGCTTTTCATGATGTGGATTGATGTAGCGCGATCTGGCGACTCTCGCGTGTCTAATGACTCAGACACTGATTCGGATGCTTACCTTGCTAGTGGCCGAGCTGTACTAGGCCAAGCTAAGGATGGTCGAACTGTACTATTCTACAAGAGAGGTAGGATTAGAGTGCCCAAGTTTTTTCTACTCGGGGTGGGCACTCCAATGCTTAAATTTGAGAATTGTATTGAGAGTTCTTAAGAGAGAAGAGAATGCGAGAGCTTAATTGCACATACCTTCTCAAGTGAAAATGAGGGTTTTATATAGATGTGAGTGACACAAGTCCTCTTGCAACAGGTTTCAGATTCTCGCGGAGCCGTTTCCGTTCACTCGGGAGAACAATTGTGTTAGTTACATAATCTGCGTAGGGGTTGTGGTCCATCCGATTAACTCTGATGCGTGCGATGCGGTAGGCCAGCCTAATGGTCAACTCATTAGTACTTCAGAGATCTCGAACTAGCAATGAATCTATGAGACAAGTCAACAGGATCGCCCTACAAGTTGCCAAAGGTACACTTCATAGCTTGGCTGGTCTCTGGAGTAGGTCACTATATACTGGAAGACCTACCAGCCCGGCCTGGCCAAGGTATTTGAGGTCGGCCTGGGCAAAGTTCTACAGGTCGACTTGCCGAGGCGATCTGCTTACTCAGCATCGAGGTATCACTTGAAAGCCACGTGTCACGATGTAATTCGAAGGACCAAATTACCCCTCATCATGGGCCACAAAAATCTCCTAATTCAGATGTCATACCAACACTCTTTCATCAACTTTTCTGATCCTCTAGAGCTCACGGGTGGCAACTGAGGTAAACATTTTTTTCCACTCTTTTAAACCTAGCTTCATTGTCTCTAATTTTCTTGCTTTTAACTTCAAATTCTTGTCAAGCAACATTTTGTGGTGAGCAACACGTCTTTGGAATCTCCTAAGTACATCAATCATCAAAGAAAATACAAGTGTGAATAGAATTAGATTGACAATTTAACATTATAAATACAAGGAAAAGGCTTAACAGAAGGAATGCTGTACAATGCAGAACCCGAGACTTAGGAGCTTTAGAAATTCCAAGTTTTCTGATAAAAGGATTACAGTCTGAATCAATTCTTCCCTCATCTACAACAAGACTCGAACAAATGTTATTACAGGGCACAAAAATAAATAAAAAATAAAACAGAGGAAACCCTAAGCCTTCCAAATCGACAAACCCACGAAGCAAAAGGAAAACCTAGACCAAACACAGGAACTTAAAACCTAGAGAAAAGGGGAAAAAAAAAAGAAAGAAAAATAGGATATAAGAGCTTCTAAGTAAAGAAGGATATGTGCAAGCTTAAAAGAGAAGGGGAAAAAATAAAGCACGAACAAAACATGACATCAAGAGCAAAGACATGAACTAGTTACCTATTTCTTTGAAGATTTTCTTTTGAAGGGCTTTGGCAGTCCTTTTTCTAACTCACTGGACGAGAACGAAAGTGGAGTTGTAGGACCCGAGGATTTGACCTCAAAGGATGGCTCTGGCCATTGTGCGAAGGACAATGGAGAGGCACAGGAGTTGAGTGAGTGAAGAGTGAAGGATGAGGAGGAGAAAGGGCTCATGTCGATTGTAGATCGCCTTCTCTTGGCAACCCAATTGGGTGTAACATAGAAAGAAGTTGGATTTTATTTTGAAAATTTGATAAATAATGGAGGGAAATTTTGATATTTCACTTTTTTTCCGTTAGTATTTAATGATGATGATGTCAATTGTCAAACAGACTTAAGAATACATTAAGACAATATCTAAACAATAAGGGTAGAATTAGTCAATTTCCTAAACCTTGGGATACTTTAAGATAATATGTAAACGATAAGTAAACTCTCATGGTCATGGCTGAGATTGATCATTTGATCTGATCGTAGAATTGTTGGAGAGATCAGATTTACTCCTCACACCAATCTAAGGAGCTTAGAGATGATGTCAATTGTCAAAAAACTTAGGGGCATTAAGACAATATGTAAATAATAAGAATATGAAATTGATCATTTGATCTGATCTGATCATAGGATTGGAGAGATCGGATTTGCTCCTCACACCAACTTAAGACCGCATGGCATCCGTGCATTAAAACATCTTCCATGAATGATAATATCAAGGGCGAGAATGTTGATTAGTCGAATTCTTTTGGCCAGAATAGTTTCTCTCCGTCCAACAAAACACAGAGTCTAAATCTCAACTGTTGAAAAAGAAAACCTCGGGAAAAAGCATGGGCTTCTAGCCGATAAGGCAACTTTTTGCCTTTAATATTAATAATAATAATAATAATTAGAATATGATATTTTTTTAAATATATATATATATATATATATATAAATTAAGGGCACTGCGCACCGTTGCTCGTCTTCCTCTGCTAACAAAAAAAATAATTTATTGTGATAAAGAAGAGTTGTAATGTATTAAGAGATGACTCGGTATAGCCGTACAATTCCTCACCATGAAAAAGAAAAGGGGAAATAAAAAAAAAATCTGAAGTAAAAACAGTAAAAATCATGAAAAATCTCAGGATCTAGACATCGACCTCCCTGAATGTTCTCCGAATGTTCGAAAATACAATTGAAACAGGAAAATAAATTAAAAAGAAAAAAGCAAAAGAAAACCATACACACAGACACACCAGAGATGAGAAGGCGTCGATCGATTGAGGGATCTTACGAGATGAACAGGACCCTTGATGTGTTTAACGAGAGCGGAGCTGCACTGATTGTCTCTTGTTTCGTGTCGGTGGTGTCTGATAATATAATCTGCCTCCATCCTGGTATATCCAATCCATTAGCACTGATTGTCTCTTGTCTCGCGTCGGTGGTGTCTAATAATATAGTCTGCCTCCATCCTGGTATATCCATTACCGTTCATGGTGAAAATCCTGTCTCTGCAATCATCAACTCAACTCAAATAAGAACTAACTCCTCTCCGAATTGCTGTTCCAACACCGGAAAATCAGGAATTTCTCGATGATAAACCGCCTAAAATGAACTTCCTTGAAACCACTCCTGTTTTTTCTCTTCTCTCCTCTCTCAAAGCAGTCAATGAGATGAAAAAACAAAAACTGCACTCCTCACAATTCATCGATTTGGCTCTTGGCTTCTCTTTGCCCAGTCTCTCACACTCTCTCTCGTTAAAACCTCTAAACCCCCACTGCCATTGCGACCTTCAAGTAACGAAACCGCATTCTTTCATCTCATGATTCTCATCGTTTATGTTTTTGAACTGTGCTTTGAACCTTCAGTTGGCACAGGAAACCGTTTAGGAAAGGAAGACGAACAACAGTGCCAGTGCCTTTAATTGATATATTTTTTTTCAAAAACATTATCATATTCTAAGTAATTATTATTTTTATTAATATTAAGGGAAAGAAGAACATCTTATATCTCCTGTACTTATAAATAATTATTATATAAAAATTATTATTTTTATTGATATTAAAGGAAAGAAGAATTATTATTTTTATTGATATTATATAAAAATTATTATTTTTATTTCAAAAACATCTGATATCTCCCGTACTTATAAATAGTTATTATATAAAAATTATTATTTTTATTGATATTATGAGAAGCAGATCCCGTTTAAAACACATAGCTTTTTCACCTTCCACCAATAAATAGTTTGACGGAAAGAGTGAGAAACAGCATAGGGAATAGGGATTTGGGGAGAGAAGACGACGGCGATGTGCACGTTAGAAAAGCGCGGTAACATTTTCTTTCTAACTCTAATCCGCGACGATGAGCACCGGTTGAACCCCAAGCTCATCGGCGAGATTCGATCAGCTCTAAGCCAAGTTCATGCCGAGGCCACGCGCGGTTCGGTCCTGGTTACCACTGGCCAGGGCAAGTTCTTCTCCAATGGCTTCGATCTCGCTTGGGCCGAATCCGCCGGGTCCACCGGCTTCCTCCACCGGCTTCACCACATGAGCGGCGGCTTAAAGGCAATCATAGTTGACCTGCTCTCCCTCCCTATGCCCACCATAGCTGCCGTATCGGGCCACGCCGCTGCTGCCGGGTTCCTGTTCGCGCTTAGCCATGACTACGTCTTGATGAGGAAGGACAGGGGGTTCCTCTACATGAGCGAGCTGGACATCGGGCTTACCCTTCCCGATTACTTCATGGCGTTGTTGAGAGAAAAGATCCAATCGCCGATGGCTCGGCGCGACGTGGTTCTGCAGGCCGCGAAGGTAAAGGCGGAGGAGGCGGTCAAAATGGGGATCATAGACTCGGCACACGATAGCGCGGCGGAGACTCTGGAGGCGGCCCTGCGCATGGGTGAGAAGTTGGCCTTGGCCGCTAGGAAGTGGGATGGAGGGATTTATGCCGAGATACGGAAATCGTCGTTCCCGGAACTTTGTAGAGCGCTCGGGCTACAGAGCAAGACCATCGTCACACCACGGCTTTGAAGAATAAATAAAAGAAGGGACTAAATACAAAATGAAATTCTCGGTGGTAGTTTCCGGCGGTGCTTTGGCGTCGGCGGGGATATAATATTATTCTATGTTCTCCACGCTTTGTTTTTTCAAATCCAATCTCATTAACGTATTCACCATACAATTCCCCCCTTTCATAAATCAAGTTTAGCCTGTGTTGAATTGAGCTTTTTTTTTTCATAAATCAAGTTTGAATAGTGATCTGTTACGCTTGAACGGACAGAACAGTCGTAGGCATGCATTAATTGTGGTATGATGGGCATTTGTCGAAATTAAAAAAGTGGGAGTATTGCCAAAAAAAGGGAGAGAATTGATGCTTTGTAGTTAGAATCATGTATGTAATTACTCGGTCCTTAAATTAGTGTTGTTATATTCATGAGATTTATATGAATTTCCCTCTGCAGTCATGTATTATCTAGATCTTTCCACTATTGCCTTAGAGGTACACTTTGTGAAACCAACATTTTGAACCTTGCATGTGGTCATTTCTATAACATTTTTCACTCTAATTCATATAGCCCTTCTCTCAGGTAGC
Organism: Nelumbo nucifera; assembly: GCF_055504915.1. Classification (NCBI taxonomy): domain Eukaryota; kingdom Viridiplantae; phylum Streptophyta; class Magnoliopsida; order Proteales; family Nelumbonaceae; genus Nelumbo; species Nelumbo nucifera. Next base: position 125,220,020 of record NC_142649.1, read on the forward strand.
ATATTCCATGATTCAAAGTTTCAAACCACATGAGATTAGCTGCATTACCAAATGTAATGAGCCCAATAATTACACAAAAAAGCTCTGAGTCATGTATATTTTTTTTGGTCATAAAGAAAATAGCAACAGCAATGGCTTATATCAGTACACTGTTTATTGTCTCAACTGCTATGACCATCTGACAGAAATAAAACTCATTTTAGTTGCTTGAACTCAAAACCTCCAGATTGAAGAATACAACTCTACCCGACTGATTCCTCTCCAGTCTCCTCCCTGGCGTCTACATACCACTTTAGCCAAGTATTGTTTCAACTCAAAACAATCAAAAACCTCCCAAGGTCTGCTAAATCTGCTGCTCATTGTTTAGCCAAGTATGGTTTACTAGCTAACCAAACGTAGACTTGGTCTCTATGCCCTCTTTACAACATTTTATTGACAAGGATTGTATTTGAGCACGTTAAATCAATAAATTGCCTTGTTAGGCTTCAAAGAAAAAAAAACTTCAGGTTGTAGAATACAATGGTTCAGTGTCGAGACCAAGGAGCAGTAACACAAAAAGATCACATTGCTTTAGATTTAAGGGATGGATGACAGGTTTTTTAAAATCAATTTTCTTGCATTTCTTGTCGCTTGAATCATGTAATTCAAGTAATGTAGATCAAATATTCTGAACAAGATTAACATTAATACGGTCAAATATCCCCCCTGGTATATAATATGGTCAAATGCTGCATTGAGAATGCAGGAGCAGTGGTTCATCCTTTGGACGTAGTTAATGAATGCATTAATGCATCTTTACCTCTAATGTTTAAGCTAGGGAACAGAACCAGAAAGATGGTATACGTTAAAACAGTTTGAACAATCGGCTGATGCAAAACCTGAGGGTTTTCTGTATATGTAACAAAAATGAAAAGAAATGCCCTAAAATGAATAAACTGGCATTTTTCCTTCTCTTTTTTCTTGCATCAGTTCAGTTACACATTTGTGGAAGCCAAAATCTTTTACCACTTTTCCATGTGAAAATATTGTACTACCCCCAATTCTCTCGTATCCTTTAGGTTGTGTTTGGTTTGATAGAAAATAAGAGCTTTCCCTCAACTTTCCGTTTCTCTCTTGTTTTCTATCAAAGCAAACATAGCTTTAGGGATTTATGTTGATCCAAAGATTTAACTACCCTCCATTATCAAATGCAAACTCTAAATTTGAGCCTGCAGAAAGCAATTCCTGCGCGTCACCTGGGGCCAGACAGCTCAATTGCTTCAATGATGAATGAAGATTCTTCAAGGGCATCACTGTAGTTTCTGGAGAAACTGTAAGCCCTTCCTCCACTAGGTATGTCAACTTGAGCTTCTTCTGTATGTATTAGTGGTCTGATCACACCTTCCAGTGTCTTTAGGGCTTCTGACATCTTTGGTCGGAGGTTGGGATGGGATTGTGTACACTGCAGGGCCACTTCTACTGCTTTTTCCAGCTCTACTGCATCAAAACATCCATTAAGATCCTTATCTACCAGTACCTCCAGTCTCTTCTCCTCGTGCAACGTCCTAACCTACAAATTTCAGCCAGACCATCATAACTGACATAATCACATAACAACTGTAGAAATGCAAGTCCTATCAGCAAATAACTAATAATGGAGCAATTATACCTTACTTTAGCCCCAAATAAGTTCACTACTGCTTAATATGCAAAAGAAGCAAAGTGAGAAACACCTCATATTGCTTCCATAACCGGACTTCATCTATAAGAGAATGCATAAAACAGTAACCAGGAAATGCACATTCTTGCACTAGGAAACAAGTTCTCTTCTACAGATGTAAGGAAGTATTTGTTTGACAAACTATAATTTGAATATAGATCAATCTTACATGGACCACACACACTTGAGCAGAGAATTTATGGAGGGAAGCCCCAAAAGTCATAGCATTCAGAAGTTCTAAAGAATTTGGAAAGAAAATGCTTTTCAAACCAGGATTTAGATTGGTAGTAAAGAATTTAGAATTGTACAATTAAATTTTACACTAAAAAGAACAATCTCCTTCATTTGAATGCATGATAGAATTTGTCCAATATTCAACAGAAAGGCTCATGACTAGGGGAAGTCTCAATATACACCAAATTTTGTTAACAAAACATTTAGGTACAGATTCTGGATTGGACAATTTGAACCAGCAACCACCTACTCAATTTTCTGATCTCTTTTACTTTTTCTTTTTGTTGATTTTTTTTTTTTTTTTTTTTTGGGGGGGGGGAGTTGGGGGTAAGAACATTTACTCAAATTTGGACAAAGATGGTTATCTAAATTGAAACTGCTCCTCTGAAAAACAGTTGGCAGAAAATAACCAAAACAAGCACAAATCCGGTAACAAAATTCTCTGAGGTAAACATGACTTTATAGAATCACCATGATTTTTGTGTTCAATCTCTTTGCATAGGAGATTGAAAATAACAATACCACAGACAATAAAAGTTTATTCAAATACTCAGAAGTAGTTACCCAGTCAAGAATCATTCCCTTCTGAATCTGGCCATTTCCTGCATCTAATGCCTTCTGTCCCGTTATGAGTTCCAAGAGTAATATACCAAATCCAAATACATCGGTTTTCTCAGAAGATTGCCCTGTAGAAAGATATTCTGGTGCAATATGTCCTACAGTACCCCGCACTGCAGTTGTGACATGTGAATCTCTCTGATCTAAAAGCTTTGCAAGGCCAAAATCCCCAACCACAGCTTCAAAACTTTCATCAAGTAAAATATTTGCAGCTTTGACATCCCTGTGAATGATTTTTGGGTTACACTGTTCATGTAAGTATAATAGTCCACGAGCAGCTCCAAGAGCAATTCGCATGCGTTTGTTCCAGTCCAAAGATGGCTGTTCACGGGGAGGATCTGTGCATGATAGCTGAGCTTAACTAAGAAACAAATGAAGCAGAAAATAGAAAATGACATCTAAAACTGCATATCAAAGCTAAATAGTCTTATTTCTATTCGTGAAGGATGGATTTTTAACAAATGAAAGCATTCAAATTTTGTATGCTCTTGAACTCAGTTGAGATACTTCTCAACATCTAACAGAAATGTGAAATGATAAATGTACTCAACTCATGAAAATGAAATTACTTTTTGTTTAGACTTGGGCGTGTTTCATAATTTGATAATTCAATGTAAAGAATAAAAAGTCGTTTGCTAGCTTCACTGCACCTTTGGATGCAATGTGAAATAAAACCATTTCATTTTAGTTTTTCATGGCATTTTAACATGTTAACATAGAAAATGGAGGCATTTACTGTTGTTATGAAAAGATGGGAATGAGTTATTTCTTGAAATTCTAAAATGACCTCACTTCTATCTTCTCTCTGGCAACCAGAAAAATGGCTCCATTTAGAACTTTTGCTCTCAAATGAAATGAAAGATACAATAAATCATTTCATTTCAGGTTGCATCCAAACATGCTGTTAGAGATGAATCACCTTTGCATACAGTTGCTAAAACATTCAAGACACTTCATTCGCAAAAGCAATGGTCACCTCTCTTAACAAAAGAAATGAAAGACCACATGCATTTCATCATTGAATACCCCCAGTTAAAAGAAAAAAGAACATTGTGTCAAGTCATTTGGTATCAAGTCCACAGAAGACAACCAACATATTGGAAACAAACCTCTCAAGCGGTCAGCAACACTCCCATTTGGCATGTAAGGATAAACAAGTAACCTTTCATTAGATGTCATGCAAAACCCATATAAACGTAAGAGATTCCGGTGGAGAGCCAAGCCAATCATCTCAACTTCAGTTTGAAACTGCACTTCTCCAGTAAAACTGGGATCCTTTAACCTTTTCACAGCCACAACTGTCCCATTCCGGAGACATCCTCTATAGACCACCCCATATCCACCTTGGCCTAAGATGTTCTTGGGGCTAAAATTATCGGTTGCAATTTGCAGTTCACGAAAAGAAAATCTCTTCAGATGACCCATATCAAATTCATAGTCCTGTTGCTCTGCAATAACTATAGTCAGTAAATCAGATAAATTAAAATCTTTCCCTCATTTCCAACTTTATGTATATGAATACATGAAAATAAATCACTTAAAAGGGTTTAAAGAGTACCATATGAAGCAAAGGGAACACCCCATCTGCACCAATTAACCCAACAAACAACCAGCATCACAGAGACCACAAAGGTACAGCTGACACCTATAGCAACATCAACTGCCCATTGACGATGACTACTGGATTTTTGTGA